>NC_091994.1:17771909-18087671 GCF_044704955.1 Pristiophorus japonicus
ACATTGTTGGGCTCAACAATTCTTCCAAGTCAGTTTTTCAATTGAAATTAAAATGTTCTAAAATTAATTTACTGAAAAATATTAAACTTTATGATTTTTATCTACAGACTCATTCTTTATTATCCCTTGGCTGTGAGCTGAATGTCACAACCCCAACCGTAAACCGTAGGGACTACACTTGTTTCTAATCTTCCTGACCCATATTGACTGCATCTCTAAATGCAACTATAAACAGGATGTAAGAGAGACACACAGAGAAACTCAGCAGCATTTGACACTTAAATCCAAAATGATTGTAACTGAAGGAAAGCGACATTCAACAGAGTCTTCAGCAGAAGAGCGGAGAGGAGATTCGTCCCATTAATCTAGGCTGGATTCAAACTCAGGTTTCAGAGATGAAAGGACAATATACTAAGCAAGTGTGGTAATCTGGTCATTTTAGTAGGCATGTCATTGATAAACATTTGGAAATATGTTTTAATCAACAAGACACATCGAAGTCTAATTTTTAAACATAATCTAGTCATATTCTAAAGTAATAATTGCCACTATGGCTTCAAAATATTTTGAGATGTTTCACAATGGTTTCCTAACTGATATTTACGGTTTCTCAAGGAACCCTCGCTCTCCCCCCGCAACCTCCCCAACACCCACTATATTTAATATTCAGCACCATACCCTCTGAAAATAATTCTGGTCATATGACCATTTCTGAAAAAAGGTAGGTTCTGCCTTGAAAGCCTTTCTTCCTTACTTATTATCATGCTCATTGGGTGTCGATACTAAGTGTAGTCCTCAGGTGACACGCAGTTACTGGGACAACGTTGGGAGTAAGACACTAGATTTGAAATTGTCCGTTTTGCAGACCACTTGTTGTATTTCCCAATGTAGCCAATGGACAGTAAAATTGGGCAGAGAGTTAGGTCTGATGCGATCCTGGAAGTGTCCTGCCATGCGGGTTAGGTTCAAATGACACATCCTCCCACCCACTCCTCGCAACACCAAACATCACAGCAATGAAAAAACAGCGTGCACAACTTTCCACACAATCCCGTACCCCAAATGTCTACTTTTTAAATTCAAACCATATAGGACCTGAAATAAGCACCCTTGCTAACAATGATCTCTTTCGCATGTGCAGAGAAACTAACCACCCCATCCACAGGGTAAAATACGACGGCCCTGAAATTAAGGCGTGGGACGCTAACTTATAAATGCTTAACACCCTGTCTAAAATTTGAGTCTCCACTATGTAAGCAAAGGCATTAAAAAAAATGTAGTCAATATCTTAGCTAAAGTAACAGAGAGAAGAATTTCAGATGAACATGTTTGCGCATTTCCAGCACCCGCTGTAATTTCAGGATTTATTAGTGGATGAAATTCTGAAGCATTTCTCCAGAAGTGGAGGCAAATACTTGGAAACGGTTCCGAGAATGTCGCACACAGATCTTGACAATGGATTCAAGTTAATTTCATCCTCAGCCGACATAATGAAATGATGCCCACTCCCCCCTTGAAGACAAACCGTTCAGCTCCTCATTTCGGGATCTGTTTGCTAAATAAAATCATGCTGTACACGATGCTGATTTTTTTTCATCTGAACCCTGGTAACACTGTAGGTCATAGGTCGCAAGGTTGATCTCCCTTGAAGCTGTATGTCATGAGGCCCATCAGTGACATTATGACCCCTGAAAATACATGTAACTCCCATGGCATATTGTTCAGTTACAACAGAAATAAACGCACACATAGTATTACAAATAACACTGAGTATCAATGTTCTCGTTAAGTTGTGCGGCCACGCAGCGCTCTGGACTTCCCGCGCAGCCGGCTCTTCAATGGGGAAAACTGCGCGTGCGCGGCATTTTGAATTGGCCGCACAGCCCCTTAAAGGGGGCCATGCTCCTGAAAAATAAATGAACGGGAACATTGCTGAGTATCTCAGTGCATTTAATTAGTAACCCAATTTCAAGGTTCAGAGCAGTTTGGATATGAACCAAAACCTGAAGTGCATTCTTATTTCGTATTTCATGAAGTTGCAATACTCAGTGTGAGACTGAGCTATAAAGACCGTGAAAATGCTCAGTTTGATTTGTGTTCGATGTGCTGAGTTAGCTGCAGTGACAGCTGATGTACTACATTTGGCCGCAGCACTACAGGGCTCGGCAGCTGAAAATCGGCCAGTGTTCTGACCCCTGCTTGCTAGCTCACCCCTGCAGAAAAGTCCGCATGTGTGGACATCTGTGGAGAATGGGATCAGATGCACTGATGCACTACAGGATCAAATAGTCTGTTGATCCTCACCACCCAATATGTGGCCTCTATGTGACTCCAGACTCCCGACCCACAGCAATGTGGTTGCTTTTTAACTGCCCTCTGAAATGGCCTAGCAAGCCACCCGGTTGGAGTCAAGAAGGTGGCTCGGCACCACCGTTTCAAGGGCAATTAGGGATGGGCAATAAAAGCTGGCCTTTTTTAAAAATCTCATGATACTCTTGTGAAGCGCCTTGGGATGTTTCACTACATGAAAGGCGCTCTATAAATACAAGTTGTTGTTGTTGAATTTTTAAAAAACTCTCAGACAGGAAGAATGGAACTTAGGTGAAGTACAAGAGGGTTGCACCTGCAGCACCATAGCCCAGCAAGGGTTAACCTATTCAATTGAGAAGTGAAGAAAATTGGAATGAAAAATGTAGTCACATTCTCTTTTCACATATTTCATGACGAATAATTTTATTAAGCCATATAGCATCTTCAATCGAGTATTTATCCGCAGGCTTTAACAGTCGAAGCCACACAATGACAAACACCAAATCAAACAATAACATTATCTTAAAATGGATTGTTTTTGAATTGATTTGATCTTACAAAGTATTTCATGCAAAGTCAATTTGGGTCTCACAATATATATTTTAAATGCTGACTGATTCCTTGTTAAAACTTAGTGTTCAAAATGTAGAAGTCTTTTAAACATAACAACATAAGAAATAGGAGCAGGAGTAGGCCATTCGGCCCCTCAAGCCTGCTCCGCCATTCAGTAAGATCATGGATGAGCTGATCTTAGCCTCAACTCCATTTTCCAACCTGTTCCCCATAACCCAGCCAAATGCAGCAGGCCATTTCTAGATTCTACAAACAGCAATGAGAGGAATGACTAGTTCATCTGTTTTGATGATGTTGGTTGAAGGATTGGTGAGGACATCAAAACAGTGCCATGGGATCTTTTACACCCACCCGAGCAAGCAGATGGGACCTTGGTTTAACGTCTCATCCATAAGGCAGCACCTCTGACAATGCAGCACTTCCTCAGAATTCGCAACACAGAGGTTGTGATTTCAAACCCCACCCTAGCAACTGAATTCAACAAATCTGGTAACTTGTGGGGTAATGCCAGAAGAAATAACCCAGCAACCAAATAGTTTAGTAATGTCCTTCAGGGAAGGGAAGCTGCAATCCCTAACTGGTCTGCCCTACACATGACTCTACTCTACATGGCTGCCTCTTAATATCCTGTGAAGTGGCCCAGCAAACCACTCAATTAAACTTGGGCTTTTCTGTGATTTAGCTCAGCTGGGACTCGCAGCTCTGTGTCAGAAGGTTTGCATGTTTGACTGCAGGCTTGAGCACAAAACCTGGGCTGACACTCAGGTGGTGCATCGTTTGTGATACCATCTTAACAACAAAGGGTTATTTCTGTTTTTTTGCCTCTCCTACAGATTGGCTACAGGGGTGAAGGGGTGGAGAGAGGACAGTGGCTGGTCATGATGTCCCATGCATCATGAGTATGGGGCAGTCTTTATGGACCAGCTGGTCTTTTCTTGTCCGCCATATTTGCATGTTCATATAAAAGTCTACCTTCATTTTCTTGGTAAATATATTAATTTTACATGAGAGAGTGATAAGTTGTAATCCAGTTTCGGGCACATTTTTGAGCCAGCAACAGTTGTGAGAACTCTCCGACAAATCCAGCAAAGAATGACTAAGAAAGCAATACAGAAAGGAATGATAGATTACGAAGGTAAACTTGCGCAAAACATAGAAACGGATAGTAAAACCTTTTACAGATATATAAAACGGAAAAGAGTGACTAAAGTAAATGTTGGTCCCTTAGAAGATGAGAAGGGAGATTTAATAATGGGAAATGTGGAAATGGCTGAGACCTTAAACAATTATTTTGCTTCGGTCTTCACAGTGGAAGACACAGAAACCATGCCAGAAATTGCTGGTCACAGGAATGGGGGAAGGGAGGACCTTAAGACAATCACTATCACTAGGGGGGTAGTGTTGGACAGGCTAATGGGACTCAAGGTAGACAAGTCCCCTGGTCCTGATGAAATGCATCCCAGGGTATTAAAAGAGATGGCGGAAGTTATAGCAGATGCATTCGTTATAATCTACCAAAATTCTCTGGACTCTGGGGAGGTACCAGCGGATTGGAAAGCAGCTAATGTAACGCCTCTGTTTAAAAAAGGGGGCAGACAAAAGGCAGGTAACTGTAGGCCGGTTAGTTTAACATCTGTAGTGGGGAAAATGCTTGAAACTATCATTAAGGAAGAAATAGCGGGACATCTGGACAGGAATAGTGCAATCAAGCAGACGCAGCATGGAATCATGAAGGGGAAATCATGTTTAACTAATTTACTGGAATTCTTTGAGGATATAACGAGCATGATGGATAGAGGTGTACCAATGGATGTGGTGTATTTAGATTTCCAAAAGGCATTCGATAAGGTGCCACACAAAAGGTTACTGCAGAAGATAAAGGTACGCAGAGTCAGAGGAAATGTATTAACATGGATAGAGAATTAGCTGGCTAACATAAAGCAGAGAGTTGGGATAAATGGGTCCTTTTCGGGTTGGAAATCGGTGGCTAGTGGTGTGCCACAGGAATCGGTGCTGGGACCACAACTGTTTACAATATACATAGATGACCTGGAAGAGGGGACAGAGTGTAGTGTAACAAAATTTGCAGATGACACAAAGATTAGTGGGAAAGCGGGTTGTGTAGAGGACACAGAGAAGCTGCAAAGAGATTTAGATAGGTTAAGCGAATGGGCTAAGGTTTGGCAGATGGAATACAATGTCGGAAAGTGTGAGATCATCCACCTTGGGAAAAAAAACAGTAAAAGGGAATAGTATTTGAATGGGGAGAAATTACAACATGCTGCGGTGCAGAGGGACCTGGGGGTCCTTGTGCATGAAACTCTTTTGAGTTTACCTGCAAAACATAAAAACATTAAACGGTGCCACCCGACCTGGGTGACACTCCAGACATTTACAAGGCCCTTTTTTTCCCCCCCTTTTTTTGTTTTTTTTGTGTTTTTCTTTTTTGGTTTTTTTTTTGGGCACTAAATTCACAATTTTCCCCAGTGCCCCCTATAAAAGGGAAGGGGGACACTAAAAGCACCGGCAATTAAAACAAATTAAACTTAAAAAACGTAAAATCAAATTAAAATTTGGTTGCCGGGCGTGATGATGCACTCCAGTCCCTCCGGTGCCCACCTCTCGCGGAAGGCCGCGAGCGTACCGGTAGACACCGCGTGCTCCATCTCCAAGGATCCTTGTGCATGAATCCCAAAAAGTTAGTTTGCAGGTGCAGCAGGTAATCAGGGAGGCGAATGGAATGTTGGCCTTCATTGCGAGAGGGATGGAGTACAAAAGCAGGGAGGTCCTGCTGCAACTGTATAGGATATTGGTGAGGCCGCACCTGGAGTTTTGGTCACCTTACTTAAGGAAGGATATACTAGCTTTGGAGTGGGTACAGAGACGATTCACTAGGCTGATTCCAGAGATGAGGGGGTTACCTTATGATGATAGATTGAGTAGACTGGGTCTTTACTTGTGGGAGTTCAGAAGGATGAGGGGTGATCTTATAGAAACATTTAAAATAATGAAAGGGATAGACAAGATAGAGGCAGAGAGGTTGTTTCCACTGGTCGGGGAGACTAGAACTAGGGGGCACAGCCTCAAAATACGGGGGAGCCAGTTGAGGCTAGCTCATTGAATGTATTCAAGTCACAGATAGATAGATTTTTAACCAATAAGGGAATTAAGGGTTATGGGGAGCGGGCGGGTAAGTGGAGCTGAGTCCACGGCCAGATCAGCCATGATCTTGTTGAATGGCGGAGCAGGCTCGAGGGGCTAGATGGCCTACTCCTGTTCCTAATTCTTATGTTCTTATGTAATCACTGACATGTGATAGATAACCTGAAATCCGCATAATTCAAACTGTGACTTCTTTAATTCAAGTTTATTAAGAAATAGTTGCAATTAATTATAGGCTAGGATAGCAAAACAGTTATGATACTGGACTAAAATCCAGAACCCTGGACTAATCTGTACATAAGTTAAAATCCCACCATGGCAGTTTGAGAATTTCAATTCAGTTTAAAGAATCTGGAAATGTAAAAGCTGGCATCAGTAAATGTGACTGTAGCTATCGGTTTGTTGTAAAAACCCCGTCCTTACCTATATGTGACTCCAGTCCCACATCAACGCGGTTGACTCTCAACTCTCCTCCGAAGTGGTCTAGCAAAGCGCTCAGTTGTATCAAACCGCTACTCCAACAGAAGGCCCATCATCACCTTCTCAGGGCAACTAGGGATGGGCAATAAATGCCAGCGATGCCCACATCCCGAGAGTGAATTGTTGAAATAAGGTCTTTGGCTGGAATGTAAAGTAATTAAATCAGATCGAGGACTGTTTGACTGTGCAAAAACAAATAGCAAATGATTAAAAAAATAAAATCACTGAAGTAAAGAATAATTCATCACAAACAGAGAGCATTTTTGTGACCTGATGTATTAGCAACCACATACGGAAACTCGAAAGGTAACAAAACGCAGTAAGTTCTAATCCAGATCAGCCTTACGACATGTTGCCAATGTTCACTGGACCAGACCCAAGAGATCCTCCAAGTTTACAATTTTTTTAAATCTTAGACCTTCATTTGTTGTTCCCACATCAGAAAAGCCCCTGAGGATATCATTGTGACAGATTTGCCTGATAAGACATTCTAACTGTTTTCTTATTATCCCAGAGAGAGACATTTTGTGTTCCCATTGCGTGATAACTTTAATTATTACTGAGCCATTGATAATAGGCCGGCAGTAAAATTGATTCTACCCAATTGGAGATAGGTCTTATCAGTTGGAGGATGCCAGATGAAAGTGCTTATCAGATCTACCAGATGCCAAGTTATGTCTTAACTATTTCATTAACTAAGTATGTGTGCTCTTGTCAACAATCACTCCTGGCTGTAAAGGTCCCATTCTATTTTATACACCATGGTTATACTTAGATTTTTGAAAATCTAATCAGTGGCTGGGTACTGTAGTTATGACATTGAGAAAATCTTATGCTGTGCTTAGTCTGTTTGCCTGGGTCTGCTCTGGTTTGCAGTGAAATCCCAGGTTGGATTGGCTGACAGCTTCTAACTTTTTAACTCTGTCAGCCGTGGCTCAGTGGGTAGCCCTCTCGCCTCTGTGACAGAAGGTTGTGGGTTCAAGTCCCACTCCAGAGACTTGAATGCAAATATCTGGGCTGATGCTCCAGTGCAGTACTGAGGGAGCGCTGCACTGTTGGTGGTGCCGTCGTTTGGAGGAGACGTTAAACTGATGCCCCATCTGCTCTCTCAGGTGGATGTAAAAGATCCCATGGTGCTATTTTGAAGAAGAGCAAGGGAGTTATCCCTGGTGTTCTGGCCAATATTTATCCCTCAATCAACATAACAAATTGGCTACTGCGTTTCCCACATTGCATTACAATAGTGACGCATTTCAAAAGGACTTCATTGGCTGTAAAGTGCTTTGGGACATCCAGTGGTCATGAAAGGCGCTATATAAATGCAAGTCTTTCTTTCTATTCAGTTGGAGGTTGACTGAAGATAGGTAAATGTTTATAAGATTACAGGCAGTGAGCAACTCAGCAATCTTTATGCACTCCCTGATTTAATCACAGGATTATTTCCAGGCAATTTGTTTTCAACTTAGCAATGTTTAGGTGACAACCATAGATCACCAAAGGTCTTCGCTTTTACAGTGGTTAATTTTTTTTATAATCAAATTTTCAAGCAAATCCAGATGGTTACTGAAAATTAATCCTGACATTGTAACTCCGCAAGAGCTTGGGGTTTTGAGGTTACACAGTTGAAGTCACTCTTTGGCTTAGTTGACTAACCTTGCACTCAATGTATTGTTGTATGTACGTCAGTGCTGTTGAAGTGTCGGTGTTTCACACCACTTCCCTTGATGGAGTTCGTTCTGCAGAGACCCATCGGTCTTCAGTGATGCGAGTGAACCTACATGAGCATCATGATGTGATCGCACTAGAGAGGGTACAGAGGAGATTTACGAGGATGTTGCCTGGACTGGAGAATTTTAGCTATGAGGAAAGATTGGATAGGTTGGGGTTGTTTTCTTTGGAACAGAGGAGGCTGAGGAGAGACTTGATTGAGGTGTATAACATTATGATGGGCCTGGATAGAGTGGATAGGAATAACCTATTTTACCTAGCAGAGAGGTCAATAACCAGGGGGCATAGATTTAAAGTAATTGGTAGAAGTATTAGAGGGGAGTTGAGGAGAAATGTTTTCACCCAGAGGGTGGTGGGAGTCTGGAACTCACTGCCTGAAAGGGTGGTAGAGGCAGAAACCCTCATCACATTTCAAAAGTATTTGGTTATGAACTTGAAGTGCTGTAACCTACAAGGCATGAACCAGGAGCTGGAAAGTGGAATTAAGCTGGATAGCTCTTTTTCGGCCAGCACAGACACGATGGGTCGAATGGCTTCCATCTGTGCTGTAAATCTCTATGATTCTATGATCATCCCAAGCCAAGACCTTTAAAATGGAACAGAATCTATTCAGGGTCAGTTTGAAAAAAGTATTAGTAAATCACCTATTATTAAATGATACTGGTTATTTGAAACAGGTGATGGTAGAATTAAATTATTTTGTTTGAGTTGCAAGGATGTTACTATTTGCACCAAATCAGCCCTGCAGAAATTGATGCAGAATATCAGGATTTTTATACTCTACCTCTGTTGCTATTAGTACAACTATTATCCAATCCTTGCCCAAGATTCACACTGCTATGAAGACTACCCCATCCACATACTGACAAATACTGCCGTAGGCCATTACATCTTGAGTCTGAATGGGGTTTATGAAGGAATCTCAAGAGGTTCCTGAGGTCTCCAGATTCAATGGCCCTGAAATTCCGGCCTCCCAGGTCCATACGAAGTTTCTATGAACCCGCGAAGGCATCGGAAAAGCCGGGTTTCAGCGCGCAATGCGCATGCACTGAAAACCAGCTTCGCCGATCTGTCAATTTCTGGCTTGACAGATCTCGCACATATCAGGAGCGAGGACACTTGCAGGGCAAGATTTCTGATATTTACGAATATCTTGCCCTGCAGATGTCCTTTAAAATCTTGCGCCTGAAAAAGCAGGCGTATAGCCTACTTTTACAGGTGCAAGTGTTTAAAAATACACAGAAACATTTTAAAATAAAGTTAGAAAAACACATTTTATTTTTTAAAACCCTCCCCCCTAAGATAGGTTTATTTTAAGGCTTAATTAAAAAAACTTTTTAAAAAGTTGGGAAACTATTTTTTTATATCAGAACTTTAATTTAAATGAATGTTAAATATGTAGTTTATTTTCAATTTTTTATTGTGTTTTGGGTGTTTGGGCGGGGGGGGCGGTGGTTCTCATTCCTAGTAATAGGAGTTCCGGATTTACGGAACTCCCAACTCCCATTACTATGAATGAGAAAATATACTTCACCTGATTGGCTGCTGTCACCAGATCCCGGCCTGCGCACGTCCCCACGTGCAGTCACCAGAGGCCTCAGGCTCGGAAGTTCGAACGGGCGCAGCAGCAACAGGTAAGTGCGCATCTTTTTTCCCTATTTCACTCGCTTGCCCACAAGAAGACCTCAATCAGAATTTCAAGCCTATTATGTTCCATCTGAGTTGACTTACCAGCATGCTATTTCCATTTTATATACAAATAAAACACTGAGGGAACTGTTCTCCTTCAGGTATCTGACACTATCTTTCAGATAAAGGGGAGGGGATCATTTTCTGTGTTGTGTTGGCAGCAGAGCACCTCATCCACTGAAAGAAGATATCAGACAATGTCAGGTTTTCTGCCCGCGATATTTTGGTCTATTGCATCCCTGTCGCCAGCACTAACTCTGAAAATGATCCCAGGGTCTCTGTAAGTGTGTTAAATATTGTGTTGATACTTGCAGGAAGTCCTCCACATGGAAACATTTGAAAAATAGGGACCAACCTATCTAATAAGAACATTTATAATAGTGGAATAATCACTACTGACTCTACCTGCAGTGATGCTAGCAGAGTTGCTTTGGGTAATAACTACTCAATGTATATGGGGATATGGGGTAGGAAATTTGGGACCGAGATGAGGAGAAATGTTTTCACTCATAGAGTGGTGAACCTGTGGAATTCTCTACCACAGAAGGCTGTGGAGGCCAAGTCACTGAATATAAACAAAGAAACAAAAGGCATCAAGGGGTATGGGGAAAAAGCAGGAATATGGTGTTGAGATAGAGGATCAGCCATGATCATATTGAATGGCGGTGCAGACTGGAAGGGCCGAGTGGCCTACTACTGCTCCTATTTTCTATGTTTCTATATAATATATCACAGTCAGCTGGCCAATTTCCAATTCAATCCCTCAACAGAACACTTCAAGTTCGAGACAGGACATGCCATTCACTTCTAAAGAACCACAATATTGTCCCACCAAGAAGTTGGGAAATTCACTGGTTTCAGTATTGGGGCAACCTCAAACAATTAAATTTGTTTTGAATAACATGAATTGCATCGATCAGTTTACAATTCATAATTAGACCTTATTAAAATAGCTGATATAAGAATATGAAAATACTTACTGGTTGGCATCAACATTCACTGACAACCCAGTATTGTCTATTTATATTACTAAATAGGTTGGGTGTGAAATTGAGCTTGGTAGCGCCTATTGTTTGTGGGCCATGGGCTTGGTGCTTTCCGTAGTTATTTCAAGTTGCAAAAGTCTACAGGGAGTGTTGTCGTAGCTGCTGAAGGACTTTTTGCTGATTCGTGGTGATCTGCTGCATACTGCACAACCTTGCCATCAGGAGGGGACAGCCCTTGCCACCAGCTATCAGGCGAGCAGCTGAGAAGCAGAAGCATGAGGAGGAGGATGAGGATAAAGAGGAAGAGGAAGGGAGGTGGCAACCTTGATAACCCCTTTCTGCTCGGGCTGTCCACGAAGAACTAATTCGAGTGCGATACCAGTAACCACAATCCCAATTCCCCATTCATCACCAGTCCCGCACTCCTTACCTTCCCTCTGTCACTGATCATCACATCGTTCTCTTGGCCACAATGCAAAAATAAAAACCAGCACAAAATAAACATTGCAAACAAAATGTATCAATGAAGTCATTAAGAAACACTCTAAGTTATATTAAAAATGAATGCGGAAAATAAACCATACTGCTGCAATGCAAACTTTTAAGAACATAAGAATTAGGAACAGGAGTAGGCTATTGGGCCCCTCGAGCCTGCTCTGCCTTTCAATAAGATCATGGTTGATCATCCACCTCAACTCCATTTTCCTGCTATCCCATATCCCTTGATTCCCTTAATATTCAACAATCTATCGATCTCTGTCTTGAATAGACTCAACGACTGAGCTTCCACAGCCCTCTGGGGTAGAGAATTCCAAAGATTCACCACCCTCTGAGTGAAGAAATTTCTCCTCATCTCAGTCCTAAATGGCCGACCCCTTATTTTGAATCTGTGGCGACCTACAGAACTAAGCAGCTGCTTTTCAGAATTTAAAGGCTTTGCTGAGTAAGCAACAAAGATTGATTTAGAGGTTAACTGCTGGCAAGATGAAGATTTGTCCCCTTTCCAAACCATGATGGTTTATACATACAACTGGGATCCTGCTTCAATAAGAACAGAATCCAACTGTCAATCACAGAATAGGTGCAAATGCATCCTCCATGTAACAACTAGCGTTTTCCAATCTAAGTGGTTCAGCAGCACTTGTTGGCTGGTGAGGTAAGCTAGCTTGGACCAAGCTGAAGTATTGTATTACTGTAATACTCTTTACAACAATTTAACTGTTTCTAATTTCCTTGGTTTTATTCGTACTGCTGTCTGAACATATGAAATGAATTAAGAGCAATCATCGAGAAAATATGTGTGGAGAGTAGTGGAATAAAAACTGGATTTGGCCCATTTTCAAGTGCTAAACTGGGAGGCCCAAATCCAATCGAAATTGAACTGTGGGCCTCATTTTCATTATTTGGGCAAGCTGAAATGGACTGGGATAATAGATTAACGGGAAAGACGGTAGGTGAACAGTGGCAAACATTTAAGGAGATATTTCATAACTCTCAGCAAAAATATATTCCAATGAGAAAGAAAGACTCTAAGGGAAGGATGAACCTTCCGTGGCTAACTAAGGAAGTAAAGGCTGGTATCAAATTGAAAACAAAGGCATACAATGTTGCGAAGAATAGTGGAAGGCCAGAGGATTGGGAAATTTTTTTGAAACCAGCAAAGGACAACAAAAAAAATGAGAGACAGAAAAGATAGTTTGAGAGAGTAAATAAGCAAGAAGTATAAAAAACAGACAGTAAGAGCTTCTACAGGTATATAAAAAGGAAGAGAGTAGTTAAAGTAAATGTTGGCTCCTTAGAGGATGAGACTGTGGAATTAATAATGGGAAACAGGGAAATGGCAGAGACTTTGAAAAATATTTTGTATAGGTCTTCATGGTAGAAGACACTAAAAGCATCCCAATAATTGATAATCAAGGGGCTATTGGGAGGGGAGAGCTTAAAACAATCACTATCACTAGAGAAAAAGTACTAGGCAAACTAATGGGACTAAAGGTGCACAAGTCCCCTGGACCCGAAGGCCTGCATCCTAGGGTCTTAAAAGAGGTGGTTGCAGAGATAATGGTTGTAATCGACCAAAATTCCCTGGATTCTGGAGAGGCTCCAGCAGACTGGAAAACCGCAAATGTAATGCTCTATTTAAGAAAGGAGGGAGACAGAAAGCAAGCAAAGATAGACCAGTTAGCCTAACATTGGGAAAAAGCTGGAGTCAATTATTAAGGAAGCGGTAGCAGGACATTTAGAAAATCATAATACAGTCAAGCAGAGTCAGCATGGTTTCATGAAAGGGAAATCATGTTTGACAAATTTGCTGGAGTTCTTTGAGGATGTAATGAGCAGGGTGGATAAGGGGGAACCAGTAGATGTTGTGTATTTGGATTTCCAGAAGGCATTCGATATGGTGCCACATAAAAGGTTACTGCACAAGATAACAGCTCACGAGGTTGGGGAGTAATATATTAGCATGGATAGAGGATTGGTTAACTAACAAAAAACAGGGAGTCGGGATAAATAGGTCATTTTCAGGTTGGCAAACAGTAATTAGTGGGGTGCTGCAGGGATCGGTGCTGGGGCCTCAACTATTTACAATCTATATTAATGACGTGGATGAAGGAACTGAGTGTAATGTAGCCAAGTTTGCTGATGATTCAAAGATGGGTGGGAAAGAAAATTGTGTGGAAGATGCAAAGAATCTGCAAATGGATAGAATAGACTAAGTGAATGGGCAAAAATGTGAGGTTATTCACTTTGGTAGGAAAAATAAAAAAGCAAATTATTATTTAAATGGAGAAAAATTACAAAATGCTGAGGTACAGTAGGATCTGGGGGTCCTTGTACATGAAACACAAAAAGTTAGCATGCAGGTACAGCAAGTAATTAGAAAGGCAAATGGAATGTTGGCCTTTATTGCAAGGGGGTGGAGTAAAAAAGTAGGGAAGTCCTGCTACAACTGTACAAGGCATTGGTGAGACCACACCTGGGGTACCGTGTACAGTTTTGGTCTCCTTATTTAAGGAGGAATATACTTGCATTGGAAGCAGTTCAGAGAAGGTTCATGAGACTGATTCCTGAGATGAAGGGGTTGTCTCATGAAGTTAGGTTGAGCAGGTTGGGCCTATACTCATTGGAGTTTAGAAGAATGAGAAGGGATCTTATTGAAACACATAAGATTCTGGGGGGTTTGACAGGGTAGATGCTGAGAGGATGTTAGCACTCGTGGGAGGATCGAGAACTAGGGGCATAGTTTCAAAATAAGGGGTGACCCATTTAAGATGGAGATGAGGAGGAATTTCTTCTCTGAGAGGGTTGTGAATCTTTGGAATTCTCTACCCCAGAGAGCTGTGGAGGCTGAGTCATTGAATATATTCAATGCGGAGATAGACAGATTTTTGAATAATAAAGAAGTCGAGGGTTATGGGGAGCGGGCAGGGAAGTGGAGTTGAGGCCAAGATTAGATCAGCCATGATATTGAATTACGGAGCAGGCCGACTCCTGCTCCTATTTCCTATGTTCTTATGTTCTGCCGGCACATGTTATGCCCGCACAGGCAGCTCACCGATTTTAAATAGATGAATGTTGGACCTTCTCTCACCAATAGTGGCCCTAAAAAGAAAGACTTGCATTTATATAGCACCTTTCACGGCCACTGGGCGTCTCAAAGCGCTTTACAGCCAATGAAATAAGGTAAGTCCAGGGAGGGAGTTGATGTTGCATTAGTTGAGGGGTCGATCACAAGGACATGAAGTCAAAGAAACACAGCAACCCCTTGGCTCCACAGCAACATTTTCTGATTTTACATTTTTTTTTTAAATGGCCTTTTGTTGGCGATCGCTGCTTAGGCTACAGCAGCTGCTGAAGAATTGGGAGGGGAGCAGGCCCGTTGGCTGCCCTGCGCATCGCAGGGAGGCCATAACAGATGTTGGGCCCCTCATTTACACATATATGGGGTCTAACTCCTGTCTTACGCAGCTGCCAGGGACGCTCGAAAAATGGCCCACCCCACTGCAAAAACAAACTAGACTTGTGGCGAAAATTGTAGCTGATGCAAGGTTGGATGGCGGTCAAACAGTCCGACAATGCAGAGGCAGTAGGGGAGTCGAGAGAGGTGGTGGAGAGGTAGAGCTGGGTGTTGTGAGCATACAGCTGACCCCATGTCTTCAGATGATGTCGCCAAGGGACAGCATGCAGATGGGGAATAGGAGGCCAAGGATAGATCCCTGGGTGACTCCTTGTGGGGTGGAAAGAGAAGCCATTGCTGGAGAAACTCTGTTTACGATCGGTAAGTTAAGAGTGCAAGTAAACAAAGATAGTCCTACCGAACTGCTGACCGGAGGAGAGGCCTTGGAGGAGGATGGTGCCTCTGACTGTGTTAAAGACTGCAGAAAAGTTGGGGAGGATGAGGAGGGATAGTGCACCATGGTCACGGTCAGTGGAGGTCATTAATGGCTTTGGTTCGGGCTGTTTCGGTGCTGTGGCAGTGGCAGAAACCTGAGTGGATAGAGTCAAAAACGGAGTTGTGGAAAAGATAGGCACAGATTTGAGAGACATATAACACAGGAAAAGCATTTGGAGAGGAAAGGAAGATTAAAAATGGGCCAGCAGTTTGCAGGACCGTGGAGGGTGGTGAAGGTGGTCAACAATGACTCCTCTGAATCACAGCATCATGGGATAGGCATGGATTTAAAATAAATACAAACATAGAAACATAGAAAATAGGTGCAGGAGTAGGCCATTTGGCCCCTCGAGTCTGCACCACCATTCAATAAGATCATGGCTGATCATTCCCTCAGTACCCCTTTCCTGCTTTCTCTCCATACCCCTTGATCCCCTTAGCCGTAAGGGCCATATCTAACTCCCACTTGAATAGATCCAATGAACTGGCATCAACAACTCTCTGCGGTAGGGAATTCCATCAGTTAACAACTCTCTGTGTGAAGAAGTTTCTCCTCATCTCAGTCCTAAATGGCTTACCCCTTATCCTAAGACTATTTCCCCTGGTTCTGGACTTCCCCAACATCGGGAACATTCTTCCCGCATCTAACTTGTCCAGTCCCGTCAGAATCTTATACGTTTCTATGAGATCCCCTCTCATCCTTCTAAACTCCAGTGAATAGAGGCCCAGTTGATCCAGTCTCTTCTCATATGACAACCCAGCCATCCCTGGAATCAGTCTGGTGAACCTTCGCTGCACTCCCTCAATAGCAAGAACATCCTTCCTCAGATTAGGAGACCAAAACTGAACACAATATTCCAGGTGAGGCCTCACTAAGGACCTGTACAACTGCAGCAAGACCTCCCTGCTCCTATACTCAAATCCCCTAGCTATGAAGGCCAACATACCATTTGCCTTCTTCACCGCCTGCTGTACTTGCATGCCCACTTTCAGTGACTGATGAACCATGACACCCAGGTCCCATTGCACTTCCCCTTTTCCTAATCTGCCGCCATTCAGATAATATTCTGCCTTCGTGTTTTTGCCTCCAAAATGGATAACCTCACATTTATCCACATTATACTGCATCTGCCATGCATTTGCCCACTCACCTAACCTGTCCAAGTCACCCTGCAGCCTCTTAGCGTCCTTCTCACAGTTCACATCGCCACCCAGTTTAATGTCATCCACAAACTTGGAGATATTGCACTCAATTCCTTCATCTAAATCGTTAATAAGAACATAAGAACATAAGAATTACGAACAGGAGTAGGCCATCTAGCCCCTCGAGCCTGCTCCGCCATTCAAAAAGATCATGGCTGATCTGGCTGTGGACTCAGCTCCACTTAGCCGCCCGCTCCCCATAACCCTTAATTCCCTTATTGGTTAAATATCTATCTATCTGTGACTTGAATACATTCAATGAGCTAGCCTCAACTGCTTCCTTGGGCAGAGAATTCCACAGATTCACAATCCTCTGGGAGAAGAAATTCCTTCTCAACTCGGTTTTAAATTGGCTCCCCCGTATTTTGAGACTGTGCCCCCTAGTTCTAGTCTCCCCGACCAGTGGAAACAACCTCTCTGCCTCTATCTTGTCTATCCCTTTCATTATTTTAAATGTTTCGATAAGATCACCCCTCATCCTTCTGAACTCCAACGAGTAAAGACCCAGTCTACTCAATCTATCATCATAAGGTAACCCCCTCATCTCCGGAATCAGCCTAGTGAATCGTCTCTGTACCCCCTCTAAAGCCAGTATATCCTTCCTTAAGTAAGGCGACCAAAACTGCACGCAGTATTCCAGGTGCGGCCTCACCAATACCCTATACAGTTGCAGAAGGACCTCCCTGCTTTTGTACTCCATCCCTCTCGCAATGAAGGCCAACTTTCCATTTGCCTTCCTGATTATCTGCTGCACCTGCAAACTATATATATTGTAAATATATATAGGTTTCAAAAAGCAGAAACAATGAGATAAAAGTAATGCATAAAGTAAGATTGATTAAATTACCACCCTTTGAGCCAAATGTTGCCCATGAATCCAGGCAATCTAACTCATGAAGCCCATGTGATTCAATTCTATTTGTTCTTAAATTTCTTGTTGTTTGAATTTCATGGGCTTGAAGGTTTGGGAGTGACAGTTCATAGTGCTGTTTATTCATTGGCGGATAAATTTTAAATTAGAATATATAAATCTGTTCGTATATGCTATTTGAAATATATACGATCAATGGGGACATAGATTTCAAATTTATATGTGGCTCACGTGATTCCATTCCATGCAGTTAAGTAGCTCAAGAAGATAAAATGCTTGTATACTCCTGGCAAAGATGGACTCATAAGCCATAATGACTACATCATTTACCACTCCCTAAATTTTAAATGATTACGATAAAAGAAAGACTTGTATTTATATAACGCCTTTCACGACCACCGGACGTCTCAAAGTGCTTTACAGCCAATGAAGTACTTTTGGAGTGTAGTCACTGTTGTAATGTGGGAAACGTTGCAGCTAATTTGCGCACAGCAAGCTCCCACAAACAGCAATGTGACAATGATCAGATAATCTGTATTTTTTGTTATGTTGATTGAGAGAGAAATTTTTGCCAGGATAAAGCAGGGATAACTCCCCTGCTTTTCTTTGAAATAGTGCCATGGGATCTTTTACGTCCACCTGGAGAGAGCAGACTGGGCCTCGATTTAACGTCTCATCCGAAAGACAGCACCTCCGACAATACAGTGCTCGCTCAGCACTGCACTGGAATGTCAGCCTAGATTTATGTGCTCAAGATCCTGGAGTGGGACTAGAACCCACAACCTTCTGACTCAGAGGGGAGTGTGCTACCCACTGAGTCACAGTTGCTGAAAATCCTTAATCTTCCAGTATGGTTGCCATTACAACATAGTTTTAAGTGTACAATACTTACCACAAAATTCACAAAAATAAAACCATAGAACATATTAAAACAACAAGTACATGGGAGCAAGGTTATGTCTGTAACCACATGTCTGGTTCAGCTAATTATGATAAGTGGCTTGAGTCTCATTTCTCAGCTATCAACGTCATCTGTGGCAAATCTGTGCCCACAGCTCATTAAAAAAATACTAAACTGATTTTGCAACTACCACAGAGAAGAATTACTAAAAATTTATGATTTTGCTAAATCTAACAACCAGAGGAAAGCTTCATAAAGGCATTTACATTGTCGCTACACTTAATGGCCAAAGTAATTTCTTCACTGGTTGATACATGAAAGTGGGCCTCCCAGCTAGTTTCAGGGTAGCATGAAACAAAGGCTTACCAGTTCCGCTGTACCACTCCTTAGCGCACGCCAGGGGTATAGATTGTATAATTGTGCACTTCCAGCCCCCCGATTTCCCAACGTATGGAAGATCGCAGATTGGGATTGCCCATTTTGCGATGATGTATTCTCGGGATGTGCCAGGAGAAGCACGATGGCATTTTTATCCCAAAGTGACCCTGACAGAAATTCTTTATTGGTGCACGATTTTAAAAAAAACTGACTAAGTTAAACTATGGATTTGGTGAGGCAATCAAAGTGATGTTCCATAATCTGCTTTATAAAATGTAAAAGCAGAGTTCTGATTCTAAGGAGCAAAAGCCAAATGATAAAAGCAACATCTGAAAAAATAATCAAGCGAAGGGGTAAGGATCCATTTGTTCTGGCTATGCCTCCTCAAAACACCTCTAAAAGTGGTAATAAAGGCAGCTTCAGGTGACAAGGCCACCTCTTGTGCATCATGATAGAAAGTTGGTACACTTTTGCTATCATTGAATTTGAACACATTTTTAATGACTGTTATGGTATTATCTGCATTGCCACAGTGTTTAATGAAATCGAGATTAGTGTCATACTTGCTTGCCAAGATGTGAAATTCAGAGTTCCATTTGATTGTCACTAATGCAGAGCAGTAACTCCGCGAAAGAAGTTTCTGTCAGGAGTGCTTACTGCAGCTTCCGAAGGAAGGCCGAGAGCAGAAAGGGTTACAAAATTAGGTTTGCTGTAGCAGACAGCTTCCTCTCCCCACGCCCCCCCCCCCAACCCCCACCCAAAGGAAAATCCAAGGGGTGAAGAGAGGCTTTTGTTCACATTTAACTGTGACAGATCACCACTACAGGGCCAGAATGAGAAAGGCGTGTTGAAATGGGAAGGTAGACCTTAAGCCTACACAAGTGCAGCCAGCATGGGGCACAGAGTCCCAGATCAAAGGTGCTAGTCACGGTCATTAGCTGCAAATGCAGAGTCAACATGAAAAGATGTCTTAGAAGCAGGCCCTCTCCATTTATAACTGAGCAAACTGTGAAATAATTGAAAAGGTATGTCAATCAGAGGAAGGCCATGGTGGGATTTGATGAGTTCCCATGCAGTATTGTACTAACTGGGCTGTGGTGATGGGGCTTGCACAGGAAAAGCTTACTAAAGCCTTAGAAGACTTTGGGTCTGCCCTTTAATCTGTACAATTAATAAGCCTTTTACTCTTTTTTGTACACTCATTGAATATAACTGGGAGCTATTGTTGAAGCCACTCTCAGGTGAGCACTTTGGGGTCAAAAAGAAGCCTTGTCAGAGCTTTATTCTATAGACCACACAGTATTTTAAACCTGACAAAAGGCCCTGTCAGGCCATCAGGTCAGAGATGGTTGATTGATCTTATACCCAGTCTTTTTTTTCCACAAGGCCTGTTTCCTTTTGGTTGAAGCGGAGTCACTCTTATGTTTCGAACATGTTACAGCTTTTATTTCAAAGCCCGGAACATTTAACTAGTTTCTTGCCCCAGCACACCAGAAGCCTAAATGCACACTGACAAAGAATCCTATAGCGCCTTTGTATTACATCACTAAACAGCCCAAGAGCATCAGAGACTAACAGACTTGAAAGGCTAAAATATTCCACATACAGTAACCAGACGACCGGGTTGCAAATAAATTGTTTTTTTTTCATTTTATAAATAAAACTCATTTTAGAATTTGTTTCTAGAGCAAGATAGCTAGTTCAGAACAAAGCAGCGCTTTGCAATTTGGAAAATCTCACAATAAAAACGCGGTTATATTCAATGAGTATACAAAAAAAAAGAGTAAAAAGGCTTATTAGTTGTTCAGATTAAAGCGCAGAGCCAAAGTCTTCTAAGGCTTTACATGATTGCGTTTATTAATAATCGACACCACTGATCTACGGGAAATATGGACAGGATCACAGAATACAATAACACCAGAAAAAATCCGGGAAAATCCATAATCTGTTATAATAAAAATAGAATTTGACATATTCAGTCACCGTAAATCAACGGGCACAATTGTAGACGGACAGAATCACAGAATGTGATCCTTGAAATCACAAAAAGAAATCTTGGAATCCCATGTAATAAAATAGAATTAAGCCTATTCAATTGCGGTTAGACAGTGGCCCTGTTAATAATGCAAGTGTAACATGCACCAGGAACAGCTGGCTGGCAGCAAGTTACAGTACAGACTTTGTTAATGAGGGAAGTTTCCTCCGGTCACTATGCGTTATCAATATCAAAAAAACACGGCCAGGACAATTGTTCTGATCGTTATTTCTAATGGGATTGTAAACATGTTCTTTTATATCGCTTTCACTTGTCTGGGTGGAAATGATGTGCAGAGGAAATTTACCCACTATGTTTATGATACTAAAATAGAGTGACGGGAGGAAATAAGCTCCAATTTCCTTTTTACTTCTACTTATGTTGTTTGGTAAATGTGCTGAGATTGGTAGAAGCAGCGATTTAAGGAGCGATAAGAATCAGAATATATAAAGAAACGAAATATAGCGCCTTTCATGACCACCGGACGTCATAAAGCGCTTTACAGCCAGTGAAGTACCTTTAGAGTGTAGTCACTGTAGGAAACACAGCAGCCAATTTGCGCACAAGCAAGCTCCCACAAACAGCAATGTGATAATGACCAGATAATCTGTTTTTTTGTTATGTTGATTGAGGAAAAAATATTGGCCAGGACACCGGGGATAACTTCCCTGTTCTTCTTTGAAATAGTGTCATGGGAACTTTTTCATCCACTTGAGAGAGCAGACGAGCCTTCAGTTTGAAATCTCATCCAAAAGACAGCAACCTCTGATAGTGCAGCACTCCCTCCATACTGCACTGGGAGTGTCAGCCTAAATTTTTGTGCTCAAGTCTCCAGGTGTGGGACTTGAACCCACAACCTTCTGACTCAGAGGCAAGACATGCTACCCACTGAGCCACAGCTGTCATAAGCTAAATAAAAACAGAAAATGCTGGAAATCTCAGCAGGTCAGGCAGCATAAATCTAATGAGCTAAAGTGTTATGATAATACCAGCTTGTTATCCGAACAGAATGTAGGAAAATACAACTATGAACTGCACACACTAACAAAAAGTATTATCATGGGCCATCTTACATTGTAACCAAAGTAATTAATTTACAATACGTTGTTGTGATACCACAATGAGTTCTAAGGCTATGGTGAATTATACAGTAATTAGACTGGAATCGGCAAAAACAATTAACGAAAGAACAAGATGAGAGCAGGGGCCTTTACATTACCTCACAGCAACTTGTGTCTGCATAAAACGTGTTAGATTTAAATCCAGCTGTGAAGCTGTGGATGAACTATAGGGCTGATTTCCCAATCAGGAGTGGCACTTACAGGGAAATCATAGGCCTGCAGCACCAGATTTTCCAACCATTCATTTAAACGGTCAGAAAATCAAGCACTGAAAGCCCATGATTATCCGACCAGCGCATCTAGTGAACACTGCTGTGTCGGGACCACCAGCTGGATAATCCGCCCTTACTTTTGCTGAACATTTTTTAAGCACATACTAACATAAGAAATAGGAGCAGGAGTTGGCCATTCGACCCTGCGAGCCTGCTCCGCCATTCAATAAGATCATGGCTGATCTTCTACCTCAACTCCACCTTCCCGCACTGTCAGTATGTGTCAGTTGTGGCAAGATTGTGGGTTCAAGACCCGCTCCAGAGACTTGAGTACATAAATCTAGGCTGACACTCCAGTGCAGTGCTGAGGGACTGCTGCACTGTTAGACGTGTCGTCTTTCAGATGAGACGTTGAACCGAGGTCCTGTCTGCCCTCTCAGGTGGATGTAAAAGATCCCATAGCACAATTTCAAAAAAGAGCAGGGGAGTTACCCCCGGTGTCCTGGCCAATATTTATCCCTCAATCAACATCACTAAAACAGATTATCTGGTCATTATCACATTAAAGAAAGAAAGAAAGAAAGAAAGACTTGGATTTATATAGCACCTTTCACGAGCACCGGACGTCTCAAAGCGCTTCAGAGCCAATGAAGTACATCGCTGTTTGTGGGAGCTTGCTGTGCGCAAATTGGCTGCTGTGGTTCCCACATTACAATAGTGAATACACTCCAAAAGTACTTCATTGGTTGTAAAGTGCTTTAAGATGTCCAGTGGTTGTGAAGGGTGCTATATAGAAACATAGAAACATAGAAAATAGGTGCAGGAGTAGGCCATTCGGCCCTTCTAGCCTGCACCGCCATTCAATGAGTTCATGGCTGAACATTCAACTTCAGTACCCCATTCCTGCTTTCTCGCCATACCCCTTGATCCCCCTAGTAGTAAGGACTACATCTAACTCCTTTTTGAATATATTTAGTGAATTGGCCTCAACAACTTTCTGTGGTAGAGAATTCCACAGGTTCACCACTCTCTGGGTGAAGAAGTTCCTCTGCATCTCGGTCCTAAATGGCTTACCCCTTATCCTTAGATATAGATGCAAGTGTTTATTTTTCTTTTTAACCCCATATCCCTCGAGTTGCTGAGTATCCAAAAATCTATCTGCTCCTTTCTGTTGCCAGCTAGGTGCATGGTAATTGCTCTGAAAATGTGATTATAGCTGGAAGCTCGCAAGTATGTTCGGTAGAACAGTTTATCTACTCCAGCTTAAAAGGTGTTGGAAAGACGTAACTGACCCACTCAGGCTAGAAAGTTCAAAGCTCCATTCCTGGTCTGACATTTGCAGATCTCTGGGTTATGGAGGGGAAAGTCAGACAGTTTTCCCATTCCTGATTGCTAGGCAGTGATGCTTGCTGGAAAGTGCATGTATGTGTTAGGTGAGGGTGGATTAAGCACACCTGGAGCATTCCCCCAAACCTGCAACAATTAAATAGCCTTCTGACGCTTGCTGTTGAGGCTTACACATGAAGAATGACGACTTGAGTGTGGTACCAGAGGGTGCTGAAATCTAATGGATACTTGCACCAGTCGCAATCAATGCCTTCAGAAGATAAAAAGAACAAAAATTGGTAAAAATGGATAAAAACATATGTATCGGTACTGTTACTTTAAGTGCATACGCCTGCCTTTATCAGTCGGAAGAATTTGAAGGTCATTCGCTGGAGTTGAGTAAATAATCCAATTCTTGATCGATCGCAAGTTCCGGGTTTAGGCGCAGTGCACTTCATGTGCACACCTCATACGCGCCCATAGGGGCCACAAATTCAGCCCCTTTATTTCTACTCTTATTTTGTGTTGTTTTTTTCATCTGCTTCAAACTTGATGGTTTTTGATAGTAAAGGTATAAACCTTCATAATTGGGATCTGACAGACACTTTGAGGGCTGGGCAACGAGCTACAGGCAGCCGCATTTGCCTTAATATTATCTCCTGCTCATGCTTCATTACAGTGTTACACATCACCTACCCGCATCCAGTACAGGAAGCCGTATGCACAGGCGCAAATGTAAAATGCTTACAGCTTATATAAATCAACATACGTTTGCTTTACTTGTACCAAAATGTTAATTTTCAAATGTTTTCATGTTGGGTCGATTCAATATATGAAACCCTGAGGCTGTAGTTATTAATGCAGTACCACCATGAAATTGCTAGCACCTCATCGATACTGCAAGCTGTGAATCTGTACTCCCACTGCCGTGAGAGAGCTCTCCAAATTCATTCTTCTTCAGAGTTTATAGACGGAAGCACCTACCTTCTCAAAACATTCTTGAAACCTTTGTTTCAATCTGTAATGTATTTGCTTCATGGGTTCTTGCTTAAGAATTCATAGCAGCACATTGTTATTAAGGATTTGTTGGTTTATTAACAAAGGTTTAACAATCACACTATACATTACCAATTCATCCACTAGGCTCATAACTGCATACCTCATCATGGATGACCTAGACCCAACTGACTGGGGTTTTATTGAGTCTTGTGACCATCATGTGACTGGCTAAGCCAGAAACCTATGGGCATGCTCACAGGTACATACATTACACAATCTATAATCTATGAGCTCCTATTAAGGCCAGCTTCATGAATTGAACTTCCTGAGAGGGTCTCACACTGCTGCACTCTGATTAGACTTAGCACGAGTTAGATTCAGAGTACAATTCTTCCCACTCTGCCTCAAAAATTATCTTAACCCTAATTTCAGATAAGAGAATGTTTGCTTTTACACGCTAAGTGTCTTTGTTGGTGTTATGCAATTGGCAATTAATACGAAATTATGGGTGGTATTGTGCTGTGAATAAAGTGGATGCAGCCTGACATGCGAAGCTCATTCAGATTTGATTGATAGGAAAGGTGACATATAAAATGGCATCACCCACCCTGTAGCAACAAGATTGTAGATATTACAAGATTCAACACATTGACAGTTGCGTGGAGATGCAACTTAAAAATGCATAACAAGGTGATGATAGGTTATCAGATAATACAAGTGGCATGTGTTCAGCCCCCAGTAGTTTTGGAAACTGGGTTTGTTTTGATGCGGGTTTTATTATATCACAAATAGCCAATCATTTTGTGCGTACAATACATGTAACTTCCTCTAGAGTTACTTTCAATTGGACAATCATGGGGGTAGTGACTTATCCTCCTGCAGCCCTCATGTTTTCAACAGTAAAATCTCAGCTGGTAGACATTTGTCATTTTCTGTCGAGATAAGATGTTCTGATTTTTCACTTAATGATGCATTGAAATTAACAACCACATCTTCTCCCAAATCGATTAGCTCCTTGTAAACGGGATAATCTGATTTTAAAATTTCACCCGGTCTGGGAGCCCACAGCAAATAAACTCTCTGATAAGCTTGGCTGTGACTGTGCACTGCAGTTGCTTAAATCCAACAAAAACTTTAATAGTGTGCGAGTCCTGACAGCGAGACCCAGGAGGCTATTTAACAGCAAGGCCAGATGCTGCCCTCACCTGATATCTGCAACTGCACACTTCCAGCAGGGAATGTTATCAGGAGCCAGAAAAATGGGCCAATTTTCCTTCCGTAACCCAGGAACATCGAGGAGAACTATATCACCCCCAGTTGAGATCCGATAACTCAGTACAGATCACGGACCAAAAACTGAACCCTTCTTGACTCAGCTAACAAAACTCAGTGAACCAACAGCTCATCAATATTCTTTCTGCTAATCCAGAAACACTTCGCAGTCCAGGTTTATTTGAATGACTTTCAGTAGCCATAATGGTTAATTTCACATCATGTAGCTGTCCCCAGTAGCTCAGAGAGTTTAGACAGTGCATCCTCAACTTTATAGAGCAGAAAGTTTCCAGGTTCAACCTCTGGGCTGTGCTGAGCTACCTGACCTCAGTTAGGGCAACTGTACAATTGTCCTCTTCACTGCTGGATTGTGGAGCGCAAGATTCACCGAGGTTCTCTTTCCTGATCACTATCCAGTGGATCTTGCTGGAAGTGCCCTGTGTGGGTGTTAGATGAGGACAGAATCGGGTGAACGGGTCTTGTCGTCGAATAGGTTGCCAACCATAGTGTCAGCTGTGGCTCAGTGGGTACCACCCTTGTCTTGGAGTCAGAAGATTGTGGGTTCAAGTACCACCCCGGAGACGTGAGCACAAAAATCTAGGCTGACACTCCAGTGCAGTGTTGAGGGAGTGCTGTACTTTTGGAAGAGCTGTCTTTTGGGTGAGACATTAAACTAAAGCCCCATCTGCTCGCTCAAGTGGATATAAAAGATCCCATAGCACTACTTCAAAAACGAACAGGAGAATTATCCTCAGTGTCCTGGCCAATGTTTATCCCTCAACCAACATCACTAAAACACAGGTTATCTGGTCATTACCACATTGCTGTTTGTGGTAGCTTGCTGTGTGCAAATTGGCTGCCGCGTTTGCTACATTACAACAATGCCTACACTTCAAAAGTACTTCATTGGCTATAAAGTGCTTTGGGGCGTCCTGAGGTTGTAAAAGGCACTGCAGAAATACAATTATTTCTTTATTTATCATTCATTATCAAGGTTTGCATATGACTAATGGCGATTCTGCCTGGCATCCATGGAAGCCATTGTGAACTGTCATCCAGCAAGGAATCAATGTGAACTGTCTACAGTTCTGATCACCACATTACAGGAAAGATGTGATTGCATTAGAGAGTACAGAGGAGATTTACGAGGATTTTGCCTGGACTGGAGAATTTTAGCTTTGAGGAAAGATTGGATAGGCTGGGTTTGTTTTCTTTGGAACAGAGGCCGCTGAGGGGGAGACCTTATTGAGGCGTATACAATTATGAGGGACATAGGTAGAGTGGATAGGACAGACCTATTCCCCTTAGCAGAGGGGTCAAGAACCAGGGGGCATAGATTTAAAGTAATTGGTAGGAGGCTTAGAGGGGATTTGAGGGGAAATATTTTCACCCAGTGGGTGGTGGGGTTCTGGAATTCACTGTCTGAAAGGGTGGTAGAGGCAGATACCCTCACCACATTCCAAATGTACTTGGATATGCACATGAAGTGCCGCAACATACAGGGCTATTGACTAAGAGCTGGAAAGTGGGATTAGGCTGAATAGCTCTTGGTCGGCCAGCGCGGACATGATGGGCCGAAAGGCCTCCTTCCATGCTGTAAATTTCTATGATTCTATGATTCTAACCCAGCAAGGAGTCAATGTGAACTGTAACCCAGCAAGGAGTCAATGTGAACTGTAACCCAGCAAAGAGTCAACTACTGCAGCAAAGAAGGGGAAAGGCAAAAATGGTGGAGAAAATTAGCAAGAAAATATTAACTCAAAGATGAAAAATTGGATGAAAAACATTATTTGATTGACGATTTAAAGTGGCTCAGCAAAACACAGCAGTTATTATAGCTTCAAATGTTAGCTCCAGAGCCACTGGTGACCTAATAAGTCAAATTCTCTTTTATGATACAGTATCCTGGGATTTTTGGTGGTGTTTTGGGAAGTGCATTCTGCGATTCTGTCCACTGTTCTGAGAAAACTGAAAAACAGTTGCTTGTTTATCCTTGTAGAGCTTGGAATGGGTAACAGAGTTTGCTGTTAATTACATATTTTTCACTCAACGATTAATTTCTCATTTCTTTTAATGGAACCCTCTGAATACTAGACCACTCTTGGTGATGTTGTAGGTTCAAGTCCCACTCTTTGATGTTATAGAATACATTCTATTAATACCCAGTAATAGCAGGACAATGTCGCTCCAAGGTTATCAGTCGAAGAGGGAAAATCTGCTTATAATACATGTTCTTTTTCATTTGCAGGCATAATGGAAATCAGGTCAGTTAATGTTGGAGTAGTCGCAATCAAAGCGGTCAACACTGGCTTTTATTTGGCCATGAACAAGAAAGGAAAGCTATATGGCACGGTAAGGTTATACACACATCTCAGTTTCAAGTACTATTTATAAAACTAGGTCCTACTTATTCTCTTTTGTGTGGGGTTGGGGGGTTGGGGGGGGGAGGGCAGGGGATGTAAGTTACTAGGGGTTGGAACCAATGTAGCCCCTAATTTATTTTTGGGTGCACGGCCCATTCACAATTTCGCACACATTGTTTGCCGGTCCCGTGCAATCCTGTCTGTTGACTGTGAAGGTCCCATGTGAAATGAACATGAGCACTCAATAAAGTTCCCAGTGGATGTTAGCCTGCAGCACAAAGCTTCCCCTAACTTGGTATTCTCACTCAAGGAGGCTGCAGAATGGTTGCTTTGATAAATGAAAGATGTCATAACTTCCACAGTAAGGGTTGCTCTTCTCACACTGGGGCTGAGGCACATTGTTGAGCCAGAATAGATGGAGTTCTCAGAGAGCTGTGGAGGCTGAGTCATTGAATATATTCAAGGCTGAGATAGACAGATTTTTGAACTATAGGGGAGTCAAGGGTTATGGGGAGCAGGCAGGAAAGTGGAATTGAGGCCAAGATCAAATCAGCCCTGATCTTATTGAATGGCGGAACAGGCTCGAGGGGCCATATGACCTACTCCTGCTCCTATTTCTTATGTTCATATGAGTCACTGCATTAGATTCAGGAATACTTAATGCTCACACTGGAGTGGCGGAAATAGGAAATGTTTTATTTCCAATACTAAGATCTATCCCTGAGTCAACCTAAGTATTAAGTTGACTCAGGGATATGAAAAAACAAAATAGCCCACACCTAGCAGTCGACTAACCTTTAACATTCAAATGTTCTCTAGAGGTGGAGTAGCTTCCAAAGACTGTGGTGTTAATACAGAAATAACTGCAACATTTCCTCCACATCTCTCAGAAATATTCATTTGACAGATCCAGATTGCTACAAATTGTACAATTGACATTGCACATTTCTATGCAGACTTTGGACTTGAAAATCCACAGACTTTTAATCTCAATGTATACATCAGGAACCATGCTCCAGGAACCACTGCTTCTGACCTCAGAGTATACAGGGTCGGTGTGGAGGGGGTGGGGGGGGGGGGGGTAGTGGGGGGCGGGAAGACAGGTTCTCTCATCTTCATGATCCTGGTGGGCACCTGTACCACTTTGGCCACATTTAGAAAAATTAATTCGTGGGATGTGGGAATCGCTGGCAAGGTCAGCATTTATTGCCCATCCCTAACTGTCCATGAGAAGGTGATGGTGAGTCACCTTCTTGAACTGCTGCAGTCCTTGTGGTGAAGGTACTCCCACAGTGCTGTTAGGGAGAGAGTTCCAGGATTTTGACCCAGCAACGATGAAGGAACGGCGGTTTATTTCAAAGTCAGGATGGTGTGAGATGCAGAGGGGAACTTGGAGGTGATAGCGTTCCCATGCATCTGTTGCCCTTGCCCTTCAAGGTGGTAGAGGTCGTGGGTTTGGGAGGTGCTGCCGAAGAAGCCTTGGCGAGTTGCTGCAATGCATCTTGTAGATGGTACACACTGCAGCCACAATACAGTGATGGAGGGAGTGAATGTTTAAGGTGGTGGATGAGTTGCCAATCAAGCAGGCTGCTCTGTCCTGGATGGTGCATCTCGTGTATCCCACCCCGTTATGGGGACAGGAAACAGCGAATGTAGAATTAGGTCAATTCACAGAGGCTTCAATGTTCCTTTATCATGGAGCGAATCTTTCTTTTTGCCTCCTCTGTCAACAAAGTACAGCGATCACCTGTCTTTTCTGACACAAGGTCACCCACTGTCTGCTCCTGCAGCCTCACATCCTCCAGAAAGTTACACGGTGGGGGTATCACGGCAGTGCCATCAACCCACAAAAATAAAAAAATATAAGTAATCTGTTACCCCATGTCATTGGCAGGTGGAAAAATAAAAAATATTGTGGCAAAATCTTTGGGGGCCAAGGCCTGTAAGCCAGCTGTGCCCTAGTGCTGCTTCCTCTTGCCCGGTGCACTAGCTTGCACACAGGCTCCCAGGTTGGGGCTGAGGAAACTCCCTGCTTAGGACCTGGCCAGGTCCCCACTGACGCGGGTCACTTTGTTTGGGGCAGGCAAAAGTTCCACTCCAAAGAAGGTCCCACTGATCATTATCCTAGGCAGTCCCTCGGAATCAAGGAAGACTTGCTTCCACCCCTGAAGTGAGTTCTCTGGTGGCTGAACAGTCCAATACGAGAGCCACAGACTCTATCACAGGTGGGACAGATTTCGCCGAGGGAGGGGGTCTGTGGGACTGGTTTACCGCACGCTCCTTCCGCTGCCTACGCTTGACCTCTTCACGCTCTCGCCGTTGAGATTCGAAGAGCTCAACGCCCTCCCGGATGCACTTTCTCCATCTAGGGTGGTCTTCGACCAAGGACTCCCAGGTGTCAGTGGTGATGTCGCACTTTATCAGGGAGGCTTTGAGGGTGTCCTTGTAATGTTTCCGCTGCCCACCTTTGGCTCGTTTGCCGTGAAGGAGCTCCGCATAGAGCATTTGCTTAGGGAGTCTTGTGTCTGGCATGCGAACTATACTGGCAGTACAGGCCACGCACCAGGTCCATGCTGAATTTGTGGCCTTTCCACCACAAACGTGCCCTACTTACAGCGGGCATCAACCAAATTTTCCGGGCCATTGTTTTAAAATGTTATATTGAACAGGGCCTGCCCAATGGCACAGTGCCATAGAGAAACAGGGCCTCGGTTGGCATTCTTGATTCTACATAGAAGGGAGTTGCCGATTTTAACTGCACCAACCCTGTCATTCACATTGTGTGGGAGGGCTTTCCTCGTACCCGATTTCTGCCTGCCATTTTAAAAAAAAAGTTTCCATTCATGTCTGTAGTTTCCGTTGCAGTCAATAATTTTTCCTCAATTCCGTATTGTAATTGTTAAGTGGCCACACATCACTTGACAATCTTCTAAAAATAAATGGAAACACTAAATTCAGAGGAACACGATGATCTTCTTACAGCTTGGGTTTTCAAATGAGGCTCCCCAGACTCTTCAAGGTGATCATACAACATATAACTGATTTTATTGAATTACAGAATTTGCAGCAAATATTATGCAGCATAACATTTTCATCAGCGAATGACAGGACACCACTTAACTTTAATCATTACCTTGTGCCAATAGGTACATATCAAAATATTTTGCCTATTTTAATATACAAAGTTTGACATTTAAAAAAATTGTAAATTAAAATCCAATTTGAAGGAAATTATATATTTTGATATATTCATAAGCAAAGTAAAAATACAACCTTAGTAAAAATACACCTGTCCTCACTTCTCTTCCATTTTCTATTCCTGAAGGCACTCAGACAATTCGAGAGTACCCACGGCTCCCTCCTTCTTCACTTGTGGCCATTATTGACTGAGAGGGGTGAGGCATGAAGGCCCATCCTGATCCTGTCCTTACCCAATGTCTAAACATATATCCTTTCCAGCAAGATCCATTGACCAGCGAGAGGAAGAGAAAGAACTTGCATTTATATAGCACCACTCACATCCAAAGAATGTCACAGAGCACTTCACAGTCAATGAATTACTTTTGAAGTGTAGTCACTGTTGTTATGTAGATAAACATAGAAGCCAACTTCTATATAACAAAGTCCCACAAACAAGATTGAGGTGAATGACCAGTTAATATGTACTAGGGGTGTTGGCTGAGGGACATCCTGCTAAGAACGTAAGAATTAGGAGCAGGAGTAGGCCATACAGCCCTTCGAGCCTGCTCTGCCATTCAATAAGATTATCGCTGATCTTCGACCTTAATTCCACTTTCCCACCCGATCCCCATATCCTTTGATTTCCTCTAGAGTCCAAAAAAATCTCAGCCTTGAATATACTCAATGACTCAACATCCACAGCCTTTTAGGGTTGAGAATTCCAAAGATTCACAACCCTCTGAGTTGCTCTTTTACATTCTTCTGAACAGGTGGATGGAGACTTGGTTTAACGTCTTATCCAAAACTCACGTCCAGAACTGCAGCACTCCCTCAGCAAGAAGCACAAATCTGGTCTTATTTTTTTATCCCCCTCCATTGGCCAGTATTGCTAAAATGCCACCTTTCTTTGTAAAATGTTCAATTTTTGCTAAATAATAGGAAACATGATCACGGATTCTGTCATTTCTGGGCTGTTACTTTGCCTAACTAATGTACCAAAGATTTGTGGGCCTATTGAGTGAAAAGGACAAGGAGATCGGCCTATCCCTGCCCACATTACTTATTTAGTAAATTATCTAGCAGCTGTTAGAATAATGCCTTGTGCTGAACTTCACACCCGACCCTGCAGTTGAGCGGATTCTGATACCTGCCACTGATACTGGTAAGTGTGATGAATTTCATCCCCGATAAGAGCAACAAAAGAACAAAATACAAAGGAAACGCATTGTCTGGATCATCTTTCATAACCTGACACACAATAAATTCCTACTTTACCACATGCTTCCATATCATGGTTACTGCTTTGGTCTGGAGCACAATACACCAGACTATCCTGGAGACATCTTAGCAACATTTTACAAGCGCTTGTTTTATCACACTAATTACCCAGTGAATTGGTTTGTCTTTATTTTGAGGGTGGGGGTGGGGAGTTGACTTTTTGTGCTCGTCACTAACAAATGGAACACTTCCCATCTCAGGTGTCCAGCATCAGCACTTAAATCAGGAATCACTCTTCTACCTGCAACGTAAAGTTCTCTCAGATATATGGGACATTAGCAATGTCCTTAACAAATTACAGCCCCCAATCTCATAAAGTTAGATCTTACATGTGCTCAATAATTACCACTGGAGCCTGAAAATACGTCAGCATGTCTACCATCTTTATCCGAGTGATTCCTGACATACACTCCCTCCACCAACGGTGCACCGTGGCTGCAGTGTGTACCATCTACAAGATGCACTGCAGCAACTCGCCAAGGCTTCTTCGACAGCACCTCTCAAATCCATGACCTAGAAGGACAAGGGCAGCAGGTGCATGGGAAGAGCACCATCTCCAAGTTCTCCTCCATGTCACACACTATCCTGACTTGGAAATATACCGCCGTTCCTTCATCGTCACGGAGTCAAAATCCTGGAACTCCCTCTCTAACAGCTCCTTCACCACATGCACGACCACCTTCCTAAGGGCATTAGGGATGAGCAATAATTGCTGGCCTTGCCACTGATGCCCACATCCCATGAATGAATTTAAAAAAAAACACTGGGCACCTGAAATCTGGTTGCTGATGAGCACAAAAATTCAACTCCTCCTTCAATAATATGACTGAACTCCAACCTCAAAAAAGTATCCCTTTCTAGCAGTGTAACATTTTCATTTCCCATAGCAACCATCCGTGTGCCTTCCTGATTGAGATTATTTCAGTGTCAAAAGGTATCTATGATCCTCTAAAGCACTTGCGAAAGATTTCATGTGACAGCAGCACCCACGCACTATTTGAAGTTAATGCTACTTTCCCAATGGGAAATCTGAAAGCGTAACCTTTAAGCTCCTGGAACATTTTGACTGTTCCTCAGACTTTGCATTGGCCACTTCTATCACTTAAGTCATGCTGCAGAGCTGTAAATCCTACCAATCATTATGAGACTTCATAAGTATATAATAAAGAATATGGTTGGTTCAAAATGTTTATATTTATGAATAGCATAGATGCATTTAAGGGGAAGCTAGATAGGTAAATGAGGGAGAAAGGAATAGAAGTTTATGCTGATAGAAACATAGAAACATAGAAAATAGGTGCAGGAGTAGGCCATTTGGCCCTTCAAGCCTGCACCCATTCAATATGATCATGGCTGATCATTTTTGCAACTTTAGTAGATAAAGTAGAGTGGAGAGCAATAAACACCGGCATTGACGTTGGGCCGAATGGCCTGTTTCTGTGCTGTAATTTCTATGTAACATGTATGCAAGTATATAACCACATGCATGGATGAGGAGCAGAGATGATGCTGGGAGGGGTTGGATCTGAAAGGTCTATGATTCAGCTGCAAACTGCATTTCAGCCCCTCACATAGGGCAGTTAGAAGTAGTCGACCTGGGTATTGATGTACTTGCTGACTGCTGTAATTATCAAATGTTTTATGGTCTAGGATTGTGACATGGGAGTCATAATTTGGGAAGAACATGGCTTCCTCACTCTCCGGCAGTGCCGTGCCAGTGAGCCCAATGGAATGCAGCAATTGTAATTTCGATTCAGGACTGCTTTTCATTCAGAGCTCCTTACAGTCTGCAGCACTGTGCACTGACCTTTTGGAATCTGTAAAGATGAGATTGATAACTCTATGCTTTGAATTCCAATCCGTGTAATCCCCACGTTACAAAGTTGCAATTTTCCTTGCACCACTATCTTGCACTTTGCTCCAGACAATGAAGTCAACTACATACTGATTGGCTGACATCTTGAGGTCAGTGACCTTTTATCAGTCTGTTCAAATGAAGTTCAGTGTCTCCTGAATGAAATGCAATGAAAAGTGATGGAGCAGACCCACCAACATCATTTTAATGTTGAGCACAGAAAATTCTGTCAGCAGCCTACACTAAAATGGATCACTCGTTGGTAATGTTTTACAGATTAAAGGCTCTGCCCAAGGCCACATCACTGTCTTGGAGGATTGAGTAGCTATTCCAACTTTCCGGTTTTTTTTGGGGGGGGGGGGTGGGGGGAATGTGGGCTGGTGTGGTTATATCAGTTGGTCAGCTAGCAACAAGGCTAATTGTCATTTAGACTTATTTTCCCATGCTGGGAGCGAGCAGAGAGATAGAGTGGAACATGCCATGTGAATGAGGGGGAAACAAAGCACAGTCCATGCCTTGTTTGCCAATGACAACTGTGGAGAAATCAGAGATGACCTTACCTTCCATGGTAGTGGGAAACTCCTTTTGGAGAAAACAAATGGAAAGGAACAAATGCCAATAGAGATGAAAAAAAGTTTACTGTAGTAATTCACCTTAAAAATTGCACACAAATGGCAAAGCGATTCTTTTGCACTTAAAAAAAAATCCATTGATCCCCTTCCATAATATTTATGCTTTCTCCCTGGTTGAGATTGAGACAACCCTGCTTGTAGATATATAACCATCTTTGGTACTTTTTAAAAAACTGACCTGGCTGGATGCAAAAAGGGAACTTTTTCTCATACAAATTCCCTTCCTCTCTCCCTTCACACAACCTCCCCCCCGCCCTACCCACCCTACCACCACCCCCGATGACATATCTGCCAATTCTAATCACAGAGAGGAAAATGGTAATACTTTTCAAATCGTAGAATCTTAAAGCACAGAAACAGGCCATTCGGCCCATCAAATTTATTTTGGTATTTTTCTCCACGAATCTGCAGGAATTACCGAGTCTTTATCCACTCCCCTGCCCACTCTCATACCCTTTTGCATTTTTAAACCACTATCTAATTTGCTTTTAAAAGAATTTATGGATTTATAGAATCAGAGAATAGTACAGCACAGCCCATTGAATCTCCGCCAGCTCTTTCAAAGAGCAACTCACTTGATCACACTCCCTCTCTCTTTCCGCATATCCCTGCAATTTTTTTTCTCCTTCCAGTATTTATCCAATTCCCTTTTGAAGACTACTATTGAATTTGTATCCCCACCCTATCAGGCAGTGCATTCCCAATCCTAACCACATGTGGTGTAAAAAGCTTTCCCCTCATGTCACCTTTGGTTCTTTTCCCAATCACCTTAAATCTGCACCCTCTCGTTATCGACCCTTCAGCCGTTGGAAACAGTTTATCTTTATTTACTCTATCTAAACCCTTCAAGATTTGAAACACCTCAATCAAATCACCTCTTAGTCTTCTCTGCTCCAAGGGAAACCCCAGTCTAGCCACGTAACTGTAATCCCTTATCCCTGGAACCATTCCAGTAAATCTCTTCTGTACGCTCTCCAAAGCCTTTAAAATGTAAGATTCTACTTTAAAAACAGTTTGTGGCAAATAATTTCACAATCTAAGCACCTTCTGCATAAATAAATGATTTCAATACTCCTCTGTAATGTGTGCCCCATTGTCACTGGCTTGCTGACCAATTATTAACAATAATTTCCCAATTATAGTCACCCTGGACTGCTGCAGTACAATTCATACTGGGCAACTATAGCGTTCCATTGGCACAGCACTGGGAAGAGATCTTCAAGACTCTCTTCTTGGATAGCGTGGGTGCATATTTTGGAGACGAGGCGACAGAAGAAAGAAAGACTTGGATTTATATAGCGCCTTTCACAACCACAGGACATCTCAAAGCGCTTTACAGCCAATGAAGTACTTTTGAAGTGCAGTCACTGTTGTAATGAAAAAGAAATCGCAACACCTAACGAGGAAGAAAAAGTGAAGTAAAAACTGTGGTCTAACAGTCTTCAACTGTTGATTTTTTTTTCTTTTCTAGGAAGAGTACAACAACAACTGTAAGTTTAAGGAAAGGATAGAAGAAAATGGTTACAATACCTACGCCTCGCTGAAGTGGAAGCACAAAGGGCGGCAAATGTTCATCTCATTAAATGGGAAAGGCTCCCCTCGGCGAGGACATAAAACAAGGAGAAAACATCTCTCTGCACACTTTCTACCCATGATGGTGCCCTAGAAGTCAGTTTGCACCCACGTGCCCTGAAACTTATATCATTACCAAGTCTTGCCAGTTGACGCTTCAAAAGAAGAAAAAATAATGCACATTACCTTTTTTTTTTATCGTGGATCGCATATACAGAGCTATTTTCTCTGCATAAAGCTTGCGCAAGTAACAGAGCATATACTGTTGTAAATATATGTTTTATTGGGACCATTTACAGCACCTCTTCATCAGTATAACTTTAGGACTTCTGTAGAGGAAAAGAAAACCCTTCAGCCACAATAGACAAAAGAAATGAAGCAGTAGGATTTAATGGAACAATTTGTTTTTTTTTTAAAGAAACTTGAAAGAAGCTGATTTTTTGGCTTAGAGTGTGGACAAAAGCAGTAACAATGCTATATGCGTGTCTGGGGGGAGGGCGAGGGGGAGGGGGGAGGGGGAAGGGTGGGGATGACTAAATAACTGTGGAGCACATATACCAAAGTTCTGAATTGTTGCAATGCACAGAAGACTATGCTCTAGTCGAAGAAAGACTGCATTTGTAATTTGCACCAGCTTTAGAGAGACTAGGTACAAATAAAACCATGAAACGGGCATCTTCCATACGTTCCTGGACTGCACATCAACTGCACTCCCATCACGGACGATCCACGCGCAGGACGTCCAAACTGATCTATTGTGAGCACGGAAGAGATGGATTTGTGACTCTTCTGTTACACACGGACACAAGGGCTCGGCTGCACTGCAAGGCGACTGTTGGACAGACTGATGGTGTTGTAGGAAATGGTCATATTTATGCAATTATAAATCGTGATGTTATTCCTAGGTTAATACAATCAAACGTTTCATTGCATGGAACATTCTTGACGGTGGTTTTGCCAAACTACCTACATCACTTCAGAACAGGGGAAGCTGGCTTTTATGTAATATAACAACTCAATAAATCTCTTTCTTTCCTAGAAAGCACATGCAAGAGATATTGTTTTGTGATGCCTTTCTAAAGCTTTTCGATGTGTTTCTTAGAGTGTTGCAACTCTTTTACAACATAGTGAATAAAGTGGTACCTTACTAATTATATCCTTGCAGTTTATCACATTATCTGAACACCTTGATTGTGTTATCACCATATTTGTGCAAGTGAATTGGTACATTATAAATTGTTTCAAAATCACTGGCAGAGGCAGGGGAAATGGCAAATATTTGAGGGTAATTGCAGGGAATATGTTTCTTCTAGTACGGTTAGGTTCCAATCAATTTCCCTCCTCCCCGGCAGTTTAACTTTAATCAGCAACATGTTTTCACGTATTAGCCACAGTGTTAGCCATGGCTCAGTGGGTAGCACTCTTGTCTCGGAATCAAAGGATTGTGCGTTCACGTTCCACTCCAGAGACTTGAGCACAAAAATCTAGGCTGGCATTCCAGTGCAGTACTGAGGGAGTGCTGCGCTGTCAGTGGTGCTGTCTTTTAGATGAGACGTTAAACTGCTCTCTCAGGTGGACGTAAAAGATCCCATGGCACTATTTCAAAGAGCAGGGGAATTCTCCCAATGGCCTTGCTGTAGAATTAACATTGTATCTTATCTGTAGTACCCATTGACACACCTTAGATTACTTCATAGTGATTGGGGAGGGCGGGCGATTTCTGCTTAGAGCACGCATGAGTTTTGTATTGGGTCTTCACAGGAGATCATTAACACATAATGGCAACACGTTTCCCAGTGGAAAAGGAACACTTGCTTTGGAATTCAATCTTCAGCCCTTTAAGCACTTCTGGTTCCCTCCACGACTGCTTTGATTGGTCAGCGCTTCTTTGGGGCGAGTGCTTCTATAGGTGATTATTAAAATGTCCCAGGGATTTGGGACATGGTTAATCACCTCAGAGGTCACCGGCCACAAGTCAACCTCCTCCCATCACAAATCCTGCTGGAAAGCAGTGATCCCAGAATTCCAGGTACCTTCCAAAGAACATACTTCAAAACTTTAATCTATATTTTGTACACATCATTTCGGATTCCCCCATATTGTACTGACATAAGTCACAACGCCCTTTGTATTTCATTGGAAGCTAATCTTGACGTCTCTCAAAGAACACACTGCGACCAATGATTTTCAACCAAGAAAGTGCCCTATAACTGTTCACATAGAAACAAAAAGCCAAAGAAAAACATATTTTATTTAAAAAGTTTTCACAACAGAACAGTTACTTGGAATAAATTGCAAAGTCCTTGTTTATTTTAAAACGATGTTTCATAATACAGTGAATATCACTTATCCCATTCCAAATCAAGTAATGATCCACATGCAGTGTTTATAAAATCAATCATCTCACATCATTCATTCATTCATAGGCAGTCCCTCGGAATCGAGGAAGACTTGCTTCCACTCCCAAAGTGAGTTCTCTGGTGGCTGAACAGTGCAATACGGGAGCCACAGATTCTGTCACAGGTGGGACTGACATTTGTCGAGGGAAGGGGTGGGTGGGGCTGGTTTGCCGCGCACTCCTTCCGCTGTCTGCACTTGATCTCTTCACGCTCTTTGCGTTGAAACTCGAAGAACTCAACGCCCTCCCGGATGCACTTTCTCCACCTCGGGCGATCTTCGGCCAGGATCTCCCAGATATCGCACTTTACCAGGGAGGCTTTGAGGATGTCCTTGTAACGCTTCCACTGCCCACCTTTGGATCATTTACCATGAAGGAGCTTCGCATAAAGCATTTGCTTAGGAAGTCTCATATCTGGCATGTGAACTATGTGGCCTGCCCAGCTAAGTTGATCGAGTGTGGTCAGTGCTTCAATACAGGGGATGTTAGCCTGGACGAGGACATCGATGTTGGTGCGCCTGTCCTCCCAGGGAATTTGCAGGATCTTGCGGAGACATCGTTGGTAATATATCTCCAGCAACTTGAGGTGCCTTCTATACATCGTCCATGCCTCAGATCCATACAGGAGGGCGGGTATTACTACAGCCCTGTAGACTATGAGCTTGGTGGTAGATTTGAGGGCCGGGTCTTTAAACGTCCTCAGACGGCTGAAGGCTGCACTAGCGCACTGGAGGCAATGTTGAATCTCCGCATCAATGTCTGCCTTTGTTGATAAGAGGCTCCCGAGATATGGGAAATGGTCCACGTTGTCGAGGCCAGGTCCAAGATTATCCCAACCTCTGTCGTTGAGCTGCAGTACGCGGACGACGCCTGCGTCTGCGCACATTCTGAGGCTGAACTCCAGGATATAGTCAATGTATTCACTGAGGCATGTGAAAGCATGGGCCTTACACTTAACATCCGTAAGACAAAGGTCCTCCACCAGCCTGTCCCCGCCGCACAGCACTGCCCTCCATCTCACATACATACTGCTGCCAACTTGTTGATTAGTTTTTACCACAACACACAATTGTTACATGCAAATGCTTTCCAACATGCCCAGCAGATACGACAACAACAATTCACATAAATAATACCCATTGTGTGTTGGTTTCATATTTGTAGGACTACGGGGAAAGGACAGTGAAGTGGGACTAGCTGAAAGTTGGCATAGGCTCAACAGGCCCAATGGCTTTCTTCCGTGCTGTAAACATTCTATGATTTTATATACTAGATTCTTGATGTGGTTGGTGCTGCAGAGAGACAAGTATTTCTAGCCATGCTTGCAAAGTTGCAATTTTGTCACCTCTAAATGTATTTCAGTCCCAGAGTTTTAGGTTAAGAGCTGCTGCCTTTTAAGTTCATGCCAAGTTCCTGCTAACTTTTCTCCCCAGGTTTACAGGTTGATGTGAAACAGAACTGGTCACTTTGCAATCTTGTCTGAACCCCATCCATTCTATATTTAACACTTTAAGTTGATGGAAGAAAGTCAAGTCCAAAGACTGCAGACATATAAAATATTGAATACTGGTTATTACAAGCCCGACTCCATGGGGTGGAGAGCCAAGAGACATTATAAAATGTACATTACATTAAATACACCCTTGTTCTGTATAATGGCAATTTCATGCCAATAATTATCCCATTCACAAATGGGTGTAAATGGAATTAAGGATGTATTTCATAGATTCAAGTAATTGTTCCCATTGCACTTCATGTGTCAACATCAGCACAACTTACATATCACGGAGAAGGAATGAGCTACTTTTGAAAGACTGTCAATACAGTGTAAGTTCATGATAATGAATGGAATTTATGTCAATACACAAGGACTCGCATCAAATAAGTTCTGTGAATGTTCCAAGTGCTAATTCTAAATTTCCACAAAAACATAAGCGCAAATTGCATTTGCGTTGTGTACATTGGAAAATTAGGCACAGCATTCCGAGGTGGCATTTGGCAGCATTATGAGAATCAGAAACAAGTTCATTCTTGTGACTGAAACTAGCACCTAAAAATCAATAATGCATGCTCTAATTTACACACACTCCTGAAGACCAAGTCCCGCCCAAGTGCCGCCCAAAAGCCCGCCGAGAGATTGGGCGGCGCTTTGGGCGGGAAATTGATGAAAAATAATTTAAAAGTTGGGCCAGCGGCAAACGAGCGATGTACGCCTTCAAACTGAGTGGGAGCGGGCGGGAGCTCCCAATCTCGGCAGCAAAGGCTCTTGCCATCAAGGATGGAGTCGGGCCTGGGGGGGGGGGGGTCGAAGACGTTCAGATAAAAATGATTGGAAAAAAATTTACCCGGAAGTCCTTCAGGGGAACCCATTAAGGTAAGTCGCTGTGAAAAAAAATGTATTAAAAAGTTCACTAACCTTTTTTTTTAAATGTTTTTTTAAAACTTACCGTGGGGGTTAAACCAGCCTCCTCGCGGCAGTCCTTCCCCCCTGCTGGCGCCAACTCCCGTCCGCACCAATTTGGCATCTCGGTGGCAGTCGGTGGTAAGGCCATCAATTTCGGCCTCAAAGACTTTTACTTCAGTTAAACAAAGTCTTCAATGACCACTTGGTTATTTTCCACGTGGTCTTGCAGGCCCAAAATAAAAGATTACAAAGAAAACACTGACTGATCAACCACCACAGTCAAACGAAGAACAGATTTTGTGTAAGTAAATTCACCCAAAAGTACTCGGCCAGGTTAAGTTATAGACACACTTAGAATTTTCTGCCAATGAGGCAGCAACATGAGCACAGATCTTTCCATAATGGCAGGTGATCCCAGAATAGTAAAATAAGTACAAATAGAAATGGTTTCACAAGGCCAGTCAACCAGGGGCAATGAGCCAGGTATGATTGTGGCCCATTCCAACCCTAGAACTTAGTACTTGCTTCAAGGGTATTTTTCCCAATTGGTGAAGTTCAACCATATTCAACTTATATGAGATTCCTCTATTTTTAAGACAGGCATTTATCCATTTATTTTAAATAAGTTAATGCTTGCCTGAACAGAGGTATGTGATGAGAGCATTTTTTCCTTTTTTAGTAAACGTGATGTGGGTGATGCTAGCAAGGCTACACTTATTGCCCCATCCCTAGCTCCCCTGAGAAGGTGATGGTGGACCTCCTGCTTGAATCACTGCAGAACTAGTGGTGATGGTGCTGTCTTGATGGTGTTACATCAAAGTTGAAGCCCATGGAATAAAAGTGGCAGCATGGATACCAAATTGGCTAAGTCACAGGAAACAGAGAGTAGTGGTGAACGGTTGTTTTTCAGATAGGAGGAAGGTAATACAGTGGTGTTCCCCAGGGGTCAGAACTAGGATCACTGCTTTTCCTGATATATATTAATGACTTATTAGACTTGGGTGTACAGGGCACAATTTCAAAATTTGCAGAGGACACAAAACTTGAAGTATAGTCAACAGTGAGGAGGATAGTGATAGATTTCAAGAAGACAGGCAGGCTGGTGGAATGGGCAGACACGTGGCAGATGAAACTTAACGCAGGTAAGTGCAAAGTGACAAGTGCAAAGGAAGTACGTGGAGCGGCAATATAAACTAAAGGGTACAATTCTAAAGTGGGTGCATGAACAGAGAGAACTGGGGGTATATGTGCACAAATCATTGAAGGTGGCAGGGCAGGTTGAGAAAGTGGTTAAAAAAGCTTACGGGATCCTGGGCTTCATAAATAGAGGCACAGGGCTCAATATTCCCCAGTGATTTCCACCATTTATTTGGCGCGCGACACTTTTTTTTGGCGCAAGTTAAAAAAAATCAAAGTTTCCCCAATGAATGTGCACCAGTGTAACGATTTTTTAGGTTAGTTTTTTTACGCGTCAAAGTGGGCGTCACCCGATGTCTGCACCAGTTTCTCTCAATTATGTAAGTTTGCCCCCAAAAAATTTCTCCTAGGTCGGCATATGTGACCACTCCCGAAAAACATCTCGGTGAGTTAAGAAAAACCAGCGCGCGTTGATAAAGCGGCGCAGAAAGACGCCATTGTTTCTCAGCAAAGTTTTGGAGGGAGCAAAGAATGCTTAAATATACATAAATAAAGATTACATTTTTTTAACCTTATGATGCAGTAAATGGAAGGTTGATGGAATTATATAAGTTTTCATTTTTTTTTAAAAACTGACACGTCACCACCCAACGTCTGCCAACAGAGCTCAAGAGTCGGAGCATCGGCCGGCAGAATCTGATACCCGCCCAGACACAGGGGCTTAGGGCTTGGTTTCAAAAGAAGCCCGAGGGAGCTGGGGGGCTGTGAAAGGCAGATGGAAGGCATCAGAAGCCTGCACTACCCATCAAATGAAGCCCAGGGGGTTGGGGGGGGCGGGCGGTTCCCGATCACTGTGCCTGCTCAGACCTGCGTGTGGTCCATACAGACCTTGTGAGGAGGGAGAACAAAGAACCTTGTCCTGCCTGCCTGCCATTTTGAGCTTCTTGTAAAGATAACATTTAATCATGGGGGCAATACTGACAATGCCACACCTTGTGCAAGCCTTCTGCATGATGATGCTGCAGAGGAGACAATTGATTCGTCGTCATCGCATGAGGAACCCCGGAGCATGTAGGGTGATGGGCAGGGGGCCGTACCCACATCGGGTATATCGAGACAGGCGTTCATACCTGCACCTGAGTGATGCAGGCTGTGTCAGAAGGCTGCGTTTCCGCAAAGAAGTTATAACTGAGATCTGTGAGTTAGTAAAAGCAGACCTGCAACCTAGAAGCATCAGGAGGACTGCTTTGTCAGTTGACGTGACGGTTACAGCTGCACTTTCATTCTATGCATCTGGATGATTCCAAGCTACAACTGAGAAGATGTGCGCCATTTCTCAACATGCAACACATGTCTGCATTCAGCAGGTGACTGCTGCATGATATGCCCAGAGGAATGACGACATAAAGTTCCCATGACCACCCAGGCAATCCATGTCAGGGCTGTGGTATCTCCAGGATTGCTTGCTTCCCAAAGGTACATGGCTACATTGATTGTATCCACATCGCCTTGCGAGCACCTTTGGAGGATTCCGAGATATATAGGATCAGAAAAGGCTTCCATTTCATGTGCAGCTCGTATGTGACGACATGCATCACATAATGTCAGTTGATGCGAGATACCCCGGGAGCACCCATGATGCGTTCATCCTATGCGAGAGCATTATATCTGCCATGTTTCAGCAGCAGCCAGAAGGGCAGAGCTGGCTATTGGAAGACAACGGGTATGGTCTCGCCACCTGGCTCATGATGCCCCTACGCGTAACCCGAACGGAAGCTGACCAGGAATACAACATGTCGCACATTGCAACGCGCAGCATAATAGAGAGGACCATTGGCATCTTGAAACAGCGTTGCCAATGCCTGGAACATTCCGGAGGCTACTTGCAATATTCCCCTGAGATTGTCGGCCAGTTCACTGTTGTGTGCTGCATGCTGCATAACTTAGCCATCATGAGGCAGCAGCAGCTGGTAGAAGAAGACCCACCTCAGGTGAGAGTGGCTGATGATAATGATGAGGAAGATGCAGATGAGGAGGAGGAGGAGGAGGAGGACGAGGAAGCTATGCAACTACCTGAACCCGGAGCACGACAGTGGAGGAGGGCGCGCCGTCGTGCCCCTTTAACAATTGTTCGAGCCTTGCACCAGCAGCTCATCCGTGAATGCTTTTTTTTACCGTTTGGACTTGTTCCGTAATATTGTGTTGTGTGAATGGACCAAATAATGGAAATGATTCTTCTTCAGTTTCAAAAGTTGTGTTAATAATGGAATAATGGAAATTATTCAGATGTAATTTAAAATATATTTTATTCAAAAGTTTAACAAAGATTTGTTTGTACATAACTTAACTTTAATAAACATATTCTTGAATCAAACTTTGAAGTTTTCACTTATCACTTACAAACTTTAAGATCAGTTACAAACTTTAAGATCAATTACTAACTTTTACATAACTTACAAAAAACTTTAAATTTGAAAACAGTAACAACAATAATAACAACAGCAACAACAACAACAGCAGCAGCAAAGAAAGGCTGCACCCTCCACCTTATCTAAGACTGCCCGCTGTGCTTGGTTTTGGGGACTCCACCACCCCTGCCCGCAACATTTCTCGGGTCGGTACCAAGCTTATTCTTTTGAACATCTTGGGTAATGCGCACTTCTTGATGGGGATTGGGGGGGGGGGGGGGTGCACAGCTGGCAATGTGGAAGGCCTGGCTTGGGCCTCTTCAGAGGCTCGTCTGTAGATTGGAGTAGGAGTGGCAGTTGATTCTGTCAATGGGCGCGGGGTCTGGGCGTGTTCCCTTATTGCAGCAGCTAACTTCAACATTCCCTCTCTAATGTGTACTGACATTGTCTCACCTACCTGTGACATGCCCTCTCTCAAGTTGAGCAAAAGTGTGTCAACTACCTGCAACATTCCGTCCCTCATGTTCACTGACAGCACATTAGCTACCTGTGACATTCCCTCCCTCATGTGCACCAACATTGTTTCTGCTGACTGAGATATTCCCTCCCTGATGTTCCCAGACAGTGTTCCCATTTCTCGTGAGAGTGTTGTTACTTCTCCAGATATCTCATCACCCACCCCACTGAAGGTGTCTAGGAGTAATCGGGTAAGGTCAATGCTCTCCGCACTCATTGCCATCATGTGAACCACATCTGTTAGATCTTGCACCTCAGGAGAGCGCAGTCTAGCTCTCCTTCCCCCTCCTCACCATGGGTGTGGCTCGCTGCATCCCACTGGGACCCGCAGCCTGGGACAGTGGGGCCCTGGGTGTGACGCGCTGCATCCCACTGGGAACCGCAGCCTCGGACGGTGGGGCCCTGAGTGTGCCTCGCTGCACCCCACTGGAATCCCCAGCCTCGGATGGTATGAAACCATGGAATGTCCCACCAACACTCAATCCACTACTCAGGGAAGGGGCTAGCACCTCAATAGGCAGCACATGCACCTCCTCCAAAGTGAGTACAACAATGGGGACTTCATCCCTCTCCTCACCCTCACCCCCATGCTCTTGGTCTGGAAGGTGGGATTGGAGCCTCTTCAGGCTCGTCCGTGTCTGAATCTTCTTCTGCATCAACTTCAGCCTCGTCAGGGTTGGCCTCAAGTTCTACAAAATATAACAGAACAGACAAATGGTTAGTAGCAGAGGTGGGGGCAGGGTGGCATGTGTAGGCTCACACAGAGCAGGCAGTACGCTGATTGGAAGGACCACGATGAACATAAGAACATAAGAACATAAGAATTAGGAACAGGAGTAGGCCATCTAGCCCCTCGAGCCTGCTCCGCCATTCAACAAGATCATGGCTGATCTGGCCGTGGACTCAGCTCCACTTACCCGCCCGCTCCCCGTAACCCTTAATTCCCTTATTGGTTAAAAATCTATCTATCTGTGATTTGAATACTTTCAATGAGCTAGTCTCAACTGCTTCCTTGGGCAGAGAATTCCACAGATTCACAACCCTCTGGGAGAAGAAATTCCTTCTCAACTCGGTTTTAAATTGGCTCCCCCGTATTTTGAGGCTGTGCCCCCTAGTTCTAGTCTCCCCGACCAGTGGAAACAACCTCTCTGCCTTTATCTTGTCTATCCCTTTCATTATTTTAAATGTTTCTATAAGATCAACCCTCATCCTTCTGAACTCCAACGAGTAAAGACCCAGTCTACTCAATCTATCATCATAAGGTAACCCCCTCATCTCTAGAATCAGCCTAGTGAATCGTCTCTGTACCCCCTCCAAATCTAGTATATCCTTCCTTAAGTAAGGTGACCAAAACTGCACGCAGTACTCCAGGTGCGGCCTCACCAATACCCTGTACAGTTGCAGCAGGACCTCCCTGCTTTTGTACTCCATCCCTCTCGCAATGAAGGCCAACATTCCATTCGCCTTCCTGATTACCTGTTGCACCTGCAAACTAACTTTTTGGGATTCATGCACAAGGACCCCCAGGTCCCTCTGCACTGCAGCATGTTGTAATTTCTTCCCTTTCAAATAATATTCCCTTTTACTTTCTTTTCCCCAAGGTGGATGACCTCACATTTTCCGACATTGTATTCCATCTGCCAAACCTTAGCCCATTCGCTTAACCTATCTAAATCGCTTTGCAGCCTCTTTGCAGCCTCCTCTACACAACCCGCTTTCCCACTAAGCTTTGTGTCATCTGCAAATTTTGTTACACTACATTCTGTCCCTCTTCCAGGTCATCTATGTATATTGTAAACAGTTGTGGTCCCAGCACCGATTCCTGTGGCACACCATTAACCACTGATTTCCAACCCGAAAAGGACCCATTTATCCTGACTCTCTGCTTTCTGTTAGCCAGCCAATTCTCTATCCATGCTAATACATTTCCTCTGACTCCGCGTACCTTTATCTTCTGCAGTAACCTTTTGTGTGGCACCTTATCGAATGCCTTTTGGAAATCTAAATACACCACATCCATCGGTACACCTCTATCCACCATGCTCGTTATATCCTCAAAGAATTCCAGTAAATTAGTTAAACATGATTTCCCCTTCATGAATCCATGTTGCATCTGCTTGATTGCACTATTCCTATCTAGATGTCCCGCTATTTCTTCCTTAATGATAGCTTCAAGCATTTTCCCCACTACAGATGTTAAACTAACCGGCCTATAGTTACCTGCCTTTTGTCTGCCCCCTTTTTTAAACAGAGGCGTTACATTAGCTGCTTTCCAATCCGCTGGTACCACCTCAGAGTCCAGAGAATTTTGGTAGATTATAACGAATGCATCTGCTATAACTTCCGCCATCTCTTTTAATACCCTGGGATGCATTTCATCAGGACCAGGGGACTTGTCTATCTTGAGTCCCATTAGCCTGTCCAGCACTACCCACCTAGTGATAGTGATTATCTCAAGGTCCTCCCTTCCCACATTCCCGTGACCAGCAATTTTTGGCATGGTTTTTGTGTCTTCCACTGTGAAGACCGAAGCAAAATAATTGTTTAAGGTCTCAGCCATTTCCACATTTCCCATTATTAAATCCCTCTTCTCATCTTCTAAGGGACCAACATTTACTTTAGTCACTCTTTTCCGTTTTATATATCGATAAAAGCTTTTACTATCTGTTTTTATGTTTTGCGCAAGTTTACTTTCGTAATCTATCTTTCCTTTCTTTATTGCTTTCTTAGTCATTCTTTGCTGTCGTTTAAAATTTTCCCAATCTTCTAGTTTCCCACTAACCTTGGCCACCTTATACGCCTTGCACATTGCATCAACCGAAGCGTAGCTGATGGAGACATCCCCATGAACCAAAGCATAGCTAGCCTGCGCAGTACTTAACATTCAGCAAAGCCAGACTGTGGAATTTGCAGGACTTACCCTCTCCCTCGAGTGTGGGCCCAGCTTGTGCAGTGGTAGTTGCTTTTCTCCAGGCAGGACCCATCAAAGCAGTGACCCTGTCTTCCAAGGGTGTCAGTGGGTGCAGATTTGCTGGGCCTCCCCCTGTTCGAGTTCTTTCCCTTTTGTTGTGTGCCACTTTCCTCTGCAAAGATGAAAATATAACTTTTTAGAGAGTGTGTCTTTCTGCTGGGTGGGACATATACAGATTGTCACATTTACAATTGCAATCCCATTGAAAAATTAAAATACAGCTTACACTACTACTAACTACGTGACCATGGTCCTGCCATTTCTTTTTGCACTGGCCTCTAGCCCTCAGGGTGTTCACCATTGCACAGTAATCTTCTGCAAGTTGGTTTCAGTGTTTCTTCATTTCTTTGGGTGGAACTTTTATGTGAACTCTGCTGGTGTCCAGCTCCTGCCGTCTGGTCTCAATCACAGTGACTAGTGGTTCCACTTCTTCCTGTAAGAAATTCTTGGTCCTTGCACCGCGTTGCATCTTGTATTGCAGCTCTGATTTTTCCAATGATAGTTAAAGTTTTGACACACAACTTGCTCTTTAAAAATGGCCGATTGCAGACCGGGAGCTGTACTGCGCATGTGCGCCTGTAGGAATCACGTCAAAAACGTCTTTTTTGTTCCCGCGCATGCAGAAAAGGGGCGGCATCGTTTTTTCGGTGCAGACATTAGGCTCCACCCCCCGAGGCTACAGGACAGGCTACGTGGTGCCAATTTCAAAAAATAGAACGGGGAAACTTGGCACATTTATTTTTGGAGCAGTTGTGGCCAAGAAAAATGGGCGTAATTCTGGCAATATGCTTGAAAATGGCTTTGGGGAAAATTGAGCCCGTAGAGTACAAAAGCAAGGAAGTTTTGATGAATCTTTATAAAACTCTGGTTCGACCTCAAGTGGAGTATTGTGTCCAATTCTGGGCATCGCAATTTAGGAAGGATGTAAGGCCTTAGAGAGGGTGCAGAAAAGATTTACGAGAATGATTCAAGTGATGAGGGACTTCTGTTACGTGGATAGAATGGAGAAGCTGGGGTTGTTCTCCTTAGATCAGAGAAGGTTGAGAGGAAAAATCATGAGGGGTCTAGACAGAGTAGAGAGAGAGAGAAACTGTTCCCATTGGCGGAAGGGTCAAGAACCAGAGGACGCAGCTTTAAGGTTGATTGGCAGAGAAGCCAAAGGTGACATGAGCAAAAATCTTTTTACACAGCGAGTGGTTAGGATCTGGAATTCACTGCCTGAAAGGGTGATGGAGGCAAACACAATAATGGCTTTCAAAAGTGAATTGGATAAGAATCTGAAGGAAAAAAATTTGCAGGGCTACAGTGAAAGGGCGTGGAGTGCGACTAGCTGAGATGCTCTTGCAGAGAGCCGGCATGGGCTCGATGGGCCAAATGCCCTCCTTCTGTGCTGTAACCATTCTATGATTCGAGGTAGGGAAACGTTTGAAAGGGAAATCATGTTTGACAAATTTGCTGGAGTTCTTTGAGAATGTAATGAGCAGGGTGGATAAGGGGGAACCAGTGGATGTGGTGTATTTGGATTTCCAGAAGGCATTTGATAAGGTGCCACATAAAAGGTTACTGCACAAAATAAAAGTTCATGGGGTTGGGGTAATATATTAGCATGGATAGAGAATTGGCTACTCTATCCATGACTACTTTATTGCAAGGGGGTTAAAGTATAAAAGCAGAGAAGTCCTGCTACAACTGTATAGGGTATTGGTGAGGCCACACCTGGAGTACTGTGTACAGTTTTGGTCTCCATATTTAAGAAAGTAGGCTGTTCAGAGAAGGTTCACTAGGTTGATTCTGGAGTTGAGGGGCTTGACTTATGAAGAGAGGTTGAGCAGGTTGGGCCTATACTCATTGGAGTTCAGAAGTCTGAGAAGTGATCTTATCGAAACATATAAGATAAAGGAGGGGCTCGACAAGGTGGATGCAGAGAGGATATTTCCACTCATAGGCGAAACTAAAACTAGGGGGCGTAGTCTCAGAATAAGGGGGCCGCCGATTTAAAACTGAGATGAGGAGTAATTTCTTCTTTCAGAGGATTGTAAATCTATGGAATTCTCTGCGCCCCAGAGAGCTGTGGAGGCTGGGACATTGAATATATTTAAGGTGGAGATAGACAGATTTTTGAGCGATAAGGGAATAAATGGTAAAGGGGAGCGGGCAGGGAAGTGGAGCTGAGTCCGTGATCAGATCAGCCATGATCTTATTAAATGGCGGAGCAGGCTCGAGCGGCCAGGTGGCCTACTCCTGCTCCTATTTCTTATGCTCTTATGTTCTTATAAGGAGATATTAGGGCAGATGACCAAAAGTTTGGTCAAAGAGGTAGGTTTTAAGGAGGGTCAAAGAAGGAAATAGAGGTAGAGAGGCGAAGAGATTTCGGGAGGAAATTCCAGAGATGAGTCCTTGGCAGCTGAAGGCACGGCCGCCAGTGGTAGAGCGATTAAAATTGAGGATGCTCAAGAATTAGAGAAGTGCAGATATCTTGGAGGATTGTGGGGTTGGAGAAGATTACAGAGATAGGGAGGGGTTAAAGGAGGAAATGGAGATGGAGAGCTTTGGGGAAAGAATTCCAGAGAGTAGGGCCGATAAGCAGCTGATACTCAAAGCCTTATTTATTACTCAGCCATACTGATAAAATGTTCTTTATCTGATCAATAATCAACTGTATCACAAGTAAATACTTTAGCTGGCACACTTTACACGAACTTTACTGCTTGCGTTTTATACACATTCCAAAAAGTTATTCAAACCACTAATTATGTTCCTAATCTACGAAGCACAATACATCTGAATCCTGAAGAACACATCTAATTTGGCAAGATATTGAGACTGCATGCAAGAATTTTTGTTTGTATTAACTGCACTTAAGGATATCAATGGCAGTCATTCTGCAAAAGAAGCAAGAGAACATGCAGAATGTTATTATATTTTGTTACAAATATATCTACGCACAAAAGTTTTAACTTTTTACAATCTTGGTGAGCATCTGAACTCCTCTTTCAACAAATCTTCTCTCCCTTTATCCTCATAGTCTCGGTGTTATTGATCAACGGTGACTAAAACTTCGGGCCATCTTTCCCCCAAGCTCCAACCATACTGGTCGGAACTAATGCTTAAGAGGCATGTCAGGCCATTCTGGGAAGGGTGCTGGGGAAATTTCCCTTCATTTTATTTGAGATAAAATTAAAGAATGAATTCACATTGTTTCCTTCTGCCAAGTAGCAGAAACATGATTGGTGTAAAACATCGCTCTGTTTAGCTCATGGTTATGCATTGATCAAATTCATAATTTCTATACAATGGCTGTAACTTGGTATGTTTAAAAGCCTTAGTTATATTCTATTCACATTGGGTACATGTTTATCATTGCAACCCTCTAATATTTTATAACCTCTCATGCAACAGACTGTTTATGACCTCCCCTCATCCCTGATTAAAGAGATATTAAAAAAACATAAGAATGTAAGAATTAGGAGCAGGAGTGGGCCATTCGGCCCCTCGAGCCTGCTCCACCATTCAATAAGATCATGGCTGATCTTCTACCTCACCTTCTTAGGCAGTCCCTCGGAGTCGAGGATGACTTGCTTCCACACTAAAAATGAGTTCTCAGGTGACTGATGAGTCCAATGCGGGACCTACAGTTTCTGCCACAGGTGGGGGAAACGGTAGGAGGGACGGGTGGGTGGGGTGCTTGTGTTGCCTTGCGCTCCCTTCCGCTGTCTACGCTTGGCTACGAAGAGACTCGAGCTGTGCGGCGCTTTCCCAGATGCTTTTCCTCCACCTTGAGCGATCTTGGGCCAGGACTTCCCAGGTGTCGGTGGGGATGTTGCATTTTTCAAGGAGGCATTGAGGGTGTCCTTGAAGCATTTCCTCTGCCCACCTGGGGCTCGCTTGCCATGTCAGAGCTCAGAGTAGAGTGCTTGTTTTGGGGGTCTCTTATCAGGCATGTGGGCGATGTGGCCTGTCCAACGGAGCTGATTGAACGTGGTCAATGCTTTGATGCTGGGGACATTGGCCTGAGTGAGAACATTGACATTGGTGTGCTTATCCTGCCAATGGATTTGTAGGATCTTGCTTAGGCAGCGTTTGTGGTACTTCTCCAGTGCTTTGAGGTGCCTGCTGTACATAGTCCATGTCTCTGAAGCATATAGGAGGGCAGGTATCACTACTGCTCCATAGACCACGAGCTTGGTGCCGGGTTTGAGGTCCTGGTCTTCGAACACTCTCTTCCTCAGGCGACCGAAGGCTGCACTGGTACACTGAAGGCGGTGTTGGACCTCGTCGTCGATGTCTGCCCTTGTTGACAGTAGGCTCCCGAGGTATGGAAAATGGTTCACATTGTCCAAGGCCGCATCGTGGATTTTGATAATTAGGGAGCAGTGGTGTGAGGCAGGGGCAGGTTGGTAGAGGACCTTTGTTTTACGGAAGTTTAGTGTAAGGCCTATGCTCTCTTCGCTTCGGTGAAGGTGTTGACGATGGCGTGGAGTTCAGCCTCCGAGTGGAAGCAGACGCAGGCATCGCCTGTATTTTGTAATTCAATGACAGAGGATGGGATGACCTTGAATCTGAACTGGAGGTGACAGAGGTTGAACAGTTTCCCGTTTTCTTCCACTTTCTTGCACTATCCCCATATCCCTCGAGTCCCTTAATATCCAAAAATCTATCGATCTCTGTCTTGAATATAGTCAACGATTATCCCGGAGGGCAGTGGAGGCGCAGAGAATGCCAAAGATTCACCACCCTCTGAGTGAAGAAGTTTCTCCTCATCTCAGTTCTAAATGGCCGACCTCTTCTTCTAAGAATGTGACCCCTAGTTCTAGACTCCCCAGCCAGGGGAAACATTCTCCCTGCATCTACCCTGTCAAGCCCTGTAAGAATTTTGTATGTTTCAATGAGATCACCTCTCATTCTTCTAAACTCTAGAGAATATAAGCCTAGTTTATTTGATCTCTCCTCATAGGACAATCAATCCCCCACCCATTCCAGGAATCAGTCTGGTGAACCTTCATTGCACTCCCTTCTATGGCAAGTATATCCTTCCAAGGAGAGCAAAACTGCACAACCCTACAGGTGCAGTCTCACCAAGACACAACCATCTTGCTAGAAGCCCCTTTTTTACATAATTCTTATGTCAATGTTTCTGTTAAGTTGCGTAACTGCCTGGAGGTCCAGTGCAGACTGTTTGCACAACGGGAAAAAAAACTTACTTGCATAGAAATTTGAATGGGTGGCGCAGCCCCTTAAAGAGACTATGCATCCAAAGAAAAATTAGAGGGAACATTGCAGTGCCAAAATGTCAGATGAGCTGGTAAACCAAGAAACAACTGCCAGTTCCAATAGTTCAGGTGAGTATTACAAAGATTTCCTGGCGTATTTGAAGAAATCTGACTGATAGTCCTCCTTCAACCAACATCATCAAAAAAAGACGAACTGGTCATTTGTCTCATTGTTGTTTGTGGGACCATGATGTGTGTAAAATGGCTGCCGCATGTGTCTACAAAACAACAGTACATGAAATGCTTGGAGATGTCATTAAGAAGGAAGAACTTGAATTTATATAGCACCTTTCATGACCTCAGCATGTCCCAAAGCGCTTTACAGCCAGTGAAGTATTTTTGAAGTGTAGTCGCTGTTGTAATGTTGGAGAGGCTTCTGCCAATTTGCGCACAGCAAGGTCCCACAAACAGCAATGAGATAATGACCAGATAAATCTGTTTTTAGTGATGTTGGTTGAATATTGGCCAGGACACTGGGGAGAACTCCCCTGCTCTTCTCCAAAGTAGCATCATGGGATCTTTTATGTCTACTTTGAAAAGGCAGATGGGGCCTCGGTTTAACATCTCTTATGATCGCGTTAGAAGTATCAACCAAAGGAAATCTTCAAAAATGAATTGCTGATACAATTACCAAAATGGTTCTTCCTCCATATCCCTTCAAAACATGTTGCGTAAACCCCAAAAAGAAATAAGGCCTGTAATAAATGTTATGGTGCTATGCTTTTTTTTTTTGAAGTGCTGAGGTTTATTATCCTCACAAGTACCTACTGGCTTGCCCACAACTTTTAATCATATTTCTGAAACTGTAACCACCTTGGTGGACAGATTTTGATAAAGCCACACAGTCCATGATAAAGTGTAATTATTTTGTTTTTAATGATTTTGTGATTCAATCAGCAGCACAACAAACAGAATCTGCGGTAGCACTTAGAGCAAGATCAAAGTGACTCTTTTGAACTCCGTTTAAGAAAAAAAACCTTCACTCGACACGCCATTCTAAATCAAAAGGAACATTCAGATACCATACTCAACCAAACATACATAACTTAACAGACACAAAACAAGCACAGGTGCTTTTTGGGGTTTTACATAGGCACAAACACAAGACCATTATAATAGGATGTTCTATCTTCTATGTATTAAGTGGTCATTATTGCTTTTGATGGACTGCATTTATGAGCCAGATGTGGCCCATGTTAGAATTGTAACTTAGATGTTTGGCAAACTGTACTGTTTGTTCTGTTTTGTTTCCTAATGTCAGATGTTTATTTTCATGACTTGATTGAATGAATAAATTGGACAATCCCCTAAATGTCAAATTCTTTTTAAAGGTGTACTGAAGGGTTGAATCACTTTATACCCACAGGGTATACAAGAGTGACAGAGTGCCACAAATTTAATTCCCCAGCCATCACAGGCACAAAAACATTCTAAATCCCTCTTCTATGGTCTGCAGTTGTTCCTGCTTTTCAAAGCACAAGAACTTGGGATTAGGCTTGTTTTGTTTAAAAAAAAAAGTTCTATGGTACTTTGTGAATGAACCTTAGGACTCATGAGCATAAAACACTCCTTACCCACAGTGTTTTTTTTTCGACAAAATGTACCAGTCACTGTTCTACAGCCAGTACTGTCACTATGTGGGAGGGAATGGAAGATCATATTACAAACTATAGGCACATTTTCAACTTGAAATCTTAGTGCATTTATGACTACTAGATACCCATAACTTTAAGTTGTGCCAATGTCTTTTTCAATGTGGAATATGTGTCTAGATACATTTGTATAATTTATTGATACTGGAACCCCACTTTGAATTCTCCTTAAAGATTATCCTTAGAGTAGAACAATCCTTTTCTGAGCAGAATTAATTGGATGTTTTCTTTTAATTCAATGTATGAGGGCAGAAATTATGAATTGCATAAAAGAAAGACAGACTTGCATTTATGATGGCTAGACTTTCTACTATTATCGCTATCGCCCAAAAATGGACGATATTCCCAGCATTAGTGGTTGTTTTATTTTTCAGGATTGCTGGAATATCGACCATTTTAAAAACCGCTAGTTTCGCCTTTTTAATTTGGGCAATAGCCATAGAGATGTGAAATGGGCGATAGTGATGTATTCATTCCTACAAGGCTGGTGTCCATAGCAATGGCTGTTCTGCGGTGATGCTCCAGGGGCCTCCAGGTTCTGACATTACGCCTGGGGGGGGAGTTGGAAAACATAATTGAGGTTATTAGAAGAGAAGGGGAGAGAATGCTTGCGCTGTGCAGGCATATGTATGAGGGGCAACACTACTGCAATAAATGTGAATGAGACGTTACATATAATACGAGAGTACAGAAGAGTACTGAAGCTTCATGCATAACATTATATCATTCATATATTATAATCAAATGCCATTAAATTACTTTAAATTACCAATGGTTTACACATTACTCACGTGGTACAACAACGGGATCTGCACCACCATGGGTGGCAGAACGATTATGTGCCCCTACAATGGCTGAGGCACGCTCCTCCAGGGACCCTAGAATGAATCTGCCAATGTCATAGCAGCAGCGTCCGAGGTGCTCTGCTGCAAGACAACTTGGCGTTAGTGGGGGTAGAGGGGGAGCACAGAGAAGGGAAGTGGCAGAGGGAAGCGTGGCTGGAGGTAGGGGGATATTGACTTGGTTGGGAGGGGGGGGCCTTATTCTTGTTATTGTTTTTATTGTTATTAAAATTGTTGACTGTTGGGGAGGGGTTATTGTTATTAAACATTTGTTGAATGTTGGGGGGGGGGAAATGGGAGGGGTTTTTTGCACTGTTATATTTTTATATTTTTATTATTGAAAATTTATTGTTGTGTGACTGTTTGGGGGGGGGCGGGGAGATGGGTGTTATATAGTTTGTTTAAATTTTTTTTTTCCCCTCAATGATTAAATTATTAAAGATTTTTATTTAACTTTACAATTGTTGTAAAGAGAATGCTTGCGCTGTGCAGGCATATGTATGAGGGGCAACACTACTGCAATAAATGTGAATGAGAGACGTTACATATAATACGAGAGTACAGAAGAGTACTGAAGCTGCATGCATAACATTACATCATTCATATATTATAATCAAATGCCATTAAATTACTTTAAATTATTGCAGTGCCCCTTCTAATAACATAAGGTTAAGGACTGCAAGCAATGGCCAGGCCATGCAAGAATGAAATGTAACGTAACGTAACTATAACTGTCACCAATGTAAGTTCACGCAAAGCGTTCATTTATGAGCTGCTGACGCAACAGTCTTGCAGCTGCGTAACTACTACGATTATTTGCTTGTGGTCGTCAACGAGCTGCACATTCAGAGAGTGAAATCCCTTTCGGGTACTGTTGTGTATCTGTAAAGCATGCACTCCCATGTTCCGCCACCAGGGAGCGCATTCCCTGAAGTCCCAAGGGATCCCAGCATCCCTTGGGAGCACTGTATATAAGCCGGCCCCCAAGGCCTGTCCCTCACTCTGGAGTGTCTTAATAAAGACTGAGGTCACTGTTACTTTAACCCCCGTGTGTCTCATCTGTGTTAGGAACACAACAACTGGCGACGAGTGTACGAATCCAACGCAAAGATGCAGCAAACTGTGGGCAGCCTGGAGAAGTTCTCGGAGGGCAAGGACTGGGAAGCCTATGTCGAACGGCTAGACCAGTACTTTGTAGCCAATGAGCTGGACGGAGAAGGAAGCGCTGCAAAAAGGAGAGCGGTCCTCCTCACGGTCTGCGGGGCACCGACCTACAGTCTCATGAAGAATCTTCTGGCTCCAGTGAAACCCACAGATAAGTCATATGAGGAGCTGTGTACACTGGTTCGGGAGTATCTTAACCCGAGGGAGAGCGTGCTGATGGCGAGGTATCGGTTCTACACATGCCAGCGATCTGAAGGTCAGGAAGTGGCGAGCTACGTCGTCGAGCTAAGGCGACTTGCAGGACAATGTGAGTTTGATCGCTACCTGGAGCAGATGCTCAGAGACTTTTTTGTACTGGGCATTGGCCACGAGACCATCCTACGAAAACTTTTGACTGTAGAAACACCGACCCTCAGCAAGGCCATTGCGATAGCACAGGCGTTTATGTCCACCAGTGATAACACCAAACAAATCTCTCAGCACACAAGTGCTAGCAATGTTCATAAATTAACTGGAACTGTGTATGCGAGCAGAAATGTACAGGGCAGAAACCACGAGTCTGCAACTGCCAGCAGGCCTCAGGTGACCCAGATGACTGAGAGTCCCCAACAAAGGATGAATGCAAGGCAATTCACACCTTGTTGGCGTTGTGAAGGCTTCCATTCAGTCTATTCATGCCACTTCAAAGGGTATGTTTGCAAGAGCTGTGGAACAATGGGGCACCTCCAACGAGCTTGCAGATGAGCTGCAAGCTCTGCAAAACCTGCTAACCACCATGTGGCAGAGGAAGATCGATCCATGGTGGATCAAAGCAATTTTGAGCCTCAAAGAGAGGAGGCAGATGCTGAAGTACACAGGGTGCACACATTTTCGATGAAATGTCCACCTATAATGCTAAATGTAAAATTGAATGGCTTACCCATAGCCATGGAACTGGACACTGGTGCTAGCCAATCCATCATGAGTAAAAAGATGTTTGAGAGACTGTGGTGCAACAAGGCACTCAGACCATCCCTGAGCCCCATCCACACGAAACTGAGAACGTACACCAAAGAGCTTATCACTGTCCTGGGCAGCGCCATGGTCAAGGTCACCTATGAGGGCACGGTGCACAAACTGCCACTCTGGATTGTCCCAGGCGATGGCTCCACACTGATTGGAAGGAGCTGGCTGGGCAAAATCCACTGGAACTGGGATGACATCCGAGCGCCATCACATGTCGATGAGGGCTCATGTACCCAGGTTCTTAACAAATTTCCTTCCCTTTTTGAGCCAGGCATTGGAAACTTTTCCGGGACGAAGGTGCGGATCCATTTGGTCCCAGAGGCACGACCCATTCAACACAAGGCGCGAGCGTTACCTCACATGATGAGGGAGAGTGTGGAAATCGAGCTGGACAGGCTGCAGTGCGAAGGCATCATCTCCCCAGTGGAATTCAGCGAGTGGGCCAGCCCGATTGTTCCAATCGAAAGTGATGGCACGGTCAGGATTTGCAGCGATTACAAAGTAACTATTAATCGTTTCTCGCTACAGGACCAATACCCGCTACCTAAGGCAGACGACCTATTTGCGATGCTGGCAGAAGGCAAGACGTTCACCAAGCTCGACCTGACTTCGGCCTACATGACGCAGGAACTGGAGGAGTCTTTGAAGGGCCTCACCTGTATCAACACACACAAGGGACTGTTCATCTGCAACAGATGCCCGTTTGGAATTCAGTCGGCTGCAGCAATCTTCCAGAGAAACATGGAGAGCCTACTCAAGTCTGTACCATGCACGGTGGTTTTTCAGGACGACATATTGGTCACTGGTTGGGACACCGTCGAGCACCTACAAAACCTGAAGGAGGTCCTCCAGCGACTGGATCACGTAGGGCTGCAGCTCTACGGTCAAAATGCGTCTTCATGGCAACAGAAGTGGAGTTTTTGGGGAGAAAGATCGCGGCGGATGGCATTCGGCCCACAGACGCCAAGACTGAGGTTGTCAGGAACGCGCCCAGGCCACAGAACGTCATGGTGCTGCGGTCGTTCCTGGGACTCCTCAACTATTTTGGTAACTTCCTACCGGGGTTAAGCACCCTCTTAGAGCCCCTACATGTGTTATTGCGTAAAGGTGAGAACTGGGTATGGGGATAAAACCAAGTAATTGCTTTTGAGAAAGCTAGAAACATTTTATACTCCAACAAGCTGCTTCTATTGTATAACGCGTGTAAAAGACTCATGCTAGCATGTGATGCGTCGTCGTATGGAGTCGGGTGTGTATTACAACAAGCTAACATTGCGGGGAAGTTGCAACCTGTCGCTTATGCCTCCAGGAGCTTGTCTAAGGCCAAGAGGGCCTACAGCATGATTGAGAAAGAGGCATTAGTGTGTGTGTGTGTGTGTTCGGGGTAAAGAAAATGCATCAGTACCTGTTTGGCCTCAAATTTGAACTGGAAACTAATCACAAGCCCCTCATATCCCTGTTCGCTGAAAACAAGGGGATAAATACTAATGCCTCAGCCCGCATACAAAGGTGGGCACTCGCGCTATCAGCGTATAACTATACCATCCGCCACAGGCCAGGCACCGAGAACTGTGCGGATGCTTTCAGTCGGCTACCATTGCTCACCAAGGGGGCAGAAATGGCGCAGCCTGCAAACTTGTTGATGGTGGCACAGCCTGCAGACTTGTTGATGGTCATGGAAGCGTTTGAAAATGATAAATCACCTGTCACGGCCCGCCAGATTAGGACTTGGACCAGCCAAGATCCTCTGCTGTCCCTAGTAAAAAAACTGTGTACTGCATGGGAGCTGGGTCAGCATCCCCGTTGACATGCAAGAGCTAATCAAGCCGTTCCAGTGGCGAAAGGATGAGCTGTCCATTCAGGCAGACTGCTTGTTGTGGGGTAACCGCTTAGTGCTACCCAAAAAGGGCAGGGAGATGTTCATCTCGGATCTCCACAGCACAAACCCAGGTATAGTAATGATGAAAGCAATAGCCAGATCCAAGATGTGGTGGCCCGGTATTTACTCTGACTTAAGAGTCCTGTGTACGGCAATGCAGTGTATGTGCTCAGTTGAGCAACGCGCCCAGAGAGGCACCACTAAGTTTGTGGTCCTGGCCCTCCAGACCATGGTCGAGGATCCATGTCGACTATGCGGGCCCGTTTCTCGGTAAAATGTTCCTGGTGGTGGTGGATGCTTTTTCAAAATGGATTGAATGTGCAATAATGTCGTGAAGCACCGCCACCGCCACCATTGAAAGCCTGAGGGCCATGTTTGTCACCCACGGCCTGCCTGACATACTGGTCAGTGACAACGGGCCATGTTTCACCAGTGCCGAATTTAAAGAATTCATGACCCTCAATGGGATCAAACATGTCACCTCGGCCCCGTTTAAACCAGCCTCCAATGGGCAGGCAGAGTGGGCCGTACAACAATCAAACAGAGCCTCAAACGAGTCACAGAAGGCTCACTCCAAACCCGCCTGTCCCGAGTACTGCTCAGCTACTGCACGAGACCCCACTCACTCACAGGGGTGCCCCCGGCTGAGCTACTCATGAAAAGGACACTTAAAACCAGACTATCGCTGGTTCACCACAACCTGCATGATCAGGTAGAGAGCAGGCGGCAGCAAAAAAATGTAAACGATGGGCGCACCACTATGTCACGGGAAATTGATCTGAATGACCCTGTGTATGTGCTAAACTATGGACATGGTCCCAAGTGGATCGCGGGCACGGTGATAGCTAAAGAAGAGAGTAGCGTGTTTGTAATCAAACTAGACAATGGACAAATTTTCAGAAAGCACCTGGACCAAACGAGGCTGCGGTTCACACACTGCCCTGAACAACCCACAGCAGACACCACCTTTTTCGAGCCCACAACACACACCCAAAGTATCAACGACACCACGCCGGACCAGGAAATTGAACCCATCACGCCCAACAGCCCAGCAAGGCCAGGCTCACCCAGCAGCCCTGCAGGGCCAACAACACGCCAGCTCAGCGAGGGCACAGCCAACACACCAGAACAGACATTTGTACCGAGGCAGTCCACCAGGGAAAGAAAGGCTCCCGACCGCCTCACCTTGTAAATAGTTTTCACTTTGACTTTGGTGGGAGGGGAGGCGGTGGGGCGGGGAGGCGGGGGGGAAGTGATGTTGTGTTGAAGTGATGAAGTCCCAAGGGATCCCAACGTCCCTTGGGAGCACTGTATATAAGCCGGCCCCTAAGGCCTGTCTCTCACTCTGGAGTGTCTTAATGAAGACTGAGGTCACTGTTACTTTAATCTCCCTGTGTGCAGTCTCATCTGTGTTAGGAAGACAATAGTTACCGTAAACCTCTGCATCCTGTAAAGGTGCTCGTAGGATGATGTGCGTACAGTCTATTGCTCCCTGAATCTTGAGGAAGTTTGCTATTCTCGAGAACCCCAAACCCCTCTCACACTGTGCCTCCCTGGTCATAGGGAAGTTTATAAAGTCCATCCTGCATCCGTAAAGGGCTTCAGCCACCCGTCGAATGCAGCAATGTGTGGCGTGCTGAGAGATGCAGCAAATTCGCCAGCTGAGGCCTTAAAGGAGCCGGATGCATAGAAGGAAAGTGCCACAGTAACCTTAACCTCAACAGGCAGTGCGTTCCTGATGGTGCTGGTAGGCTGCAGATCTCCCTTAATTAGCTGGCATATCTCACTGATGACCTCCTTTCGGAAGCACAGCCTTCTAACGCATGTGTTATCTGACAAGTCCAGGTATGATCGCTTATCCCTGTAAATGAGTTGGGTGTAATGTCTCCTCCTCAGCAGTCTGCCATCTTTTTGATTGGGCACATAATGCTCTTCAATAAACCTCCTCCAATCTCTATTCTGCTGCATGAAACATAGAAACATAGAAAATAGGTGCAGGAGTAGGCCATTCGGCCCTTCTAGCCTGCACCACCATTCAATGAGTTCATGGCTGAACATGTAACTTCAGTACCCCATTCCTGCTTTCTCACCATACCCCTTGATTCCCCTAGTAGTAAGGACTTCATCTAACTCCTTTTTGAATATATTTAGTGAATTGGCCTCAACAACTTTCTGTGGTAGAGAATTCCACAGGTTCACCACTCTCTGGGTGAAGAAATTCCTCCTCATCTCAGTCCTAAATGGCTTCCCCCTTATCCTTAGACTGTGTCCCCTGGTTCTGGACTTCCCCAACATTGGGAACATTCTTCCTGCATCTAACCTGTCTAACCCCGTCAGAATTTTAAACGTTTCTATGAGGTCCCCTCTCATTCTTCTGAACTCCAGTGAATACAAGCCCAGTTGATCCAGTCTTTCTTGATAGGTCAGTCCCGCCATCCCGGGAATCAGTCTGGTGAACCTTCGCTGCACTCCCTCAATAGCAAGAATGTCCTTCCTCAGGTTAGGAGACCAAAACTGTACACAATACTCCAGGTGTGGCCTCACCAAGGCCCTGTACAATTGTAGCAACACCTCCCTGCCGTTGTACTCAAATCCCCTCGCTATGAAGGCCAACATGCCATTTGCTTTCTTAACCGCCTGCTGTACCTGCATGCCAACCTTCAATGACTGATGTACCATGACACCCAGGTCTCGTTGCACCTCCCCTTTTCCTAATCTGTCACCATTCAGATAATAGTCTGTCTCTCTGTTTTTACCACCAAAGTGGATAACCTCACATTTATCCACATTAAACTTCATCTGCCATGCATTTGCCCACTCACCTAACCTATCCAAGTCGCTCTGCAGCCTCATAGAATCCTCCTTGCAGCTCACACTGCCACCCAACTTAGTGTCATCCGCAAATTTGGAGATACTACATTTAATCCCCTCGTCTAAATCATTAATGTACAGTGTAAACAGCTGGGGCCCCAGCACAGAACCTTGCGGTACCCCACTAGTCACTGCCTGCCATTCTGAAAAGTCCCCATTTACTCCTACTCTTTGCTTCCTGTCTGACAACCAGTTCTCAATCCATGTCAGCACACTACCCCCAATCCCATGTGCTTTAACTTTGTACATTAATCTCTTGTGTGGGACCTTGTCGAAAGCCTTCTGAAAGTCCAAATATACCACATCAACTGGTTCTCCCTTGTCCACTCTACTGGAAACATCCTCAAAAAATTCCAGAAGATTTGTCAAGCATGATTTCCCTTTCACAAATCCATGCTGACTTGGACCTATCATATTACCTCTTTCCAAATGCACTGCTATGACATCCTTAATAATTGATTCCATCATTTTACCCACTACCGATGTCAGGCTGACCGGTCTGTAATTCCCTGTTTTCTCTCTCCCTCCTTTTTTAAAAAGTGGGGTTACATTGGCTACCCTCCACTCCATAGGAACTGATCCAGAGTCAATGAAATGTTGGAAAATGACTGTCAATGCATCCACTATTTCCAAGGCCACCTCCTTAAGTACTCTGGGATGCAGTCCATCAGGCCCTGGGGATTTATCAACCTTCAATCCCATCAATTTCCCCAACACAATTTCCCGACTAATAAGGATTTCCCTCAGTTCCTCCTCCTTACTAGACCCTCCGACCCCTTTTATATCCGGAAGGTTGTTTGTGTCCTCCTCAGTGAATACCGAATCAAAGTACTTGTTCAATTGGTCCGCCATTTCTTTGTTCCCCGTTATGACTTCCCCTGATTCTGACTGCAGGGGACCTACGTTTGTCTTTACTAACCTTTTTCTCTTTACATATCCATAGAAACTTTTGCAATCCGTCTTAATGTTCCCTGCAAGCTTCTTCTCGTACTCCATTTTCCCTGCCCTAATCAAACCCTTTGTCCTCCTCTGCTGAGTTCTAAATTTCTCCCAGTCCCCGGGTTCACTGCTATTTCTGGCCAATTTGTATGCCACTTCCTTGGCTTTAATGCTATCCCTGATTTCCCTTGATAGCCACGGTTGAGCCACCTTCCCTTTTTTATTTTTATGCCAGACAGGAATGTACAATTGTTGTAGTTCATCCATGCGGTCTCTAAATGTCTGCCATTGCCCATTCACAGTCAACCCCTTCAGTATCATTCGCCAATCTATCCTAGCCAATTCACGCCTCATACCTTCAAAGTTACCCTTCTTTAAGTTCTGGACCATGGTCTCTGAATTAACTGTTTCATTCTCCATCCTAATGCAGAATTCCACCATATTATGGTCACTCTTCCCCAAGGGGCCTCGCACAACGAGATTGCTAATTAATCCTCTCTCATTACACAACACCCAGTCTAAGATGGCCTCCCCCCTAGTTGGTTCCTCGACATATTGGTCTAAAAAACCATCCCTTATGCACTCCAGGAAATCCTCCTCTACCGTATTGCTTCCAGTTTGGTTAACCCAATCTATGTGCATATTAAAGTCACCCATTATAACTGCTGCACCTTTATTGCATGCACCCCTAATTTCATGTTTGATGCCCTCCCCAACATCACTACTACTGTTTGGAGGTCTGTACACAACTCCCACTAACGTTTTTTGTCCTTTGGTATTCTGCAGCTCTACCCATATAGATTCCACATCATCCAAGCTAATGTCCTTCCGAACTATTGCCTTAATTTGCTCCTTAACCAGCAATGCTACCCCACCTCCTTTTCCTTTTATTCTATCTTTCCTGAATGTTGAATACCCCTGGATGTTGAGTTCCCAGCCCTGATCATCCTGGAGCCACGTCTCCGTAATCCCAATCACATCATATTTGTTAACATCTATTTGCACAGTTAATTCATCCACTTTATTGCGGATACTCCTTGCATTAAGACACAAAGCCTTCAGGCTTGTTCTTTTAACACCCTTTGTCCTTTTAGAATTTTGCTGTACAGTGGCCCTTTTTGTTCTTTGTCTTGGGTTTCTCTGCCCTCCACTTTTCCTCATCTCCTTTCTGTCTTTTGCTTTTTGTTTCCCTCTGTCTCCCTGCATTGGTTCCCATCCCCCTGCCATATCAGTTTAAATCCTCCCCAACAGCACTAGCAAACACTCCCCCTAGGACATTGGTTCCGGTCCTGCCCAGGTGCAGACCGTCCGGTTTGTACTGGTCCCACCTCCCCCAGTTGGTTCCTCGACATATTGGTCTAAAAAACCAATACTGGCTGAGAAATTACAGGCCCCATCACTGTAAATTACAGGCCCCATCACTGTAAATGCCCTAATCGGTCTTCAAAATTCTTAAATTGTCCTCAACAAACACAATATAAACTCGAAATTGACCAGTGTGATTAGATGACTGTCAAGATTCTAACACGCCCTGAAAATCACTCACGAATTACTTCAATGCTCTCATCAACTTGAAGCAGCCTTTTATTAAACTTCCGATTTACAAAATGGCGTCCATACCGTTGGGTTAAGGTCAGGTGAGTGCAGCTTTTCTCGAGTGTCTTTTTGGGCGGGTGATCATTTGGGCGAATTAAGGACGAAATGCCGAAAGTAGCGCTTGGCGATAATCTGGGTGGTATTTGGACGCTAGTTTCGATTATAAACAGTATTCTGGGTGCTGCACGAGTGATGATGCCAAATTTTTTTTTAAATGGGCGGGCGATTCAGCTCTTTCCTATGTGCTGAAAGTTTCACTGGCGATAAATGGACGATAATTGGGCGGTAATTGGGCGGATATATATCGAAAGTCTAGGCCAAGTGCCTTTCACCACCTCCAGACGTCTCAAAGTGCTTCACAGCCAATGAAGCACTTTTGACACGTAGTCACTGTTGAAATGCGGGAAATGTGGCAGCCAACTTGTGCACAGCAAACTCTCACAAACAGCAATGTGATAATGACCAGATAATCTGTTTTTATTGGCCCTTAAATTCCGGTCGAGCTCTTCCCACGGGCAAACGACAGAAAAAAAAAAAAGAGAAAAAAGATGCGCACTTACCTGTTGCTGCTGCGCCCGTTGGAACTTCCGAGCCTGAGGCCTCTGGTGACTGCGTGTCGCAGCGCGTGCACGTGGGGACGTGCGCAGGCCGGGATCTGGTGACAGCAGCCAATCAGGTGAAGTATAGATTCTCATTCATAGTAGTAGAAGTTCCGCAAGTCCAAAACTCCTATTACTATGAATGAGAAACCCCCCCCAAACACAATAAAAAATAGAAAATAAACTACATACTTAACATTCATTTAAATTAAAGTTGTTATTAAAAAAATATCTTTTCCTGACTTTTTTCAAAGTTTTTTTTAATTAAGCCTTAAAATAAACTTACCGTAGTGGGGGAGGGTTTTTAAACAATAAAATGTGTTTTTATAACTTTATTTAAAAATGTTTGTGTATTTTTAAACACTTGCGCCTGTAAGAGTAGGCTATACGCCTGCTTTTTCAGGTGCAAGATTTTAGAGGACATTTACAGGCCAAGATATTTGTACATATCGGAAATCTTGCCCTGCAAGTGTCCTCGCTCCCGGAGATATGGAGGATCTGTCAAGCCAGAAACTTGACAGATCGGAAAAGCCGGTTTTCAGCGCAACCGCATTGCACGCTGAAAACCGGCTTTTCCAATGCTTTCCCGAGTCCGTAGAAACTTCGTACGGACCCGGGTCATCGGAATTTCAGGGCCATGATGTTGATCGAGGGATGAATGTTGACCAGAACACCGGGATAGTTCCCCTGCTCTTCTTCGAAATAGTGCCATGGGATCTTTTACATCCACCTAAGGGGGCAGACGGGGCCTCGGTTTAACGTCTCATCCAAAAGACAGCACCTCCAACAGTGCAGCACTTTCTCAGCACTGCACTGGAGATTCAGCCTAGATTTATGTGCTCAAGTCCCTGGAGTGGGACCTGAATCCACAACCTTCTGACTCACTTGTCTTCCCTCCAAATCAAATTTGACTAATTGTCATTAATTTAAACTTTGAATCAAATATGGCAGAATTACCTTCAGGAATAGGATTATTCTTTGTGACAAAATAATAGCATATTAATGCCACTTCACTGAGACATGTATTGGATGAATGACATTACTTGTCCTCACAGTTATTGATCCCAGAAGTTGGTCACAAACCGCAACAATGGAAGGTGAAAATATGTAATTTACCATAAGATTTGAAAGAGCCAAGAAGTGTCATTCATAGCCTATAAATTGCTAGGTCAATTGAAATGATCAAGACTGAGATCGATATCTTTTTATTAGGTGGGGATATCAAAGGATATGGAGCAATGGCGTTGAGGTACTGATGAACCATGATCTAATTAAATGGTGGAAGTGGTTCAAGGGGCTGAATGGCCTCCAACTGTTCCTGTATTCCGATGTAAATTATTGTTACTGAACAGTAATGTCAGCAACCATTTAACAGGCTCAATTTTCACCAACATTGGGTGCCGTTTTTTTGGCGCAATTGTGAATTTGCAACTTTCCTCAAAGTTTGTACGCCAGCGGCGACCATCAGTGCCCGATTTTTTGTAGGCCCGATTTTTTGCCGCAAGTCTGGGTGAAAGCTGATTTCCGTGCCGTTTTTGGACATTGAACCAATTTTCGCCAACACCGATTTTTTATTTTTATTTATTTTAAGGACAGCGCAGAGTGGCCGTAAATACCGATCAGAAAAACTCTACGTTAACGTAAGAAAATAGGCGCCGAGTATATTTGTGTTTTTGGAGCGAGGGAAGACGACAATTTAAAACACAAATTCATGATGATTTTTACAGAAAGTAAATTTTTTTTCACCGTGTTTAGAATGTGAGAAAGCGAGAATGTTATGTGAGAAGGCAAATTGTGACTCCACCCCACCACAGAATCTCCGCCCACGCGGCTCCAGGCACGGGTCGGAGGAGTGCCGGCCGGCAGCAGTGTCATTCCCTCGGCCGGACGCAAGCACAGGAACTCGGTGCTTGGATTCCACCACACACAGCCCCACCCCCAACCCCCCCCCCCCGGGCTTCTTTCCAAGCTGAGCGCCAATTTCCTGTGTTTCTGTCTGGCCGATGGAGTGATCCTGCGGGCCGGCACTCCAACCCTTGCCTTGAGCCCGGTGAGCATCAGAGACGGCACTACAGTTTTGTGCGCAGCAGCAAACATACACATTTTTCCAAAAGTTATTAAAGTGCCATAAATCACTGTGCGTCGTGTCTCCATAGAGACAGAGCCTAGTGTTGCTCATGCTCAGAGACTTTTCGGCGCACGCTTGAAGCTCCATCTCCAGACTTAACTTTGGGTACTGCTGCGCCAAAATGAACTTAAACATTTTTTTCGGCGCAATCAGGCACAAAAAAAAAATCGGTCGTTAATCCTCCTGGGCACCAAAAATCGATAAAGAGGAAAATTGAGCCTGTTAACATCTGTATAACATTCTTCTGTCCACTATTTTAAACAGAGGGGAGATCTCGATAGAGATGTTTTCCCATTTAACTATTATTACACCCTGTGTTCACTGACTTACATTGGCTCCCGGTTAAGCAATGGCTTGATTTCAAACTTTTCATCCTTGTTTTCAGATCCCTCCTTGGCCTCACCCCTCCCTATCTCTGTAATCTCCTCCAGCCCCACAACCTCCCGAGATCTCTGCGCTTCTCTAATTCTGCCCTCTTGACCATCCCTGATGATAATCGCTCAACCATCGATGGCCATGCCTTCTGTTGTCTAGGCCCTAAGCTCTGGAATTCCCTGCCGAAACCTCGCCACCTCCTCTTTGACCAAGCTTTTGGTTATCTGCCCTAATTTCTCCTTGTATGGCTTGGCGTCAACTACTTTGTTATAATACTCCTGTGAAGCGCCTTGGGACGTTTTATTACCTTAAAAAGGTGCAATATTGATGGTGCTGATTTTCCAGATATTTGCTTCCAGGGAATACCCATTCCTGGAGCACAAAAGAGAGAGTCAGGAAAGAGGAGCCAGAGACCAGTTACGTTGTTGCAGCTGCAGCTCAATCTCCTCTCCAGTATCAGCTGAAAAGCCTAGAGGACGCTAGCCAGGAACACAATGCTTCCTCCAGTTTGTTTGGTGATAGGCGCTACCAGGGATGGGATTGTGCCGTGGTTACCCCGGGTTACGTTAACGGCTGAGGGCAGGGAATTCCGGCAAACCTGGGCCTGGATAGGCACAGTGTACTTTGGTGCACTGTTCCTGTCCAGTGCTGGGCAGGGAGGGAGGGGGGATAAATTGGGCCCAAATTTTTTCTTCAGTCACATTTTGAAATGTGTTAATACTAAAAAAAAAGGACAAGATTGTATTCCAAATTTTCTACAGCTGAAAACAATGGGAGCATTAAAAGACAAAACATAGGACTAGATGTTGTTCTGCTACCCTCTTGCGTGACAATTATTTCTGATGAAAGTACACAAATGGATGTAATTCAGAACACAGCATTCCATTGCAGTTATTCAATACCTGTAATCATAACTTTATATTATGAGGAGAAACAGCACTCAACAATGCCATATGTCTTGCACTTCATTTATAACATGACTGCGTGATTTCAATGTGCGCGTTAAAGCCTACCGACTACAAGTGGACATATAATCTGACCCAGATGAGCGCTTGGCGTTCTGAGGCTATCACGGAGAGGTGGTAAGGAAAAGCAACGCACTTCTCCACAGGGAGAACGGGGACACTTTGCACATTTGCATCTCTCGCCATACTGGAACTGAATCTCTAAAAAAAAAGTTAAAAAAAGAAATACAACAGTTTCCCCTTGCAGCTTTCAAATTGCCACCATCGATGTGTAAACGCTGTACGTTGCCAATGGGAGCACCCCATCCTCCCGTGCCGTCTCTAACTTCCTGCAAAAAGAATTAGGAGTCAGACATGGGCCCACAGCCCTAAACTGCCCAAGCTGGCAATAGCACTCGAGGAAGGGTGCAAAATATAAGTTAATATGGAAAGTAGAAATGGGTTCTGTCTAGTTCTAATGGAGTGAATTTATTGTATTCATAGAATAAGCAAAAACGTTCCCTGCAGAGAGGAGTGAAATCCTACAGCATTGGCAGACAACATTTGTGGGGGGTGGGGGGGGGGGGGGATCCCATATTATTAAGAATATATAAGAACATAAGAATTAGGAACAGGAGTAGGCCATCTAGCCCCTCGAGCCTGCTCCGCCATTCAACAAGATCATGGTTGATCTGGCCATGGATTCAGCTCCACTTACCCGCCCGCTCCCCATAACCCTTAATTCCCTTATTGGTTAAAAATCTATCTATCTGTGACTTGAATACATTCAATGAGCTAGCCTCAACTGCTTCCTTGGGCAGAGAATTCCACAGATTCACAACCCTCTGGGAGAAGAAATTCCTTCTCAACTCGGTTTTAAATTGGCTCCCCCGTATTTTGAGGCTGTGCCCCCTAGTTCTAGTCTCCCCGACCAGTGGAAACAACCTCTCTGCCTCTATCTTGTCTAACCCTTTCATTATTTTAAATGGTTCTATAATATCACCCCTCATCCTTCTGAACTCCAACGAGTAAAGACCCAGTCTATTCAATCTATCATCATAAGGTAACCCTCTCATCTCCGGAATCAGCCTAGTGAATCGTCTCTGTACCCCCTCCAAAGCTAGTATATCCTTCCTTATGTAAGGTGACCAAAACTGCACGCAGTACTCCAGGTGCGGCCTCACCAATACCCTATACAGTTGCAGCAGGACCGCCCTGCTTTTGTACTCCATCCCTCTCGCAATGAAGGCCAACATTCCATTCGTCTTCCTGATTACCTGCTGCACCTGCAAACTAACTTTTTGGGATTCATGCACAAGGACCCCCAGGTCCCTCTGTACCGCAGCATGTTGTAATTTCTCCCCATTCAAATAATATTCCCTTTTACTGTTTTTTTCCCCAAGGTGGATGACCTCACACTTTCCGACATTGTATTCCATCTGCCAAACCTTAGCCCATTCGCTTAACCTATCTAAATCTCTTTGCAGCCTCTGTGTCCTCTACACAACCCGCTTTCCCACTAATTTTTGTGTCATCTGCAAATTTTGTTACACTACACTCTGTCCCCTCTTCCAGGTCATCTATGTATATTGTAAACAGTTGTGGTCCCAGAACCGATCCCTGTGGCACACCACTAACCACCGATTTCCAACCCGAAAAGGACCCATTTATCCCGACTCTCTGCTTTCTGTTAGCCAGCCAATTCTCTATCCATGCTAATACATTTCCTCTGACTCCGCGTATCTTTATCTTCTGCAGTAACCTTTTGTGTGGCACCTTATCGAATGCCTTTTGGAAATCTAAATACATCACATCCATCGGTACACCTCTATTCACCATGCTCGTTATATCCTCAAAGAATTTCAGTAAATTAGTTAAACATGATTTCTCCTTCATGAATCCATGCTGCGTCTGCTTGATTGCACGATTCCTATCTAGATGTCCCGCTATTTCTTCCTTAATGATAGTTTCAAGCATTTTCCCCACTACAGATGTTAAACTAACCCACCTATAGTTACCTGCCTTTTGTCTGCCCCCTTTTTTAAACAGAGGCGTTACATTAGCTGCTTTCCAATCCACTGGTACCTCCCCAGAGTCCAGAGAATTGTGGTAGATTATAACGAATGCATCTGCTATAACTTCCGCCATCTCTTTTAATACCCTGGGATGCATTTCATCAGGACCAGGGGACTTGTCTACCTTGAGTCCCATTAGCCTGTCCAACACTACCCCCCTAGTGATAGTGATTGTCTCAAGGTCCTCCCTTCCCACATTCCTGTGACCAGCAATTTTTGGCATGGTTTCTGTGTCTTCCACTGTGAAGACCGAAGCAAAATAATTGTTTAAGGTCTCCACTGTAGTCCCCTTTGTTTAAGCATAGTATGCTCGTTTGAGGCACTACTTCCTCACCCTCAATCTGTATTACAAATTCAACCATACTGTGATCACTCATTCCGAGAGGATCTTTTAATAAATCCATTGGTTTCATTCAGTTTTGAAATTTGACGGCTTGAGACATGAGAAGAGGGAGATCACGACAAAGATAATTCTCATGGTTCATGAAGAATGTGATTCCTGAAACCTAGAAGCTGAATTCATTTCAGCTATGAGTTTGCAGGAGAATAATATTTCTCTTGTTTGTGTTATTAAATTTGTAATGTGAAAGAAGAGAGAGGATTACCCCAATCAACGTTCCACCGTCAGCCATGTTGTTCAAGATTCCAAAAACGGCCAATAAATGATGTGCACAATTTTGCCCTGTTCGTCTTCAAAGATAACAGTGGCTACAAATTCAAAAGTAACCTATTGGTTGCAAAATGATTTTTTAGGATATCCTAGGCATGTAACAACGTGCTATATAAATGCAAGTTTGTTCTTTGCCTGCTTATCTTGATCTATCTACCGTGTCAGCTAATGTGGAGGAATCTGCATCCTGTCCTGCATGGTGAGTGGAATGGAACCAGGATGGATACAAAATAGGGGCGAATGACTCCATAGGAATAAGTACAGGTTATATAAAGGATCATGGGGATAAAATGGGAGCTTGCAGTTTGAGCTGCTAGCAATCTTTTAAAATTAAACAGATATTTAAACATTATTCTCATCAGATGATGACTCTGGGTTAACACATTCTTAGATAGAAGAGGTTATTGGGGAGTGCTTCCTTTCCAATGGACTTCCTGCAATGTCAGAATTCCATTTAATTGGTTCAATCCAGAGAGACATTCGGGGGCATGTCAAATCCAATTAGATTCAAAATGTACACCTCACACTCCATACTTAAAATAATTATTGACAAGGTACAATATCCATCCTCTGAGAACTAGGTAACAGTTATTGAAACTTTTTTGTCACACAAAGCACTCTGCAAAGTTTGAGACACATATTAGGGCGCCATACAAGTCTTTCTTTATTAAGAGAAAAATATAGAATTATAGAATGGTTACACCACAGGAGGCAGCCACTCGGCCTGTCGAGCCCGTGCCGGCTCTCTACAAGAGCACTTCAGCCAATCCCCCACCCCCGCTCTTTCCCCGTAGCCCTGCAAATATTTTTCCTTCGGGTACTTATCCAATTCCCTTTTGAAAGCCACGATTGAATCTGCCTACACCACCCTTTCAGATCCTAACTACTCGCTGCGTAAAAAAGTTTTTCCCTCATATTGCCTTTGGTTCTTCTGCCAATCACCTTAAATCTGTGTCCTCTGGTTCTCGAATCCCTTTCAGCCAATGGGAACAGTTTCTCTCTATCTACTCTGTCTCGACCCCTCATGATTTTGAACATCTCTATCAAATCTCCTCTAAACCTTCTCTGCTCTGAGGCGAACAACCCCAGCTTCTCCAATCTAAGCAGATCAGGGACAGCAAAACTAGATGCTGTAACAACATCCAATAACTCCCCAGCCTGAGAAGAGTAATCCCACCACACTGCTGAGAATTCATGCACTGCGTCACCACCTAGTGTTACGGCTTCACCGAATCAGATTATCAACTTGGACAGTTTTATGCTATAGGCCTACGTCTGTTGGGAACTGGATTCAAACTCCTAATTTTTTTTTTGTTGCCTGGAGCAAGGCACAGCATGTGCACTTGGATGTTTCCAGTTTGCTGCTGGATGGTAGCAGCAGGCTCAATCATGCTTGAGTGTTGGTGGCAGGGAGCTACTGGTGGGAGCGGACACAGGCCAGTAGGAATCTGGAACTCTCCCACCAAAATGTTGTAGGTGCTGGGTCAATTGAAATTTTCAAGCTTGAGATCAATAGATTTTTCTTAAGGGTATCGAGGAATATGGAGCAAAAGAACATAAGAAATAGGAGCAGGAGTCAGCCATTTGGTCCCTCAAGCCTGCTTCGCCATTCAATAAGATCATGGCTGATCTGATCATGGACTTAGCTTCACTTCCCTGCCCGCTCCCCATAACTCTTTACTCCCTTATCACTCAAAAATCTGTTCATCTCCGCCTTAAATATACTCAATGACCCAGCTTCCACAGCTCTCTGGGGCAAAGAATTCTATAGATTTACAACCCTCAGAAGAAATTTCTCCTCATCTCAGTTTTAAATGGGCGGCCCCTTATTTTAAGCCTATGTCCCCTAGTTTTAGTTTCTGCTACGAGTGGAAATATCCTCTCTGCATCCACCTTGTTGAGCCCCCTCATATAAGTTTCAATAAGATCACCTCTCATTCTTCTGAACTCCAATGTGTATAGACCCAACCTACTCAACCTCTCTTCATAAGTCAACCCCCTCATCTCCAGAATCAACCGAGTGAACCTTCTCTGAACTGCCTCCAATGCAAGTATATCCTTCCTTAAATACGGTGACCAAAACTGTATGCAATACTCCAGGTGTGGCCTCACCAATACCCTGTACAGTTGTAGCAGGACTTCTCTACTTTTATACTCTATCCCCCTTGCAATAAAGGCCAACATTCCATTTGCCTTCCTGATTACTTGCTGCACCTGCATACTAACTTTTTGTGTTTCATGCACAAGGACCCCCAGGTCCCTCTACTGCAGCACTTTGCAATTTATCCCCATTGAAATTATAATTTGCTTTTCTATTATTTCTATTAAAAGTGAGTAAATGGCATTAAGCTATAGATCAGCCATTATTGTAACTTAACGGCAAACTTGTTCCTATGTCCTATTAAATGATAACTTCGGAGTCTTTTTTCCAAATCCCCACCCTCCTCCCCTTCTGCCTAAGGCAGTGACGCATTCCTGAGGGACCTTCAACCCAAGTGGTTATTCTTCTTGTGTGAGCCCAGACATACAATTAACTGCAGGAGAGAGAAGCAACAAGCATGCCCAATCCTATTCTCAACTGATGTATTTTCAGTGGAGGACACTAGGTAGATCTTGAATAGGATAACTGGCTTATTTTCCCCTTCCGTGACCTTGTGAGATTGACGCAAATGTTAGTGCTGCAGTGCTACCCTGTTATACCTCAGCAAAGACCGTGAATCTTTTGATCTGTATGTTTCAGTACTGTATCTCATGGGGCATCAATAAAGTAAGCCTGTTGGAGGGGAGTCAAGCAGAATTTCTAAAATTTAAAAAAAGCAAAATGTACTGTGAAAGCAATGAATAACATGCAGCAGCTTCTTCTTCTTAGGCAGTCCTTCGTATCGAGGATGACTTGTTTCCACACCAAAAAGTTCACAGGTGTTACAATGAGGGACTTGAAATTCCAGCCGCTGATGTTCCCTCGCAGGTCGGGGCCGAGTTGTGTTTTGCACCTTCATACAGGCTACAGCAGCATAGGAACAAGGAGTAGGCCCATTCAGTCATTTGTGTCTGTTCCAACATTCAGTTAGATCATGGCTGATCTGTACCTCACCTCCATTTACCTGCTATTGTTCTATATGCTCATATCAATCTCAGTCTTAAAAATTTTAATTGACCCAGCATCCACAGCATTTTGAGGGAGCGAGTTCCAGATTTCACCTGCCCTTTGTGTGTTTCCTGATTTGACTCTAATATTGCCGATCTAATTTTAAGATTTTGCCCCCTCAGTCTGGATTCCTCCACCAGAGGAAATGGTTTCTCAGCATATACCACATCAAATTCCTTTATCATTTTAAACACCTCAATTAGATTAGCCCTCCAGGTATAGTGTCATGGTTATGGCACTGGGCTAGCATCGCAGAGGTTACATGTTCGAAATCCAACCATGACAAGTGGTGAAACTGAATTCAACAAATCTGTGGTCATTTGTGGGCTAGCACTAGAAAGTGACCATGAAGCTGCTGGATTGTTCCAGGGAAGGAAAACCGCCACCTACCAAATCTGGAACACACATGACTCTAGCTCACACCATGTAGTTGCCTTTTAATGCCCTCTGATGTGGCGTAGCAAGCGCCTCAGTTGTAAAAAAAAAATAACTCAGGCGGCCTACACCTTTTCAGGATGGACAATAAAAAAGGCCTTGCCAGCCCTTCCCATTCGGAGAACAAAAGCATATTGTGAATCTGGGTGTGGCCTTTACACAGGATGCAGATGACAATTCCTGCCCAATAGCCCACTTTATGCTAAGGGCACAGCTTTTCTTGGCAATTTGCTGGCAGTCGGAATCCATGCCAGCATGAAAACCATGGACCGTCAACAAGACAGATAATTGAATTCATTTCCTTGCTATTATTTTCGCCAGTATAACTAGCAACAAATTCATATCTGCACTGTAAGAGGAAACAGGGTAAACATCTGCAGGGAGAGGCTTAAAATAATTCTTGTTAAAAATTGAAATGTTCTTTTGTTTTAATGCTCATCAATGTGGGGTTCTGATCAGAGGGGAGATAAAACATTTTCCACCAATGTTAGCATCAAACATGCTCAAATGACTTAACTTAAAGCCACTATTCAACCTCAACAATTTGCCTTAAGCTGATCATTAGCATGAATATTTCCATTTTGCCATACCAACCATCTTACTGACTCAGTGTCAGCCAGTGGCTCAGTTGGTAGCAGGCTCAACTCTTGAGTCAGAAGGTTCAAGTCCCACTGCAGGAACTTGAGCACAAAAAAAATTTAGGTTGACACTCCCAGTGCGGTGCTGAGGGAGTGCTGCACTGTCGGAGGTGCTGTCTTTCAGATGAAACGTTAAACCGAGGCCCCGTCTGCTCTCTCAGGTGGACGTAAAAGATCCCATGGCACTATTTTGAAGAGGAGCAGGGGAGTTATCCCTGGTGTCCTGACCAATATTTATCCCTCAATCAACATAAAACAGATTATCTGGTCATTATCACATTGCTGTTTGTAGGAGCTTGCTGTGCGCAAATTGGCTGCCGCGTTTCCTACGTTAGAACAATGACTACACTCCAAAAGTACTTCATTGGCTGTAAAATGCTTTGAGACATCCAGTGGTCGTGAACGGCACTATATAAATCCAAGTCTTTCTTTTTCTCTCTGAGAAATTGCCAATTAGTGCCAATAGTTGCCAGTTTTGTCCATGTCTGCCCCCACCCAGTAGAAATGGGGTTAAGGTTCTTCAAACCTGTTTCACTCGGGTATTACTGCTTTCAAATAGAGGAGACCTACATCTCAAGCAGTCTGGGCTGGATACAAGCCTGGATTCCTGAGGTGAAAGACATGTGGTGTAAGCCTTGGCGCGCACAACCCCCACTTGCCTCCATGTAAAATCTAAAACCAACCACATTTCATGCACTTCCATTACACTGTAATCATTGCATACATGACTCATGTGTCAGTGCCATCTCTAGACCTATAATAAAAAGATTAGATTTAAATTTACTCTAAAGGGCAACATGAATAGATAAACCACTTCAATGAGAGAGCACTGATGTACTTTATAAAATGTTTTGTTATTCATTCCCACATTTAAAATAGAGTGGCTAGATTTCGCCTGTCCTCTGCCAATGTTTTGGTGCAAGTCAAACAGGTAGGAGTTGAAAGTTGCTTCAGGCTACACTCTGCCACATCCCTGGCTATTTTTTCATGTCTCCAATTTCATAAAAGCAGGGCCCAGCGGTACACAATATGTATGTCCAGATATGGGTGCCCATATGTGGGTAGATATATTGTAAACTGATACAAATGAGGAAAATCCATCCACCAATCCATCCCATCATTTGTGCCTTGGTAACACTGGTTGCCAGGGATACCCATTGGTGCCTGGTGGACAGCGTTGCTATGACAGTTGAGGGGCCGCCGAGCAATTAACCTGTGTATGTGGTTTTAAATGGCATTGGATACATTGCTCAGATTTAATGTACATTAAAATTTAATTAACACCTTCTTCAATGCATTTTATAAAATGAATGTCAGCTATCCACAACAGTGACTACACTTGAAAATTACCTCATTAGCTGCTTCGCGCTTTGGGATGTCCGGTGGTCGTGAAAGGCGCTATATAAATGCAAGTCTTTCTTTCCGTCTGAATTTAGAATTATAAATGATCATTTTCACTAACCATGATTTATATAATCGGCTCCTCTTAGTTTGAAGTTGCTCAGATTGAATTATCTGTAAATTTGAATTGAAATCAGACAAAACAATTCCCACTGTGGTGTTTTTTTAATTAAAATTGCCTTATTTGAATGACTGGATCCTCCAATATTTTTCAAGCAAAAAATTACTTTGAATATAGACCTCGATTTTCCACGGTAAATTAAAATCGCTCTAAAGTTGAGAAATTTAAATATTAATGCCATATCTGGTCCCATATTCGGGTCATCTGTGTTTGTGTCTGTAACCAGCCAAGTTATTAAAATAAAACATTAGATAATGTGTAAAAGACCACATCTCCTGTTTACTTTATTCTTCCCCTTTCAACTGCATGTTTTCATTGCAGCAAATCATTTCCTATTCATTGGTGATAAAAGCATTCACTCACACAGTATACCCCCATCGTGCATCACGCCTGTTTGATCCACCTACTAAATTTTTTACAAGTAATTTTTCACCAGACAAATAAAAAGAATGAGGTTCCCAAAACATCTGTGTGCTGAGCATCACACGCAAGTCCTTTGGCTATACTTCAAAATGTTGTGTTATCACTTTGCTCATATTGTATATCATGAAATGCTGTCGTGCTTTCAATACCAGCAGTACAATCTATTTTGCCATTGTCAAAGGTCTTAATCTGATTCAGTCAATCCCACTTAAGTGAATTCTGAGCAAAGACTGAAGATACTCGGGCTTTTCAGCATGGCACAGAGGCATCTGAGAGATGGTCTTATAGAGGTAGGCACGATAGCTGAGAGAATGCAAAAGATGCATGCAGACTATTACTGCGAGAGGATAGACAAGGGCACACAGGTTCAGACTAGTAAAGGGTCATTTTAGGAATGCTATCAGGTAATTATTCTTCACACGCAGAATGGAATCCTGGAGGTCAAAATCATTTAAAGAAACAATTAGTTGCTGCAATGTGGGAATGGCAAAGTCTTTCAAGATGGATAAAGTAAGATGGGCCAAAAAGTCGTCCTTATTCATAATGGTCATGAGCATTTATCTTAAGTGAATTGAAACTCATAACCCAAAGTACCAATTGCCACACATTTATATTCATTCCTGTAAGACAGTGATTAGGATAACATATCTCCAGTCAATTTTAGCAAAACAAAATTGATGAGGGTACTTTTATAAGTAAAATTATTGACAGGAACCCAATAGGTATTTTGCCTCATTGGCAGATTCTACCCCAAATCACAGAGTCACCTGTGGGTAACATTTCCCCTCTCCCTCACTAGCTGGCACAGACTTCATTCCCTGCCTCTCAGTTACCCAATGAGTGTGGGCAGGCTGTTCTAATGGAATCACAGCAGATTCTGATCGTCTCCTCACCAGAGATCCACACAGAAGGAGCCACTGGATGGTGGGTGGGCGGGTCGCTGGCTGGCTTTCCCCCTCCCCACCCCATGGGCAAAAGCCCAGTTGTACTTCTCCTTGTCCCGCCCTGGCGGAGATCTGCTAACTCAGCAAGAACCAGCTCCCAAATCTCGAGCTGACCTTGGTCTGTGCGACCAAGTTTCACACAGGACAGTGAATTCACGGACTGAACCACCGAGGGAGGGGTACGCTTCGTAATATTTTGACAAACGACGGCAAGTTGTAAAGGATCCAAACTCAAGAGGTGAAAACAAAATACAAGGAAACTGTTTGCAGACTTTTTTTTAAAAAAGGCGTTATTTGAGTACGAACGCGTACAACCATTTAGCCCAACAATAAATGTCCACAGACTCACCCATTTCACCCCTTAATCAGTTGTTTATCGACCTTCAGTTTCTTAAGGAACTAACCTCTGAATTATATTTCAGAACGTGCTGCGAGTCTTCAAAGAGATTCTTAATCATTTTAAATGTAAAGCTCGTGGTATTTTTTTCTCCCTTTCAAAACGTTCTGAATAGCCACCGACTCAATAAATTTCATTCCCCCCCCCCCCCGCTTCATGCATAATTACCCGCTGTGTCAGACGGCCTGAGCTCCTTTGACCCAGACCGTTTCGTTTCTTCAGACGCTATTCTTTTCTTTTTCGCCTCATTTCCTTCAGACTGTTGAGGTCGCCTGGCACCAGCTAAGGCAGCATGCAGTCGGGCTGCATGGTACCCAGCCACGGGGCAGTGGGCAGCGGCACCTTGCATGTGGGCACCGATTGTCCCTCACTCGGGGGAAGCACCTCACCTCCTCGCGGAGTGCGAACCTCCAGATCCAGCCACTTAACCTGGCACCGAGTGTCCGCAGACATTTATACCGGTGGGGGAAGAGGAATTGGTGAACTTGTGGGACAGCTAGTTATAATGTTAAGTGCCTGGATACATTGATGAGCACATTCAAGGACTACGAGTCTCATGGTCTTATATTTTGCAGAATGCAAAATGCAGCCCCTGCCCCCATCACACCGTGCACAAGCACAGTCTCAGTGTTTTTGGATTCTTTTTAATTCAATAATAAACTACGTGACCCACAACTAAATTATTAAGTGACAATTGATCTGTCACCCAAACAAGACAAAACATTTAAAACTTTTTGTAATGACCATTGTTTATTTTTCTTTACTGTATCTGGTGCCTTGATCACAGGCCTATAAAATAATGATGCTTCTGATCAGCATTAAAAGGCACATTGATTGAAAGCTTGTCCACCTCTAATTTAAACAGCCGGCAACTGCCTCTGTACTTATATGTGCATGGCATTTTTTATTGCACACTGGAAATGTTGATGATAATAAGAACATAAGAAATAGGAGCAGGAGTAGGCCATACGGCCCCTCGATTCAATAAGATCATGGCTGATCCGATCCCCGCCTGCTCCCCATAACCCCTTATCCTCTTAAGACACACTATTTCTGTCTTAAATTTATTCAATGTTCCAGCTTCCACAGCTCTCTGACGCAGCAAATTCCACAGATTTACAACCCTCAGAGAAGAAATTTCTCCTCATCTCAGTTTTAAATGGGTGGTCCCTTATTCTAAGATTATGCCCCCTAGTTCTAGTCTCCCCCATCAGTGGAAACATCCTCTCTGCATCCACCTTGTCAAGCCCCCTCATAATCTTATACGTTTCGATAAGATCACCTCTCATTCTTCTGAATTCCAATGAGTAGAGGCCCAACCTACTCAACCTTTCCTCATAAGTCAACCCACTCATCCCTGGAATCAACCTAGTGAACCTTCTCTGAACTGCCTCCAAAGCAAAAATATCCTTTCGTAAATATGGAAACTAAAACTGCACGCAGTATTCCAGGTGTGGCCTCACCAATACCCTATACAACTGTAGCAAGACTTCTCTGCTTTTATACTCCATCCGCTTTGCAATAAAGGCCAAGATTCCATTGGCCTTCCTGATCACTTGCTGTCCCTGCATACTATCCTTTTGTGTTTCATGCACAAATACCTCCAGGTCCCACTGTAATGCAGCACATTGCAATCTTTCTCCATTTAAATAACTTGCTCTTTGATTTTTTTTCTGCCAAAGTGCATGACCTTACGCTTTCCAACATTAGACGCCATCTGCCAAATTTTTGTTCATTCACTTAGCCTGTCTATGTCCTTTTGCAGATTTTTTGTGTCCTCCTCACACATTGCTTTTCCTCCCATCTTTGTATTGTCAGCAAACTTGGCTACGTTATACTCGGTCCTTTCTTCCAAGTCGTTAATATAGATTATAAATAGTTGGGGTCCCAGCACTGATCTTTGCGGCACCCCACTAGTTACTGGTTGCCAACCCGAGAATGAACTATTTATCCCTTCAACTGAGAAAATGAAACGAATAATAGCCCTTCAACCGAGTAAAAGAACAACTTGCTTATTGCGCCTTTTAGTCAATGAAATACTTTTTGGAGTGTAGTCACTGTTGTAATGTGGAAAACGCAGCAGCCAACTTGCGCACAGTAAACTCCCACAAACAGCAATGTGTTAATGACCAGAAAATGTGTTTTTGTTATGTTGATTGAGGGATAAATATTGCCCAGGACACCAGGATAACTCCCCTGCTCTTTTTCGAAATAGTGCCATGGGATCTTTTACATCCACTTGAGAGAGCAGACTTTGGTTTAACGTCTCATCTGAAAGACGGCACCTCCGACAGTACAGTACCCCCTCAGCATTGCACTGGAGTGTCAGCCTAGATTTATGCGTTCAGGTCCCTGGAGTGGGACTTTAACCCACAACCTTCTGACTCATCAGCAAGTGTGCTACCCACTGAGCCACAGCTGACACTATAGTAATCGCTATCTCTAAAATATTCGTCATCAAATCGTGTGTCAGGCTTCACCTAATGTGCTATTGCTGAGGTCTAAGCAAAGATAAAGCCCGCTTATGCGCAAATAACAACAACTACTTGTATTTATATAGCACCTTTAACATAGTCAAACATCCCAAGGCGCTTCACAGCAGTGTTACAAGACAAAAAATTTGACACCAAGCCACATTAGAAGAAATTAGGGTCGGTGACCAAAAGCTTGGTCAAAGAGGTAGGTTTTAAGAAGCGTCTTAAAGAAAGAAAGAGAGGTAGAGAGGCGGAGAGGTTTAGGCAGGAAGTTCCAGAGCTTAGGGCCAAGGCAACAGAAGGTATGGCCACCAATGGTTGAGCGATTATAATTAGAAACATAGAAAATAGGTGCAGGAGTAGGCCATTCGGCCCTTCGAGCCTGCACCACCATTCAATAAGATCATGGCTGATCATTCACCTCAGTACCCCTTTCCTGCTTTCTCTCCATACCCCTTGATCCCTTTAGCCGTAAGGGCCATATCTAACTCCCTCTTGAATATATCTAATGAACTGGCATCAACAACTCTCTACGGTAGGGAATTCCACAGGTTAATAACTCTGAGTGAAGAAGTTTCTCCTCATCTCAGTCCTAAATGGCTTACCCCTTATCCTTAGACTATGTGCCCTGGTTCTGGACTTCCCCAACATTGGGAACATTCTTCCTGCATCTAACCTGTCCAGTCCCGTCAGAATTTTATATGTTTCTGAGATCCCCTCTCATTCTTCTAAACTCCAGTGAATACAGGCCCAGTCAATCCAATCTTTCCTCATATGTCAGTCCTGCCATCCCGTGAATCAGTCTGGTGAACCTTCGCTTGCACTCCCTCAATAGCAAGAACGTCCTTCCTCAGATTAGGAGACCAAAACTGAACACAATAATCCAGGTGAGGCCTCACCAAGGCCCTGTACAACTGCAGCAAGACCTCCCTGCTCCTATACTCAAATCCCCTAGCTATGAAGGCCAACATACCATTTGCCTTCTTCACCGCCTGCTATACCTGTATGCCAACTTTCAATGACTGATGAACCATGACACCCAGGTCTCGTTGCACCTCCCCTTTTCCTAATCTGCCGCCATTCAGATAATATTCTGTCTTCGTGTTTTTGCCCCCAAAGTGGATAACCTCACATTTATCCACATTATACTGCATCTGTCATGCATTTGCCCACTCTCCTAACCTGTCCAAGTCACCCTACAGCCTCTTAGCGTCCCCCTCACAGCTCACACCACCACCCAGTTTAGTGTCATCTGCAAACTTGGAGATATTACACTCAATTCCTTCATCTAAATCATTGATGTATATTGTAAATAGCTGGGGTCCCAGCACTGAGCCCTGCGGCACGCCACTAGTCACTGCCTGCCATTCTGAAAAGGACCCGTTTATCCCGACTCTCTGCTTCCTGTCTGCCAACCAGTTCTCTATCCACATCAGTACATTACCCCCAATACCATGTGCTTTAATTTTGCACACCAATCTCTTGTGTGGGACCTTGTCAAAAGCCTTTTGAAAGTCCAAATACACCACATCCACTGGTTCTCCCTTGTCCACTCTACTAGTTACATCCTCAAAAAATTCCAGAAGATTTGTCAAGAATGATTTCCCTTTCATAAATCCATGTTGACTTGGATCGATCCTGTCACTGCTTTCCAAATGCACTATTATTTCATTTTTAATAATTGATTCCAACATTTTCCCCACTACTGATGTCAGGCTAACCGGTATATAATTACCACTTTCTCTCTCGCTCCTTTTTTAAAAAGCGGTGTTACATTAGCTACCCTCCAGTCCATAGTAACTGATCCAGAGTTGATAGACTGTTGGAAAATGATCACCAATGCACCCACTATTTCTAGGGCCACTTCCTTAAGTACTCTGGGATGCAGACTAAGGATGAAATAAAAAGATTTGATACAAAATAACTTTATACCAAGAATATTTCCCCTCCTCAGGATAACTGATTTTGTCTCAATTCTCGATATTAAGAAAAAAAATCCATTATTAAGAGAATTGCTTTAAAAATATGTTCGTAGATTAGATTTCCGGGGTCAAAATGTGATCTAAAAGATCTTGTGTTATTTTCCATACTTAGTCCACTTTTATTAACCTTTATCTACAATATTTTACAGTTAAGCTGAGAAAATAATATCCATCATGAAGGACATTAATAAGGCACAAATCCACAAGACACACCACTGTCCAATCTAATTAAATATATTCAACTAAAACATTCTCGGAACTGCAAACCTGTGTTTAATTGGAAATGTATGAAAGACGCGGAAAGATTTTTCTCTGTGTTTGACATAAAGGATTATGTGGGTGCAGAGGAATACAGGAAAATCCAGTCAGGATAATGGAGCCTACCCCGATTTTCCATCTAGTTAAATGAATGGAAAATCATTAGGATCGCTGTGTGACCATGCTCGCCATCCTCCCTGCCTGATTTCCCCCTCCGTGCTGTGCCCAGGCGAACCATTGCACCAAGTGCCTCAATTTAATGATTTGAGTATTCAACATCCCCTTAATACTAAAATAAAGCTGTTCAAAAGCAACATTTGTTTCCCTTCTATTATTATATTGAATAAAAACTGCAAATAAACACCAATTTAATATTTCAGGTGTAAACTTTTCAGCAGGAGTAGGTTTTAAAACAAGTTTTGTTGCAAGTGATATAATAAAACAAAATCAGCATCATGTGTGTTGATGGGTCTGTACTTTTAAATTGACACAGGTTATGAAAATTTTGTGCATTAGTATTTAAGTCACTGATTGTATGTGACATCGCAGTCACAGCCTGAGGTATACTGCCACCTGCTGGCAAAAAGTGACCGCAGCTGTAATGGGTTCCTCTCTTATCAGGTTCATTCTATTTTCTGACATAAATGGATCATGATGATTTATTTGTGTAGCTTTGCAGCCAAGTGAATTGCAGAAGTTATTAAACTTGATATAAATGGATCCTATACTTCTCTTAAGATTGGGAAAAGCTATAGGCATTACTTTGAGTCAGCACCTTTTAAAGAGAAATAGATTTAGTTCAATTACTATTGAATTAAACACAGTTGAAACTAGCGGAAACAACCATCAATACAGCAAATTCTTCCACGTGGCTTTAAAGCAAACCATCTGCTCTGTTAACATCAATTGATATGCAAGGGCTACCGAACCAGCTCTTTAAATAAATAATTTACTGTGTGAAGGGCACACACACGTTTTAAATGAACACAGTAATTATACATTTCAATTCAGTAGAAACATATTATGAGTACAGAAAGTAATTTTTATGTTGAATGTTCACCCCCCCCCCCCCCCCACCAAGATTATAAAGATCTTAATGCAGAATTCAGATGATGATATATTCTGCTATTCGTGTCATACATAGGGTGAGTTTATACTCCCAGGTTTGGCTGTAAAGCGATTTCTATAGGAGAGGTGCTGAGAGATTCGGTCGTCTTGCTTGGGTTTAAGACGCTATGAAGTATGACATGTGTGTATGACGTCAACCCAGATTTTAAAAGTGTTCAGGTGCCAATTAGACCTCTCAGACACTTTTCTAATCCACCTGCGGTTAATTGAAAAAAAAGACTTGCATTTATATAGCGCCTTTCATGACCATTGGACGTCTCAAAGCGTTTTACAGCCACTTTTGGAGTGTAGTCACTGTTGTAATGTGGGAAAATCATTTATATGATTAGTTTATGTACACTGCTGCCTGCACACTGGTTAAGTGCTAATTTAATGCAAACTACTTAACACTGAGCAGGAGATTGCCTTTTTAACCTGTTCATCTTTTCTCCCCATTTCACTTTGTATTGCTCTCATCCCTTTACCAATGCCATTCTGAAACTATCATCAGAAAGGAAAACAATGAGCGCTCACGAGACGCTGTGTCTGATTTTCCCTTCCTATGGGCACATACCTTACTGAGCCCACATGGCTGAGATAGGGAACTCAGCAGGTCATGTGGAGGAGCGCAGGCACGAAGAAGCTACGTCTCACCCATCATTGACACACTGTGCTGCACCCTTATGGTGTAATGTCTCTCTTTATCTTCTCAAAAATGATATAGGAGTAAGCGATGGATTTACACAACCCTTAAATGGCACCAGTCACATGACTCATCGTTGCCACAGCATGATCATTTCACATAAAACCGATTGTAATGTACGCACCCGGGAATATGCTCACAGGTTTGTAGAGCTGTTGCATTGTGAGTGGCTTAGCCAGTCATGTGCTGTTCACAAGACTCAATAAAACCCCAGTCAGTTGAGTCTAGGTAATCAAAAATGAGGTATGCAGTTGTGAGCTGAGTGGATGAACTGGTAACGTGTAGTGTGATTGTTAAACCTTTGTTAATAAACCAACTAGTTCTTAATAGCAATGTGTTGCTATGAATTCTTAAGCAAAGTACCCATGAAGCAAATACATTACCCCTGTCTTAAACAAGAGATATGAATTAACGCTTTTAGCTTACTTGGAAGTGGATCTTATTAGTGCACATTAGATGGATTCTCTGCAATGAGGCACATTGTGATGTCCTGTGATCTACTGCCGCAGTTGCTGTATCCTCAATTTGAAGCTGAAATTTGTATGCAACGGAAAAAGATAAAGTTTCATCAAAAAAAATTGTCAGTGCTGAGTTCATCAGTCAGTTATTTTGTGAGAGGTCATGAACTTAAAGCTAAAATGCATTCAAAACATTAATTATGACTTCAAGGTAAAGAATGATTGCCTTTGAATCTCTCTAATGTGATGGGAATCAGCAGAGAAATTCAACCAGTACTTGTCCATCACCAATCATCATTATAAACAGATAGTATATAAGTGGGCATGGTATGGTAATTAAGAAAGAAGGAAAGACTTGCATTTATATAGTGCCTTTCACGACCACTGGACATCTCAAAAGCGCTTTACAGCCATTGAAGTACTTTTGGAGTGTAGCCACTGTTGTCGTGTGGGAAATGCAGCAGCCAATTTGTGCACAGCAAGCTCCCACAAACAGCAATGTGATAATGACCAGATCATCTGTTTTTGTTATGTTGATGGAGGATAAATATTGACCAGGACACCAGGGATAACTCCCCCAGTCTTCTTCGAAATAGTGCCATGGGATCTTTTACATCCACCTGAGAGAGCAGAAGGGTCCTTGGTTTAACGTCACATCTGAAAGACGGCACCTTTGATAGTGCAGCGCTCCCTCAGCACTGCACTGGATTTGTGTGCTCAAGTCCCTGGAGTGGGACTTGAGCCCACAACCTTCTGACTCAGAGGCGACTGTGCTACCCACTGAGGGATATAGTTGGAAAATCTTATAGCAGTGTGTATTTATAACCAAAGTTCTGATTGGTCCCATTGGAGGACAAGACACACCAGCAGTTTGTCTGGAATGTGTAATTAGATCCTGCCTGCCTGCGTAATCAAGTACTTCACAATATGTAATTTGATCCATTCATTCTGAATGCCAGGCTCCAGACAAAGGTCATAGGATCGCTTTCAGAGAACAGATAAGGCTCACCCTCGTGAGTTAGGACCTTATCTCTCCCCCTCCCGCGCCCTCATTTCCCTTCCCAACAATTTCTGCCCCCCCCTCATAGATGGGGCATTGTGTGTAGGTCATGGATTGTTGGGTATGAAGTGAATAGTGACAGTGTCATGGCTTCCGGATTTCGTCTAGTCCAATGAGGTTACTTGCTGCACATGCTCCAGGTTTTCAGAGATATCAACCAAGTCTACGTGGGGGAGGAGAGAGAGAGAACGCGGTGTGGGTGTAAAGGGGGTGAAGTTGGAAGAACATGATCCACATCCAAGGGGTTGGGGGGAGGGGTGACGAGAACGTGATTCGTCTTCATATGTGGATCATGTTTCGCTCTCATCTCTCTCCCCCCCCCCTTTATTATTAAAGGGGATTAATGTCCTATTAATACTAGTTCCACTTCTCATTTTTTCTCAAGTTTGGTGGCGAGGAAAATATGATTGTAAGCTGATTGTGGAGTATTATTTCCCAAATGATACAGTCTAACACCAGTGTTAATAAAAGCTTGTACATGCTTTTAGTACATGCTTTAAATGCTCGTATGATTCAATTGGAAAATATATCCCTGCAACACTGCCAGAAAAATTGGCTGGTGGGCCGGTAGTCACAGCGTTAGCCAGCTGAACGACCTCGCAGCTTAAAAGGTATCCTCAACAGAGTGGCAGGAAGTGCTGCTTTGTTTGAAATGAAGGGGAAAAATATCTATTCATAGTTAGCAGATCATTGCTAGCACAATTACATTGTTACCAAGAGTTCTTACTTATGCACACAGTCAGTAATTAAAAGGATGCAAGAGGCTGACCCTACTCAATGTGACCTTTAAAAACATCATTTTGCACAGCAGCAGCTTATACCATAACCAAACAGTGATAAAGGCAACATACCTAAAGCAGCCTGTTCTTTCATGAAAAAGCAAACCTGTTCAAGAAAGGAGGAAAGCTGAAAGAATCATCCATCATCTTCACAAACGCTGTTTATTCACTAATCTTCACAACCGCCCGCCATCCCTCCTCCGTCCCTCCTGAAGGTACTGACTCCTTGTTGGCTTACAATTGCCAGACACTAGGTGTCAGACACCCTCCAGTACCTGAACCAAGTAGCTATTGTGTGAGCCTGGACATCAGGTTTCAGCAGGCTATTCGAATGTGGGAAGCATCATGGCTGAGCCCGACCCTGCCTTCACCAGACAATTCCACTACGCACTTGTGGATAGCATTCGGGGGCCTGAACTATCATTAATTTTTCCCTCATTGGCCGAGGGCAGAGGTCGGTTTTACTCTTCCCACTGCTGCTCCGGCTGAGATGACCTAATTCCGCACAGACTGGAAATCAAGCCTGGAAGCTTCTAGTTCTGTATGGCTTGGCCTATCACCGACTTAACCATCCTCGTGATTAAAGGTTTTTTTTATATCGCAATTATATCACACGCTAGTAACTCAACAACGTGCTTCGATGAGATTTACGTCATTGAGTTGTATACTTGTAAAAGGAGATACCAAACAGTTTTTCGTGGCATCAGTGCTCCTTTATGACTAACAATTTTATATCAAAATTGTTTTCCTTAATTGCCCAACACCTATTCAAAATTGCATTCTGTTTGCTGTTGGCCTTTAATGGGGTGACTGACGCCTCAGAGCTCTGACTCATAGCAGTAATTGTTGGAATGAAAGGTGCAGAATCATTGCCTTCAGCACTAAGTGGCTCTATCCATCATTGCAGCACCTCAGCACATAGAAGCTTCTATAATAGTCATGCAGTTTGTAACACTACATATGGATCAATCACACATATTGTCTATTGTAAAATTACAGTGGGACTCATCAGTACTGCCAGCCTCCTTAGTCATATTCTAGGACATACTGTTCTGTTTGTGCGTCACATTTTTGTGGTAATTTATTTTGCACGATACCCTTCCAGCAAAGGAGCCAGGGCAGTTAGCCGACCACACCCCTGCAAATGGTCTGTCACCAGCTTCCAGTAGGCACACACAAGCTGTGCACAGCTCTCCATCCAACCATCTCGGGCTTCTTGTGGAGGGGACCCCAGTCACATCCCCCCCCGGGTCACCCCTCCCCACCCCCTCCTCCACCACCTCTTCTACTGGACAGAATAGCTGGGAACCGAGATCAGCCACTCGCGGGAAGGAAATGGAATATGGAAATGCACAGCAGGTCGATCAGCCTCTGAAAGAGAAAGATAGGTTAACAATTCAGGTTTGACCCGTCTTCACTTCAGTTCTGATGAAGGGTCACACCCGATGTATGTATTTTTTCTCTTCCTAATCGCGTCTTACCCGACGTGCATTTTCAGCCTTTGTCATTTACATCTCAGTTGCACTCTCCTTTTTCTCTCAAACCAGTCAGTGTATGGAGTTCGCCTAAGACTATGGCCCAGAAATTTATCTCGGACGGTGACACACAACGGGCGTCAGGCGCTATATACAACGGACGGCCGATCTGATACCGCCCGTTTTGCGTCACCATCCAAGACGAATTTCTCGGCCGGTAACTTCTACTTTTGCTTCAGTTTTTAAATATAAACTTTGCAAAGATCCGGGGGCGGGGGAGGAAAAAAAAAAAAGTGTATTCTGCAGCTTCAGAGTTTGAGAGAAAATCAATAGGACATAAAAGTCTGTTGTGAACACACAGAACCAAGAGAGTGACAAGTTTTAGCATGGGGATCATTTAATCTGAAGATTCTCACCACACTTGTCTCAGAGTCATCTTCATGCTGAGGGCTTGTTCTGACATCCCCTGAAAGGGCAGCCTGTTCACCTACTTGTGGGTGGTGATGTTGACTGCAAAGACAGACGGAAAGAGATCCTTGTTCAAGAGATTCCAGCCTTGAAAATTAAGATGCAGCTTTAATTACTGCTGAAAGATCAGCTGGACTCAAACAACAAGGACACTTCAACTCCTGAGATCGACCCTCAGATCAAGCGAATATTCCTTTCCAAAACTGTCAAAGGGCAAATAATCCAGCAATGCGTGCCACAAAATCCCATCAGCTTCCTATCAGTGAATCTATTGTTTTTTTTTCTGGTTTTGATTCCAGTAAAAAGGTTTATTACAAAAAGCTCGACTGTGTCATCAGGCAACCCCATTAAAATATCTGCAGAGCTGTCAGTGAGACGGTGCCCACTGCTTTTACCTGCATGGCACGGACAACAAAACCAGATGCTGCACATTCTTTCGAATCAACAAAGTTTATCCCCTTCAGATATAACTATGCTGATATAATTTTAAAGTCGCAGTGTCCCTTTGCCAGTTTGCTTCCCACTCAATTGCAGATGAAGGCCAACGTTCCAAATTCAATAACTTAGTTTCCTTATAAATTTCAATTATCGACTTGTAAACATGGCTGGAAGTAGGGCACTGCTCCTTTTGTAACTGGAACTCTCTCCCTCAAAAAGCTGTTGAGGTTAGGTCAACATTTCAAAACGGGCATGAATAGATTCTTGTTGGAACATAAGAACAGAAGAAATAGGAGTAGTAGGTCAGACAGCTACTCGAGCCAGCTCTGCCATTCAATAAGATCATGACTGATCTTCTCCCTCAACTCCACTTTCTTGCACTATTCCCATATCCCTTGATTCCCTTAGTTCCCAAAAATCTATCGATCTCAGTCTTGAAAATACTCATCGACTGAGCATTCACAGCCCGCTGGGGTAGAAAATTCCAAATATTCACAACCCTCAGAGTGTGATAAGTGATTAGGCAAAGGTATTAAGGGTTACGGAACCAAGGCAGGTTCAAGACACAGATCAGCCATGATCTAATTGAATGGACGACCAGGCTTGAGGGACTTAATGGCCTACACCTGTTGCTATTATGCAAGGTGAACTAAAATTAATTTTTACTACAGAATTTACTTTTCAATTTATCTTTTTTAATTGCTCCTCTTACGAGTAAGGTGTAAGCCATGGCTCACTCATGCCATGACTCTCACCTCTGAGAAGGTTGTGGGTTTAAGTCCCATTCCAGAGACTTAAGCACAAAATCTCGGCTGACACTCCAGTGCAGTACTAAGGGGGTGCTGCACTATCAAAAGTGCTATCTTTTTCAAGAAGGCTCCATCTTCCCTCTTAGGCAGACGTAGAAGATCCCTTAGCACTATTCGAAGAGCAGCAGAGGAGTTCTCTCCAGTGTCCTGGCTAATATTTATCCCTCAACCAACATCACAAACAGATTGTCTGGTCATTATCACATTGCTGTTTGTGGGGCCTTGCTGTGCGCAAATTGGCTGCTGCATTTCCTACATTACTACAGTGACTACACTTCAAACGTACTTCATTGGCTGTAAAGCACTTTGAAATGCCCCAAGGTCATGAATGCAAGTCTTTCTTACTTTTTATTCCTTTTAAATAGCATTATGCTTCCACCAAAACTTTGCAGTAGAGTGAAGTGTGGCCATCATGTGGGAACCTATAGAATCTTTGCAGGATTACAGGAATAGAAAGTAATTTTCTTGAGTGGTCCCTTTAAGAATACAGGCAGTATTGTTTTAAATTAGGTTCAAGGAACAGGGAAGTCTACTCTGAATTTGAGGCTAGCACCAGGTAGTACCTGTACAACATTCAGCACTGTGAAAATGAAGAATGTGGAAATGGGTAAAATGAATAAGGCACATATTGAGAGAAAGAGAGAAAATGATTGGCTTGTCATTGCATCGTGAATACTGTTCAATATCCAAACGATCATTATTCAAATGCTTAATCTGTAATTTGAAGAACATTGTCTGTAGTACCAAATGTTAACCAAACTGAATCTCTTCATTTAAATCTAAATACTTGTGACTCATGCAGGGTTGACCTGATCATGACTACCCTTGACCTCTCCATGCTCATCTTGTCCAAGAGATCCACTTCTTGCTCCCTTGACCCTATTCCTACTAAACTGCTGACCACCCAACGCAAATTGTGTACTCTAGCCACAGACTCCATCCCGCTCCCTAGCATCTGTCTGAGGCTGAACCAGACTGTTTGCAAACTAGGTGTCATATTTGACCCTGAAATGAGCTTCCAGCAACATGTCCACGGCATAACTAAAACTGCCTATTTCCACCTCTGTAACATCGCCCATCTCCGCCCTTGCCTCAGCTCATCTACTGCTGAAGCCCTCATCCGTGCCTTTTTTACCTCTAGACTGGACTATTCCAATGCACTCCTGGCTGGCCTCCCTCATTTTACACTAAGTAAACTAGAGCTGATCCAAAACTCGGCAGCCATGTCCTAACTCGCACCAAGTCCCACTCACCCAACACCCCTGTGCTCGCTGACCTACATTGGCTTCCGGTTAAGCAACTATTTCAAAATTCTCATTCTTATTTTCAAATCCCTCCATGGCCTCACCCCTCCTTATCTCTGCAATCTCCTCCAGCCGTACAACCCCCCACCCCCCCAGGACGTCTGCGCTCCTCTAATTCTGCCCTTTTGAGCATCCCTAATTATAATCGCTCAACCATTGGTGGCCGTGCCTTCTGTTGCCTGGACCCCAAGCTCAAACTCCCTGCCTAACCTCTCCACCTCTCTTTCCTCCTTAAAACATACCTCTTTGACCAAGCTTTTGGTCACCTGCGCTAATTTCTGCTTATGCGGCTGGGTGTCAAATTTTTATCTCAATACTCCTGTGAAGCACCTTGGGACGTTTCATTACATTAAAGGCGCTATATAAATACATTTTGTTGTTCTTGTACATAAGAACATAAGAATTAGCAGGAGTAGGTCATACAGCCCCTCTAGCCTGCTCCGCCATTCACTATCATGGCTGACCTTCGACCTCAACTCCACTTTCCTGCCCTATCCCCATATCGTTCAATTCCTCTGGAACCCAAAAATCCAGTGTTACTTGGACTTCCAAGCCTTTAGCTGGCAATCCTGCACATCTCTAGATCAGTGCCCTCTATTGGGCAAGGTGCAGAAGTGCAATCTTGTGAGTCCATTGCATATCCCTGGTGTATGAGACACATCAGATGAGGAACAGTAACCTTAGCACCATCTGTTGGATCAATTTTAGACTGCAGTATAATGAGACTCTCATTACACACAGGAGTGCTTTCATCAGTGATACAATCAGTGCCATCTGTCGAGACAGATAGGATCAGTGTCATGTGAACTAAAGTAGTGTGTGGCTGGTAACAGGTTTTGAATTGGGGAAATTACTAAAGTAGGTCAACCAAGAAGTGACAATGGTTCCACTCCTACCACAGAAAGTTCGGCAGCAATATCAAAGGATGCTCTCATTTACGATATTCCTACAATGTGATCCAGCAAAGTCTGTTGCTCTCAGATCATTGGGGTTGAAAAATCACACAAAGCCTTTGGCCACCAAAAGAAAAGTCAGGCTATTGCATTTCAAAATGTTGTGACACCCAAGTACCCACCCATTTTTACCATCACAATGAGGGTCTGTGCATAGTGAATATTCGGTCTAATCTCTGTACTGAAACAAATTCTTACTGTTTTAATTACAATAAAGGAAAACAGAACAACTGTAGTGATTTGAAACTCTTTGGAGGCCGAACAAATAGAAATTCAATGCTTTAACGCGGTCAAGACCGGTCTTGTAGAAAAAATGGTGGCTGCATCGCTTCCGCCCACTCCGGTCGAGAAACACGGCGGCCGCCATATTGGGCAGGTCAGCAGCAGCGCCATTGCCTGCGCTCGCCGCAAGTATTTTAATTACCAGGAGCGTGACGTCAATCTGTGTGCAACGTCAAATTGATGCACACTCGTATATTTTGGAGCTCGCCTTGCCTCTCCAATGCATGCCCGTTCGTGCAGCCATTGACAACGCGTAGAGCTGGAAGAGCGAGCCGGTGAGCTAAAACCCATACAATAAACAGCTGCTGAGACAACTGGTAACTATGGCGATGTAATTTGGAGTGAAAACTGCTTCCAATGAGATGCATCAAATCTCCCTCGTGGTCAAATATTACAGGAGGTAAATACTTTTAAAATAAACTATACCACGGTGGCAATCATCTCAGGGAAAAAAATTAAAGCTGCACTTCCTTAAATTTTATATATTTGGTTTACTAGTTTAGGAACTGACAAAATAGACAATGTTTGGGAGTCTTCTTTTAAAAGGCTCAACACCATATTCTCACCACTATTTCTTCAAAAGTCGGGTAAAAATTTAGTTGAACTCTCTTCTGCACGATTTACACCAGTGCGTTGGAATAGTCAAGTCTAGAGGTAACAAAGGTATGGATGAAGGCTTCAGCAGCGGATGAGATGAGGCAAGGGTAGAGATGGGCGATGATACGGAGGTGGCAATAGGTGGTCTTCGACATGCTGTGGATATGTGTTCCCCTTTTACGTTTAAAAAAAAAAAAAAAAATTTGAATTGATTTCCCATGCAACGGTTTAATGATATCTATGCCATAATCTTTGTGTGGTGTTTCCAGTCACAGTCCCTCCAGATCTGAGCCTGTGCTTTAAGACCCATTCACCAGTGAGTGAATCCCTTGTGTGATACCTCCTCCCCTATCCCCCTCTAGCACCATGGTGGAGCACAATACTCCACAGTGAAAACATCAGGGTGAAAGATCTGTGGAGCTATGGCAGCCAGCAAAGGTGGGAGAAGCAGGCAGTCGGTTACCCATTTGTGGACGTGACATAAGACAAATGTCAGAGAAAGAGGGGAGCTGTGGACAAGCAAATGCCTCCTAATGTGCCACAATGGACAATGCTCCAACCCTACAACAGCCACCGGACTCGATACCACCTGATCCAGCAAAACCCAGGAGCCATCACCAAATGGTCCCAAACAGCACATTGTCCGAGAATGCCGCACCCATCCTTCAGACGTGACTTTTGGCCTCCTGCTGAGGTTACCGTTGGAAAGAACGCACTGCACAAGTGATTATGCGCTCCGCTCATGTTAATCAGCAGGTTGCACCAAAATACCGCTGCTGCCTGCGCACTTTTTGTGGACAGTTGTTAACCTCGGCCCCTGGTGGCACTGGCTGTTTTCCGATCTAATCGAATTTCTAGGCCATAGTATTCAGTGGTATAACAAATAGACAATTAGCTTGTTGCATTTTCATTCTTTGGGTGCTCATAATCCATCCAGTTAGCCAAAGAGCCGGTTTGACCCTAATGAGCTTTCAACCACATATCCGCAGTATATCGAAGATCGCCCATTTACACCTCCGTAACATTGTTCGTCTCCGCCCTTGCCTCAGCTCATCCGCTGCTGAAGCCCTCATCCATGCCTTTGTCACCTCTCGACTTGACTATTCCAATGCACCCCTGGCTGGCCTCCAATGTTCTACCTTACGTGAACTTGGGAGGTCATCCAAAACTCAGCTGCCCGTCCTAACTCGCACCAAGTCCTGTTCACCCATCAGCCTGTTTAAGCAAGCCTCGATATCAAAATTCTTATCCTTGTTTTCATATCTCTTCATGGTCTCGCCCTTCCTGATCTCTAACCTTCTCCAGCCCCACAAACCCCCCCTCCCTCCACCTAAAGAGATATCAGCACTTCTCTAATTCTGCCCTCTTCAGCATCCCCGATTATAATCGCTCAACCATTGGTGGCCGTGCCTTCTGTTGCCTAGGCCCTGAGCTCTGGAATTCCCTGCCTAAATCTCTCCGCCTCTCTTTCCTCCTTCAAGGCCCTCCTTAAAACCTACCTCTTTGACCAAACTTTTGGTCACCTGCTCTAATTTCTCCTTATATGGCTCGGTGTCAAAATTTTAATCTCATAATACTCCTGTGAAGTGCCTTGGGGCGTTACACTATGTTAAAGGCGCTATATAAATACAAGTTGTTGCTGTTGTCTTTCCTTCAAGGAATCATTTTACTTTACAAGAAATCTTTTCTCTCCATAAAAAATAACTCACATTTATACAGTAACTTAACCACATTTCACAACATCCCAAAGCATTTCACACAATGAATTAAAAGTGCAATCGTTGTTGTTACGCAGACAAATGCAGCAGCCATTTTACATACAATGTCTCACAAACTGTAGAGATGAATGACTAATTCATTTATTATTTGTGACATTCATTGAGGGAAGAATGTCGGCCAGGAATACGATCTGCACTTCTTCAAATATTGCCATGGATTTTTTTTAGACATGCGTCTAAACAGGTACAATGGGTTCTGATTTAATACCTCATTTGAAAGATCACACTTCAGATAATGCAAAATTCCTCAATGCTGTATTGAATCATCAGCTTAGATTGTGTCCTCAAGTCTTGGAGTTGGGCTTGAATCAACAATCTTCTGAGTCAGAGGCAAGATTGATAGCAACTGAGCCAAACTAATGGTTGGGGTAGGGCGAGAGCATGGATGAAATTACATTAGTTTGTTAGAAATGCTCGTCTTTTTAAAATGCATTGCCAATACTTTGAAACAATATTAATCCTCTGTTGTTTACGAGAATTGTGTCTGGACCTCCCCCAAAACTAGTTTTGCATCAGTGCTCAGGGATATGCAATGATGGTTTAGAGAGTGACATTTCCAATTTTTCCTGCCGAGTAACCAGGATTGTAGTCGATTTGTTTTGTGAAGCTACTTGAATTTAGTAGCCCTCCAAAGTATTTAATGCAATAATTCAGTTGCATTCTTGACCAAGGCTGATTGGGATGAGGGGTGGAACAACCACAGCGAAACCAGTTATGGAATCCAGCCATGATCCGACAGAATCAAACCTTGGGTCTTCTACTCTGGCGAATTCAGTATCACACCAGCACATGCAATGCAGCTAATTTCTGAGATCAGTTACCTTGTCAAACAGTAGTTCCAGATCTGCAAGGTTTAAATTGTAACCCGTTACATACGTTATAATTTATGACCCCAAAAGAAACATAAGCATTTGTTTAAATGGGTTTGCAATCTTTCTTTGACCACAAACGCCAATCCTAACATGGTAATGTAGCGTGGCTGTTACGTCACCCCCTGTATGTTGAGTCTTTTCTGTGACCGCTGTGGCTAGCACTCTCGCCAGAGTCAGGTGGTTATGGGTTCAAGTCCCATTCAAGGGACTTGAGCACATAAATCTTGGCCGACACTCCAGTGCATTGCTGAGAGCGCGCTGCACTGAGGTACCGTCTTTCAGATGGGACATTAAACCGAGGCCCCGTCTGAATCATAGAAGTTTACGGCACGGAAGGAAGTCATTTCGGCCCATCGTGTCCGCACCGCCAAGAGGCTATCCAGCCTAATCCCACTTTCCAGCTCTAGGTCCGTAACCCTGCAGGTTACGACACTGCAGGTGCACATCCAAGTACTTTATAAATGAGGTGACGGTTTCTGCCTCTACCACTTTCAGGCAGTGAGTTCCAGACCCCCACAACCCTCTGGGTGAAGAAATATCCCCTCAAATCCCCTATAAACCCCTACCAATTACTTTAAATTTATGCCCCCTGGTTGTTGACCCCTTTGCTAAGAGAAATAGACCCTTTCTATCCACTATATCTAGGCCCCTCATAATTTTATATACCTCAAATGTCTCCCCTCAGCCTCTTGTTTCAAGGAAAACAAACCCAGCCTATCCAATCTGTCCTCAAAGATTCTCCACTCCCGACCACATCCTCATAAATTTCCTCTGTACCCTCTCCAGTGCAATCATGTCCTTTCTGTAATGCGGTGACCAGAACTGCACGCAGTACTCCAGCTGTGGCCTAACCAGTGTTTTATACAGTTCAAGCATAACCCACCTGCTCTTATATTCTATGCCTCGGCTAATAAAGGCAAGCATTCCGTATGCCTTCTAAACCACGTTATCCACCTGGTTTGCTACCTTCAGGGATCTGTGGACATGCACTCCCAGGTCCCTTTGTTCCTCCACACTTCTCAATGTCCTACCATTTAATGTGTATTCCTTTTCCTTGTTAGCCCTCCCTAAATGCATTACCTCACACTTCGCTGGATTAAATTCCATTTGCAATTGTTCTGCCCACCTGACCAGTTGATTGATATCTTCCTACAGACCGCAGTTTTCTTCATTATCAACCAGTCTATTTTTGTATCATCTGCAAAATCTTAATCATATCCCCTATATTCAAGTTTCATCATCATAATCATAGGTAGTCCCTCGGAATCAAGGAAGACTTGCTTCCACTCTAAAAATGAGTCCTTAGGTGGCTGAACAGTCTTTTCAACATACAAGTCTAGATCATTGATGTATACCAGAAAAAACAAGGGGCTTGTACTGAGCCCTGCAGAATCCCACTGGAAACAGCCTTCCAGTCACAAAAACACCCAGCAACCATTACCCTTTGCTTCCTGCCTCTGAACCAATTTTGGATCCAACTTTCCATTTTGCCCTGGATCCCATGGGCTTTTACTTTTGTGACCAGTCTGCCTGCTAAAATCCATATACACTACATCATACACACTGCCCTCATCGACCCTCCTGGTTACCTCCTCGAAAAATTCAATCAAGTTCGTCAGACATGACCTTCGCTTAATAAATCTATGCTGACTGTCCCTGATTAAGCAGTGTCTTTCTAAATGTAGATTTATCCGGTCCTTCAGGATTTTTTCCAATAATTTTCCCACAACTGAAATTAGGCTGACTGACCTGTAATTTCTCTGTCTATCCCTTTCTCCCTTCTTAAACAAAGGTACCACATTAGCAGTCCTCCTGGAGCCAGAGGATTGGAAAATGTTGGTCAAAGTCTCTGCTATTTCCTCTTTTGCTTCGCTTAACAGCCTGGGATACATTTCATCCGGGCTTGGGGATTTAACCACTTTCAAAGCTGCTAAATGCCTTAATACTTCCTCTCTCACTATGTTTATTTCATCTAATATTTCACACTCCTCCATCTTCCCTCGGTCTCTAATAGGCCCTACCCTTTCTTTAGTTATCCTCTTAATATATTTATAAAACATCTTTGGATTTTCCTTGATTTTACTTGCCAAGAATTTTTCATGCTCTCTCTTTGGTTTCCTAATATCCCTTTTGATCTCACCCCTGGACTTTCTATACTCCAAGAGATTCTGCAATATTTAGCCCTCGGTATCTTTCATAAGCTTCCCTTTTTTTCTTTATTCAACCCTGTATGTTCCTAGACATCCAGGGGGCTCTATAGGTTTGTTAGTCCCACCCTTTTTCTTTAAGGGTACATATTTGACCCTGCGGATCTCCTCCTTGAATGCCTCTGACACTGATTTACCTTCAAGTAGCGATTTCCAGTCCACTATGGCTAAAGCACTTCTCAGCTTAGCCAAGTTGGCTTTTCCCCAATTTAGAACTTTTATTCCTGGTCTAACCTTGTCCTTTTCCATAACTACCTTAAATCTAACTGAATTATGGTCACTAGCACCTAAATGCTCTCCCACTGATAACCCTTCCACCTGCCCAGCTTCATTCCCAAAAACTAAATCCAGAAGCGCCCCCTCCACTGTTGGGCTTACTACATGCTAGCTAAAAAAGTTCTCTTGAATGCATTTTAGGAATTCCGCACCTTCTATACCCTTCACACTAATGTCCCAGTTATTAGGATAGTTGAAATCCCCTATTATTACTGCCCTATAGTTTTTGCACTTCAGAAATTTGCCTATATATTTGCTCTTCTATCTCCCTCTCACTGTCTGCTCTCTCAAGTGGACGTAAAAGATCCCATGGCACTATTCCGAAAAGAGCAGGGGAGTTATCCCTTGTGTCCTAGCCAATATTTATCCCTCAATCAACATCACCAAAAACATATTATCTGGTCATTATCACATTGCTGTTTGTGGGAGCTTGCTTGTGTGCAAATTGGCTGCTGCATTTCCCACATTACAACAGTGACTACACTTCAAAAGTATTTCATTGGCTGTAAAATGCTTTGAGCCGTCCAGTGGTCGTGAAAGGCGCTATATAAATCCAAGTCACTTCTTTCTTTTCCTCTGGAAAAAAAACAATACCAGGTGTTAACTTTTTAATCAATTCCTGCCCATTGTCATTTTGGTCTCCCTCCAAAAAAAACATGCTCAAGCAAAAATGCAGCTACGCATCTAGTTTCCCCACCAGAAATATTAAAGGTCACAAAAAGGCTAAAATATTTACAACCTCTGGTTACTTTTATTTAGGGATCATCACATTTTTTATTATTAAGACCCACAAGGCATGAAGAAACAAAAATATATAAAACGCAAGGCAGCAGCTTATAGTTAAAACACAGCTGAAGCAATTGCTTCTATTTTTGTGCAACGTACATCAACCTTCGCCACTTTGATTTCTCGGCTCGTTGCCAGCGAGAAGTATTCCCTGCTCTGATGGTCAGTACAATTAAAATCTTACAAAACTGCAGAAAGGGCCTGATTTTTTCTTTCAGTACTGGATGTCCCTTTCTAGATTTCATAATACATCTGTTCTTGGACAGATCACATGTAAAAAATTATAGCCACATCACCAGAAATGCAGGTATGAAAAGAATGGAAGAATTATACAGAGCCATAAAACAGTCTGAAGAAATAAATCAATATTGTTCCATTTATTTAAAAAAAAACTAGAAATTATATTCATGTAATCAAATATACTTATAATTCATTTAGAACTTTTTCTTTTGAGGAAAACATAAGTAAATCTTGGACACTTCTTAAATCCATTAACATGAAGAACATTAAAAAAAAAAGGATGTGCATTGTAAGAATACCTAGCCGTTTTGTTTCTGGAGGCATATAGTCAGCAACCAACCTGTACCAATTACACTCCACTGATATAATGGTCACAAGTACAAGCCACCACTAAACTGCAGTAGCCCGATTTAGAGTTAACTCCCGGTTTCATAGTGACCAAAGGTGTCACTACTTGCCAAGCACCTATGAAACCCGTGACCTCTACCACCTAAAAGGACAAGGGAAGCAGACGCATGGGAACACAACCACTTCCAAGTTCCCCTCCACCATCCTGATTTAGAAATATATCGCCATTCCTTCATCATCGCTGGGTCCAAGTCCTGGAACTCCCTACCTAACAGCACATTTAGCCCCATGGACTGCAGCAGTTCACCACCACCTACCTTTTATAAAGCTCAAAATGTAATTATCATAACCAAATTAGTTTTGTAACATTGCTATATTAAATATTAATGCTAGAGCCTTGCTTGTTCCCCCATGCTCGTAGGATACATTTAATCCACCCAGTTTCTTCACACAGCATGCCTTACTGATTTTTGCCATATAGTATATTTCAAAGCTAAATTGACAAGAGCCTTCATCTGTGAAGAATATAAAGAAATTATTTCAGCACCTCTGCCTTCTGATGCTTCAATATTATGGCCCCGTATCTGGTATATTTACATTATTTCTTGCATAACCTAATAAAATTATTTGACTTAATTTTACTGCTATCTATGATTCTTTGTAAGATTATGACCCTGAACTTTCATAAGACACACAGGTGCTGGTAGGAACCCGCATAAATTACTCAATGGTTCATTTTAGAAACATATGCTAAGTTAGGTAATCAGCTCAAGTGGGAGTGATTTTCTGAACTAAGATTTTACGATATCTTTTAGTGTGCAATCATTGGTCGAGATTTTTCTGTATGAGCACTTTTTCATCACCTTCCTGGAAACAAGGTCAAGAACAAACTGCTCCACTTACACAACTTAAGGTGCAGCTGTGTTACAAAACAAAGTCGTGAATTTTTGAGCTTTATCACGAGTGTGTGAATTCAAGCTAATATTGATGAATTTCTTACAAAGTTTTATGGTAATATTTTTTAAAAAGTGAACAAAATATAAAACTATCAGGTGTCGTTACAGATGAATTAAGTGAGGGAATGTAAAGATTAGAACATTTTAGGAATCAAAAGGCTTGAACTTTCTGGGATTACAGATGCCCCTGGAATGCAATTATTATTATTAATGATTTTTGAAGGTCTCCCAATGCAACCCTCCCCACTTTATTGGTTCTGGTAAACTGGTCCAATTGTTCACCTGTGCTACATAATGGGCACTGCATTTGAAAAGTAATTCACTGAATAAAGCACTAAGGTGTTTGAACTTGATCAGGTGCATTATTATTGAATTCAAAGTCACAGGACAACCTATAATTATTAAAAATGCTAAAACCCATAAACAATTGTTTGCAAATGATGTACTTCACTTTTGCACAAGGTGGCGCTGCAGTAAACCAGAGACCTATCCATCTCCCCAGCCCCTCAGGAAAGATTTTTTCAAATACTTAGAAACAGATTTAATAAACTGTTTTAGGAAGATTGGTCATGAGGTTTAACTTAAAAAAAAATAATCACAATTTCTCAAACCCTTTAGTTTTGTTGACTCATGCAGGAAGAGAGACACAGGAGATAAATTAACAAAAAATGACTGAGGAAGTTCCCTGGTCTGCTGAATTTATGGCCTGGGCATTAAGTAAGGTGGGGTGGGGGGGGGGGGGGGGGGCGGTGGAAGCAGCCCATTTAATCTTACCCAGAGCCTATTGGAGGAACTGCACATGTGAATAGTGGGTGAGAACAGGGTTTAAGATGGCCCAATAGTTGAACAGCCAGTCAACATTCCTTGGTGGAAGTGAGAAACACCTTCCTACTATTCACTGTAGCATTGTACACGTCACTCTGGCATTTCCACTGCAGCAGTCATACTGGAACAAAACCTGCATTTATACAAAAATAACTTCCCATAAATATTTAAATTTTTAACCATTTTATTAATTGAAACTGCTATATTTATAATACATTTACAAGTATTGCAGTTACCTTCTCCACAAAGGAGCGTCATGCCCTGGACTTGCTACCAGTTTGGTAATGGTTTCCATGCACCAGCATCCTGATTACGCTCCTATATTGTCCCTACACAATATATTTACATACACAGTAAAAATGCTAGCAAGTCAGTTCAATTGATCAGCTTAAGGAAGTGCAGAGTTACCGGTCTGCCTTTGTTTTCTACTTAAGACTTGTTGCAATTAAACTGCATTTCTATGTGCCTGGAACAGAATGCAATGCAGTGCATCTCAGTAGGAAACCGTTCATGATTTAACAGGAAAATTAAAAGAATAGAAGCGAGATTGCGGACATGGTTAAAAAGGAAACCGTTTAAATATACTGATGTCAGCATAGCACAGGAATTTGAGTGATCTGGGTTTCCATTTATTTTATTGTGTCTCATTTCAAATATTGCAATTGCTGAAGAACACCCCTCGGATAGTTACACAGGTTTGTTCAGTTAAACAATTCAATCTTACAAACTGATTGGATATTAATGTCTTTGCAAATCTGGGCTGTGATTGCAATTATTCAAACTGTGAAAGATGGAAAAATAATTTACCTAGGTGGGAAAAGGAACATCCTCACGTTAAATACTACTCAAGATGACTCTTATTTTTTTCTGAATGGAGGGGGTGGGGGGGGGGAGGGGGAAAGAGAGAAAGAGTGGAAGTAATTAGTACATTACATACTAGAAATGGCAGATGATTTATTGCAAAGTCCTATGAATGAAAAAAAAATTGTTTTGAATTTAACCCCACTTCCATGTTAGGCCTTGATTTTTCCAATTATGCTCATCCTTTTGGGGAAATCATATACTGAGACAGTGCCAGGCGACAGCACCTCTAACTAGGCCTTGATCTAAACGCATATACACCCCAATGAGAGGTTAGGACCCAATGTCAAAATGACCGTGTGTGTTTCGTTACATGAATTGCACAACTTCAGCCTTCTGAATCCCACCAACATAAGGTTCAGCGTTAAGCACAGAGGTTATCCTACTGCATTTAACATGTTCAAGGACCAGTGTGAAATTTAGGGGCGAGGAACAAGAAAAGTGAAAGAAGACAGGAAAATGAGATGGAAGGCTTGGAAATGAACATAGCAGATGTCAATTACCACTGATGCTTCACTGGGCATTAGACATAGTAAAAGAGAAGGCAATCCTTTAATTTTAAGAAAGAAAGACACAAGGTGGTAAGCAAGTTTTTATTTTTTGAATTATACTGTACCTAAAACAGCCAATCTACTACCATTGTGCAATGCATCTTCAAAATGGCCTCAAAACCATGGCTAGTAGCCAAAGGGAAAAAGTTAAAGTTTTAAATCAGCTAAATTGTTCAAACAAAAAAAAAGGTACTGAATGCAGAATAAAAATGTTTAAATATTAAACCCACCCCCCCCCCCACCCACCAATTTTTTTTAAATTGAGGTCAAAACATTTTTCAGATACCTGGCAATATTCAGGGCACCATAACTATTGTGAACACACTTTAGTCTGGAGCAGAAATCCATGCATTGATATACTTGTCAGTGGGTAATACAACAGTTAAGAGACGACACAAAATTCAGAAATTAAATCTAATGGCGACTTTCCCATTTTTGTGTGACTGCTATCATATTTCTGAGTGAAGGTTGGCAGAATCTACTAACTTTTTTTGGGGGGGCGGGGGGGGGGGGGTTACATGTTAATTCAGCATTTGCCACTGATTTAATAGGGCAATTTCTCTTCATACTTGCAGTGGTTACCAAGAACCAAATCCTCACATGTACTGAAAGCAGATTTATCGCCATCTCCAAACCACCACCACAGTCAAAACAGCAGTAGTGAATTATTTTTGCCTGGGGAATGGTTTTAAAATTCAGACATGGAATCAAGTTCTTACATACACCATAACCCAATAATGTGCAGGTATATTTATATACACATTAGTTAATGTATATCTATGTACATATGTTGCTCTGCTTTAAGATTGTCCCGGAGCACATTATGAAGTCTGCATTATATGCAAAGTACTGCTCCATCTAATCAAATTTAAAAAAGAAAACCCTCTTCTCCAGTTGTCGATTTAAAAGTTCATGCAATTTCTCCAACTTTACTGAGTCTCATCACTTCAGGTCCCAGATGCGTTTACTCAGCTGATGACATAGCTTTCAGATTCAATTGCTTCCTGACAGACATCTGCAGCTGAAGAGCACAGCCATCTGTGTGGGCCAGCTGAAGCCCATTTACTAACAAGCCATTGCTGATGTGAACCAAGTGATTCTGTTTGTAAGTTTCAAGACCTGGATTCCAGATCTCCAGGGAGCATGGCAAAATCAAAGGAAATCTCTCAGTATCAATTTTAATAAAGCAGCAGGCTCAAGACAAGAGTAAGAGACAGACATGGAATTGCAAACTACAAACATATTTCCTCCCTTACCCTCTCCTTACTTTACACCCTTACCTTCTCTGTTAAGAGCACAAATACACTTCAATCATTTTAATTAGCCTCATTAACTATACACTAAAAGACAATTCTCTTACCTGCAAGTTATGTATCGCTAAAGTATAGTTATACAGGTTTGTTTATAAAAAAAGTCAGTGAAAAAAAATCAAAGTTTCTCAAGGAAGAAAAGCTTCCATCATTATAATTATTAAAGTTGGAAATAATGTTTCACATCATTGATCATTTAAGATTTGCACTTTACTAGAAGAAATGAAGTTCATATGCAAAGTCAAAGAGGACAACACCTTGTTAAAAAGGAAATGATTATTCACTGACTTGTATACAATTGATGGTGACACAGTATTAACAGACTCAGTAAATGCCACAGATTTACTCGTTATTTGCTTGCATCACATTTCCATACATTGCATGTTACCTACTGACAAGCATACCTTTGGACACATCTTCAGATTTCACGTCTCGCCAGGAAACCCAGGTTTACAAAATGCTTTACAGTGAGCCAATCCGGCTTTTAACAGGAAGTGACTGGTGACGGACAGCCCAGCTGCTGATAAAGAAATGCTGCCGGACTGCGTCCTAAACCACTCCAATTAGGTCCGTAGAGGCATTGCACTTCTTCCATGATTCAATTATTTTCAGATTCAACACAAGGAATGGTTGTTTAAAAAAAGATTGGTTTTAAGCAGGCATGTAATCAATTACCACTTCAATGTTTTAAGATAAATTTTCAAATATATTTTCTTCCCCCCCCCCCCCCACCCCCACCCAATCCTTTGATTTGAAGCAAACAACCCCCCCACATTTTACTAAACAAAAATGGGAGGATGTTGGCTGTCATTAAGCTTTCCACAGTATCTATAAAATGGCAATCAGGAAAAAAAGCAAAGAAAATAAAAGATAGAATCCCTTTTAGTATGAGAAAAACAAAAGTCAGGACTGTAAAATTGAATGAAAATACCCAGAGTTCAACAGCTGCATTAATCTTAAAACACATTACAAATGGTCAAAGATTTAAATATATTGGTGAAGAAAAGAACAGCAGAAATCTTCCACTGCTTAAGATAATTCACAGCAGTATGATTACAGCAATGTGCACACAGGGCTTTTCCACCCCCAGTGAGATGAAATAAAATGTACATAGCAGCTTGTCGATAAAAAAAAAGTTTTAAATCGGTCCCAGAAGTTAAATCTATGAAACAAATCTTGCAGTCTGGAGAAAAAAAAAAATGTGGGTATTCATGTTCGAGTTGAGATTTTAGAAAAGAGTTCTTTGTTAAGAAACTCGATTTACTCTGGCTTTCTTTGAGCCATGCATAATACAATAATTTAAATTATAAAATGTTTCACGGTAGTCATCAAACACTGTTGCGTATGAAAACAGTAACCTTAGATGTTTCTTTTTTTAAATTCAGGAATTGTTTGTTGCGTTCTCATTACTTGGTGAACTTGAGGCAGAGGAGGATGATGATGAAGAAAAGTTCATCCTTGATAAATCAGGAGGGTTCGTTGCTGTGTTTTGCCCACTTAAGCTTTTTCGACACACTGGACAGGTGTCATGCTGGAGTGAAGAAAGAGAAATGTTTTATAAAACATGCCTGTGTCCATAGAATAAAATACCCACTTTGAAGAAGGGTGTACACTGAAGTTTTACGCCTGATTTTTTAGGAGCAACTGGTGGAGAACGGACTATCTTAGAAATCGCAATTCTCCACATTTTTTTTTCTGCAGTTCTAGTCGGGTCGAACAGTTCGACTTTGGAACAGAATTTTTTCTTCAAAAGGGGGCGTGTCCGGCCACTGACGCCTGATTTCAAAGTTTCCACAGTGAAAACGTACTCCAAACTAACTTAGAATGGAGCAAGTGAAGATTTTTGTAGAACTGAAAAAACCTGTTCTACACATTAAAAAATAAGGTGCAGGTTACAAATTAGGCGTCCAGAACGAGGTGGGGGGGGAAGGGAACTCATTAAATTCTACAATAAATCCTTATTTATACTTCTATAAATATTATACAAATAAATCCAACCTGAATAAACACTTATAAGCAAAGAAAAGATTAAATAAACCATCTTCCTACCTGTGTAAAAGTGCTTCAGGCACGGAGAATGCTGCAGTCAGCCTGAGGCGCCCGTTCTTCCCGCGGGGGGGGGGGGAGGGGAGAGGAGGCGCCCATTCTTCCCGCGGGGGGTAGGAGGCGCCCGTTCTTCCCGCGGGGGGGGGGGGGGAAGGAGACAGTGAGAAGGCTGCAAGTGCTGATGGCAATGTGCTTTTATTAAAAAAAAATTTCAAAAATTAAACAGCTACAAAGAACTACAAAAATGGCCGAGTGCCAATGTTTTTTTCACACTGAGCATGCGCAAATGCTCCAACCCGCACGCGCAGCGTTGCCGGCAGGAAAAAAACTAATTTAAATAGTACCCGCCCCCTCCCACTTACAAAATCGGCGAGAGTGTAGGCTCCGCCCCCCTGGGCGCCGCGCCAGGCAGACAAGGAGCTGCAGGGCGCTCCAGAATCACGAGGTTTTTTTTTAGGCGCCGTTTTAGGCGCGAAAAACGGGCGCCCAGCTCGGAGGGGCGCCCGTTTTTTATCATGTGGAAACTTGGGCCCAAAATGTCACAATGGTCTTTTCTATTTACGAATGCTAACTGACTCTGTGCATTTCTAACATTTTTGAATTTTATTTCAGATTTCAAGAATTTGCAGTTTTTTTTCTTTTAGAAACATAGAAAATAGGTGCAGGAGTAGACCATTCGGCCCTTCGAGCCTGCACCGCCATTCAATGGGTTCATGGCTGAACATGCAACTTCAGTACCCCATTCCTGCTTTCTCGCCATACCCCTTGATCCCCCTAGTAGTATGGACTACATCTAACTCCTTTTTGAATATATTTAGTGAATTGGCCTCAACAACTTTCTGTGGTAGAGAATTCCACAGGTTCACCATTCTCTGAGTGAAGAAGTTTCTCCTCATCTCAGTCCTAAATGGCTTACCCCTTATCCTTAGACTGTGACCCCTGGTTCTGGACTTCCCCAACATTGGGAACATTCTTCCTGCATCTAACCTGTCTAACCCCGTCAGAATTTTAAACGTTTCTATGAGGTCCCCTCTCATTCTTCTGAACTCCAGTGAATACAAGCCCAGTTGATCCAGTCTTTCTTGATATGTCAGTCCCGCCATCCCGGGAATCAGTCTGGTGAACCTTCGCTGCACTCCCTCAATAGCAAGAATGTCCTTCCTCAAGTTAGGAGACCAAAACTGTACACAATACTCCAGGTGTGGCCTCACCAAGGCCCTGTACAACTGAAGCAACACCTCCCTGCCCCTGTACTCAAATCCCCTCGCTATGAAGGCCAACATGCCATTTGCTTTCTTAACCGCCTGCTGTACCTGCATGCCAACCTTCAATGACTGATGTACCATGACACCCAGGTCTCGTTGCACCTCTCCTTTTCCTAATCTTCACCATTCACATAATAGTCTGTCTCTCTGTTTTTAACCACCAAAGTGGATAACCTCACATTTATCCACATTATACTTCATCTGCCATGCATTTGCCCACTCACCTAACCTATCCAAGTCACTCTGCAGCCCCATAGCATCCTCCTCACAGCTCACACTTAGTGTCATCCGCAAATTTGGAGATACTACATTTAATCCACTCGTCTAAATCATTAATGTACAATGTAAACAGCTGGGGCCCCAGCACAGAACCTTGCGGTACCCCACTAGTCACTGCCTGCCATTCTGAAAAGTACCCATTTACTCCTACTCTTTGCTTCCTGTCTGACAACCAGTTCTCAATCTGGTCAATGAGCTGCCAAACGAAGGGCAATCCTCCTCACCGTTTGTGGGGCACCAAAGTATGGCCTCATGAAAAATCTGCTTGCTCCAGCAAAACCCACAGAGAAGTCGTCATGGTGATTTGAGCGCACTGGTCTGGGAGCATCTAAACCCGAAGGAAAGCGTTCTGATGGCGAGGTACTAGTTCTACACGTACAAGAGGTCTGAAGGCCAGGAAGTGGCGAGCTATGTCGCCGAGCTAAGATGCCTTGCAGGACATTGCGAATTTGAAGGAAACTTGGAGCACATGCTCAGGGACTTCTTTGTACTTGGCATTGGTCATGAAGTAATACTTCACAAACTTTTGACTGTAGAGATCCCAACCTTGTGTAAAGCCATAGCGATAACCCAGGCGTTCATCGCCACCAGTGAAAATCCCAAACAAATCTCTCAGCACACGAATGCTGCTACAAATACTGTGAACAAAGTAATGTTGGTTTCGAATCGTAATGTACAGGGCAGGCCTCACATGCCTGCAGCTGCATGTCTGCAGATGTCTCAGAATTCACCATCAAGGGTGGTGAATGCAAGGCCATTAACACCTTGTTGGCGCTGCAGAGGTGATCATCGCTTTCATTCATGCCGCTTCAAAGGATACGTTTGCAAGGGCTGTGGAACAATGGGACATCAACATACGTGCAGGCAAGCTGCAAACCCTGCAAACCACCATGTTGCAAAGAAGGACATGGTGGATCATGATGAACCAGAGGCTCAGACCGAAGAGGCAGAGGTATATAGGGTGCACACATTTACCACAACATGTCCCCCGATGATGCTGAAGGTTGAATTAAATGGACTCCCGGTGTCAATGGAGCTGGACACGGGCGCGAGCCAGTCCATTATGAGCAAAAAGACTTTGGATAAATTGTGGTGCAGCAAGGCCTCAAGGCCAGTCCTGACTCCTATTCAATGATAGCTTTGTAAAGACAAGCTCTGCTTCATTTGACCATTTGAAAAAAATAAAATCAATGTTATTATAACCATTCTGGGAACAAACCTTAACTGCATGCATTTATCTTGTGATTCTTAATAGCAAAATACATCAGAAGAGTGCTTTGCAATGCTGACAGAGGGAATATAATGGATAGCATGGAGACAAGAGAAAATAAATGGAGGGGCTAGGATAGGGAACTAAATGCACCAAAGAAAGGAATTTTGAGGAAGTCTTTGAAAGCAGGGAATGAGGTGGCCAGGCAGAGGAAATTAGGTAGAGAATTATAGCCGTTATGCTTCTGCCCTCAATTGCATCAATTAATTGTGGAGTGGAAGGAACAGGAGTGGTAAGAAGTCTGGAGTGGATGGTGCATGCAGGGACATAAGACAAACCAATCTAATGTTTATGCTCTGCCTCCGATTAGTCTCTCAAAGTTGCTCCCCCACACAAATCTACCTCGGCAACTTCTGATCCTCGGTACTATAACCTTAATCTAAATTCCCTTTCCTCTAATTTATCTTTTCTCCTCATTCAACTGCATTCTCCATGTACAACCACGACAAGTCCCTACAGTGTCATTTTGAGAAGTCTTGCCACCTCCAACTTCCCAATCTTCAATAAAACCAAATGACCAGATGTCGACAGTGCTGTTAAGTGCCACTTACTCACCAATAACCTGCTCACCGATGCTCAGTTTGGGTTCTGCCAGGACTGCTCAGCTCCAGACCTCATTACAGCCTTGGTCCAAACATGGACAAAAGAGCTGAATTCCAGAGGCGAGGTGAGGCGCGTGTGACTGCCCTTGACATCTGACCAAGTGTGGCATCAAGGAGCCCCGAGTAAAATTGAAGTCAATGAGAATCAGGGGGAAAATTAAGCACAAAGGAAGATGGTTGGAGGCCAATCATCACAGCCCCAGGACATCACTGCAGGAGTTCCTCAGGGCACTGTCCTAAGCCCAACAATCTTCAGCTGCTTCATCAATGACCTTCCCTCCATCATAAGGTCAGACATGGGGATGTTTGCTGATGATTGCACAGTGTTTAGTTCCATTTGCAACTCCCGAGATAATGAAGCTGCCCCTGCCGGATGCAGCAAGTTCTGGTCGACATCCAGGCGTGAGCTGATAAGTAGCAAGTAACATTCGCACCACAGAAGTGCCAGGCAATGGCTATCGCCAACAAGTCTAACCACCGCCCCAAGACATTCAACGGCATTACCATCGCCGAATTTCCCACCAACATCCTGGGGTTCACCATAGACCAGAAACTTAACTGGAACAGCCACATAAATACTGTGGTTACAAGAGCAGGGCAGACAGTGGATATTCTGCAGTGCATATCTCACCTCCTGACTCCCCAAAGCCTTTCCACCATATACAAGGCAATACTGTCCACTTGCCTGGATGAGTGCAGCTCCAACAATATTCAAGAAGCTCGACAGCATCCAGGTCAAAGCAGCCCCCTTGACCGACACCCCATCCACCACCTTAAACATTCACTCCCTCCACCATCGGCGCACCATGGCTGCAGTGTGTACCATCGACAAGATGCACTGCAGCAACTCGTCAAGGCTTCTTCGGCAGCATCGACCAAACCCGCGACCTCTACCACCTAGACAGGCAGCAGGCACATGGGAACACTATCACCTCCAAATTCCTCTGCAAGTCACACACCACCCTGACTTGGAAATGTATCACCTTTCCTTTATCATCGCTGGTCAAAATCCTGGAATTCCCTTCCTAAGAGCACTGTGGGAGTACCTTCACCATAGGGATTGCAGCAGTTCAAGACGACATCTCACCACCACCTTCTCCAGGGCAATTAGGGATGGGCAATAAATGCTGGTCTCGCCAGTGATGCCCACATCCCGGAACGAATAAAAAAAAACTTTAGTCGGCTGCAGCCCACTCACACCCTTCGCTCTGTGACACCACTATCCTCATACGTCCCAATCCTCAGCACTCTGTTGGTGGTTCATCAGTCATCATGCTACTGGAATTCCCTCTGCTTTCCAAAGGTTTTTCCATTCTACCCATTCTTTCTCTCTTGGTTCAACATTAACTAATCCTCTTTCCAGTCAGTACAAAACATTACCATAAATCAACTATTAAAGCTACAGTAAGAGTCAGTCTATAGATATGTGAAGAGTATTAATATGCAGAATCCAGTTTATAATATTTAATAGTATAACTTGTGGGAGCAGAAGTCATTTGTTTACACCTACTGCAATACAGAAATTATTTGGCAGAGAACAGATTTTTAACATTGTAGTGGAAGAGGTTGAACCTCCCTTAGCCGGAACCACCCCTCGTCCGGAACCATTCCCGGCCACCGGGTGGCGCATGCGCAGAACTCCGACATGAACAAATTGAAGTCCTTCCTTGCTGCCGACTCCCACAATCGCTGGCCTGACCGCCCCCGCTCCGCCCCCTCCCCCCCCCGCACACGATCTCTCTGCTACACTCCCAGCCTCAAACCAACCAGCCCAGATATCCCCTTGCTCAGTACCCGTACCATCCAAATTAATGTGACCACCCCTTGTCACGCCAAGTCCAGAGGATTCCGGATAAAGGAGGTTCAACCTGTACTTCTAATGTTTAAGTAATACATAACTAATTAAGAGTTTATCTTTATTGCCAAATCTGCATTATTATTGTTTTAAATTCAAGTGCAGGATAATTAGCAATATATCTCAATAATACCCTCATTTTGACCTACTTGGTAAGAAACAAAACATAACTGCTTTCACCAACAGATTCAGTATTGGAGTGCACAGCTGAATTTTCAGTGCGTTGTGCACACTAAGGGCCGGATTTCCGCCCGTGTTTATACCGGGATGTGATCCTCCGCGGCAAAAACCCGGTCGGCGGGATCCTTGGGTACCTGTTTGCGGCGGTGCTTCCAAGTACCGCCGGGGAGCGGTGCGCCGACGTGCAATGACACAGATTGCGTTTGCGTCGTACTTTCGGCACTCTCCCGCCCCGTACGCCACACCCAGAAAACCGACAGCTCAAACCTGTCGGTGCAGCCCTGCCAGCAGCGGTAAGAATGAAAATCTGCAAAAAAAGTTCAAGTTTACATTTTTTTTCAGCGATTCAATAGATAATGGTCGTGTAAATGTTTTGAGTGTGTTTTTGGAATTTTTTTTTGTTTTTCCTCCCTCCCAAGGCCTCTCTCGCAACGTTCCTGGCCCCGGACTAAAGTTGCTGAAATTCACGGTTTGCACCGCGAATCATCGTGCAGCGCCTTCTTTACCGCGCAGACGTAAAGGCCGAAAGTTTGTCCTAAAAACGGTAGCGCAATGAAAACGGTAATTTTGACGTAAAACGACTATTTTCGCTGAAAACCGAAAATCGAGTCCTCAGTGAGCATGCACACACACGGCCAATCTTAACGCAGGAGTTCCACGCCCATAAACTCACCTGGTGCTCCTCCTGCTACCAGGCTCACGTGCACCATCCCACCCCCCTGAAAAAGAGGCACGCCAACGCATGCGAGCCCCAGAATAATGAGCTACCACACATACATTCACAGAATGAAACAGCACTGAAGGAGGCCAGCCATTGTGCCTGCTCTTTGAAAGAGCTATCCAATTAAACCAATTTCCCTGCTCTTTCCCCATAGTCCTGTAAATAGTTCCCCTTCAAGTATTTATCCAATTCCCTTTTCAAAGTTATTACTGAATCTGCTTCCACCACCCTTTCAGGCAGTGCACTCCAGGCCAGGACAATTTGGTGAGAGAAAAAAATTCTCCTCATCTCATCTCAGGTTCTTTTGTCAATTACTGTGTGTCCTCTGATTACCGACCCTTCTACCACTAGAACAGTTTCTTCTTACTTACTCTATCAAAACTCTTCTTCATTTTGAACACCTCTATTAAATCTCCCTTTAACTTTCTCTGCTCTAAGGAGAACAACCTCAGTTTCACCACATAACTGAAGTCCCTCATCCACGATACCAAATAAACTATTATGATACAGCAGTTGGCCCTTCTCATTTTGCATCTGTCACTTTGCTTTGCTATCCAGTGATGATTCAAACATAAATCTGACAACCTATCTGCACGATGGATTTCAGGAAGTCTTAATCAGACCACCAAGTGCACTAAACAAGGCATTTCATCCAAGTGAAGGCAGGATTGACAGTTTGCTCTATAGCATGACATGAGAGAGCAAAGAAAAGCTAACTGCTGTGAGTGTTACAATATAAATACAGCACTATCTGAAACAGAACATATGCTTAGCATTGCCCATTTACCTGGAGAACATCCTCTATAGTGAGAGTGAGGGGGACGAGGGGAAAGCAAGAAAAAAATGCAAGGGCTTCAATTCCTGATCACTAGCCAACAACCCCTGTTGGAAGAGGCAGTTTTAACATTAGGCGAGGACAGAATCAATGTTCACTGCAATGCCCTCGCAATCAAAGTCAAGAAACATAGGAACAGGAGTAGGCTACTCAGCGCCTTGAGCCTATTCTGCCATTCAATTAGAGCATAGCTGATCTGTATCTCAACTCCATTTACCCATCTTTGCTCCAGAACCCTTGATACTCTTACCTAACAAAAATCAAATCGATCTCGGTCTTGAAAATTTTAATTGACCCAGCATTCACAGCCTTTCCTATTGCGACCATCGTTTGTGTGAAAAATGTTTCCTGATTTTACTCCTTAATGGCCTGACTCTAATTCCAAGATAAAAAGAAAGACTTGCATTTATATAGCGCCTTCCATGACCACTGGACGTCCCAAAATGCTTTACAGCCAATTAAGTACTTTTTGAAGTGTAGTCACTGTTGTAATGTTGGAAATGCAGCAGCCAATTTGCACACAGCAAGCTCCTACAAACAACAATGTGACAATGACCAGATAATCTATTTTAGTGATGTTTATTTTAGGAAATAAATATTGGCCAGGACACCGGGATAACTCCCCTGCTCTTCTTCGAAATAGTGCCATGGGATCTTTTATATCCACCTGGGAGAGCAGACGGGGAAATCGGTTTAACGTCTCATTCAAAAGACAGTGCAGTGCAGCACTCCCTCAGTACTGCACTGGAGTGGCAGCCTAGATTTTTGTGCTCAAGTCCCTGGAGTGGGACTTGAACCCACAACCTTCTGACTCCAGAGGCGAGAGTGCTACCCACTGAGCCACAGTGGATGCTGTCCCATTCGTCTAGATTCCTGCACCAGGGAAATAGTTTTTTTTGTATCTACCCCATCGAATCATTATCATTTAAAACACCTCAATTAGATCACGCCTCAACCTTCTAAACTCAAAGAAATACAAACCAAGTTTATGTAATCTGTCCTCACAACTTAACCCTTTGAGCTCCAGTATCATTCTTGGGCAGAGTCATCATGGTTTTGAAAGGGAAATCATGTTTATTAGAGTTTTTTTGAGGATGTAACTGGCAGGGTCGATAAAGGGGAACCAGTGAATGTATTATTCGATAAGGTGCCACATAAAAGATTGCTACTCAAGATAAGGGTTCATGGGGTTGGGGGTAATATATTAGCATGGATAGAGAATTGGGTCAATCGTCAGAAAACAGAAGGTAGGGATAAAAGGGCCATTTTTCATTTGGCAGGCTGTACCTAGTGGGGTGCCACAAGGATCAGTGCTTGGGCCTCAGTTATTTACAATCTATATTAATGACTTAGATGAAGGGACCATGTGCAATGTATCGAAGTTTGCTGACGACACAAAGCTAGGTGGGAAAGGAAGCTGTGAGGAGGACACAAACAGCCTGCAAAGGGATATAGACAGGTTAAGTGAGTAAGCAGTAAGGTGGCAGGTGGAGTATAATGTGAGGAATGTGACATTCACTTTGGTAGGGCATTTTTTTTTTTTTAAATGGTGAGATACTATTAAATGTTGGTGTTCAGAGAGATTTAAGTATTTTCGTACAGGAAACAGAGTTAGCATGTAGGTACAGCAAGCGGCATGTTGGCCTTTATTGCAAGGGGTTTGATGTACAAGAATAAGGAAGTCTTGCTATGATTGTACAGACTTTGGCGAGACCACACTTGGAGTACTGTGCACAGTTTTGGTCTCATCATGAGAAAGGACATACATGCCTCAGAGGCGGTGCAACTGAGGTTCACTAGATTGATTCCTGGGATGAGAGGATTGTCCTATGAGGAGAGATTGAATAGATTGGGCTTATACCTTGGAGTTTAGAAGAATGAGGGGTGATCACATTGAAATATACAAGATTCTGAGGTGGATTGACAGGGTAGACGCTGAGAGGTTGTTATCCCCAGGCTGGAATGTCTAGAACTAGGGGGCATAGTGTCAGGATAAGGGGTCGTCCATTTAAGACTGAGACGAGGAGGAATTTCTTTACACATGGGGATTTGGAGAGAAAGTGGAGTTGAGATCAAAGATCAGCCATGATATTATTGAATGGCAGAGCAGTCTCGAAGGGCCGTCTGGCCTACTCCTGCTCCTAATTCTTATGGTTCGAATTCTGGTGAATCTACACTGTGCCTCCTCCAAGATAAATATATCATTCCTGCGGTTTAGTGCCTATAACTGAATGCAGTACATCCAAATCGCTTTGCTCCTTCCTAGTCTCGCACCAGTAAGAAAATATTCCAATTCATCTTTCTCAGATCCAAAGTGGATGACCTCACACTTCCCCACATTGAACTCCAGCAGCCATAGTTTTACCCACTCTATGTCACAAGGTTACCTCCAATTCTGTATGCTAATAATCTGTAGGCTCCCACATGAAGGAAAGCTATCTGGGACAAAGTACTGAACAGTGCCTGCCCTTTTGTAACTTGCTCCCAGCTGCACAACTTACTGTGACTCCTGACTAAGTGTTATCTGTAAACTAGGATATACAACTCTCTATTCCTTCATCCACATCATTAATATACATGAAAAGCTGAAGGCACAGTACAGAACCCTGGGGAACATAATTTCTCACATCCCACCAATCAGAGAACGTTCCCTTAAACCCTACTCTATCTCCCAACTCCCAATAAATTACCAACCTATGTCACAAGGTTACCTCCAATTCTGTGCGCTTTCATGTATGCTAATAATCTGTAAGCTCCCACATGAAGGAAAGCTATCTGGGACAAAGTACTGAACAGTGCCTGCCTTTTGTGGATCCCCAGCAAGGAGCTAAAGACATCAAGGAAAAAAAAAAAAGGGACAGGGAACAAACCAATGGACAAAGAGAGGGAAAAAAAACCCTGTAAAATACAATACTGTAGATGAATGTGTAATAAGCACAATACAAATAAACTTATTGATCGGCTCTTTAAATTTCCTCATTTAAAAATACGCTTATATGGGTTGCAATTTCTACAGACCCCGAAGTATTAATCCTGCAGCATCTTAGTAAATGAAAATTTATATAATCAGCTGACTCAGCAAGATTTTAAAAAAGTGTTTCCTTGGATTTGTAGCCTATAAATGGGCAGGTACATCATTGTTGATGCTAACAGGAAAACTGCACTGATCCTCTGCAGGTCTGAGTAAAGGTACATCAATTTGTTCACTGGAACAGGTAAATGGGAGCTGAAAGTAGTATTGCTGCTTACCATTTCTAGCCACGGTATTATACAATCATTGTGGAATAAATGGTTGCACGGAAGTTGCCGAACAGTTTCTCCAACACCATAATCTTCTTTACACACAGGGCATTCTACACCACAACCTGTCGAGGAAGAAAAATTACACATTCAATTTGTCAAATCTACCCCATGAAATACTGCACTGGAAACAAGTACAACCCAGCTTGTTGTCTGACTGAATTCACATTTACAGATTCTTTGTTACATCTAAGTTCCATCTCAAAGACTGTTTAGTTAAAATAGAACCTCAAGTCCTTACCATAACAACAAACTGCTCCAGTTGTTTTTTCAAATCTTTTTGTTTAAACTGGTAAAAAAGGCAGTGTGGTGCTGGTGGTGGGGGGGGGGGGGGGGGCGGATTTAGCTTCAGGCTGCAGATTTTAATGTGATTACCTGAAAGGTATTTTTTGTTAGCTAATTACAATCAGTGCATTTTAATAAGAGGAGCTTGCGATACCTCACAAGCCCCCTCCCTATAGAAATAATTCGAATGATAAGGTGTTCTATGTAGAGGCCTGACCCAGAACTACATTTACTACAAACCATGCAGACCAATTCAAACCAGGCAGCCCCAGGGCTTCCACCCATGGCCTCCAGATCCATGCCTGCAACATCTAGGTTACCACTAAGGCTGCAGTTACTTGCAATTTAGATGAACAACCATCATGTTTTGCAGAGATAAAGGAGGCAAAAAATTGGCAAATCACCGTTGTTAAATGTTCTGCAATAACATCCAGTGTATTACCCAAAACAGTCATCCGATGTCTAGCTTGCCAATATATCAAATGCGTCTCTGGACTCATCTATGAGTAGAACCGCAGAGTGGTGATTACTTTCAGGGATGGAATCACAGGTGGTTTACTCTCCAATTCCAGGGGCATACTATGAACTCGGTGATTGCAAAATTCCACAACACCTGTTAAATATTAAACGTATTATGTGATGTTATAAGTGAGCATCTCAATTTTATGTACTTATAATTCTTCAAACATCTATAAAAAGACATACAATAGCAGTCTATGATAGTGAGCTAGGTACTGCATTTTGCATCAGATTACAAATATCATTTCACCTCAGACCCTGTGTATTGTTGCTGGATCACCAGAGTGATTTCACATTTCAGAAATTTCTGCTTCGAAACAGAAATTCTATTTTGTCAACTCATGTCACCCATAACCTACCATTCATTTTGATTGTCTCATCTTACCACTAGTACCGAAACATACAGACTTGAAATGCAATACACAATAGCTAGATGTTTCTATTTTAAACTGTTGTGTGCAAATGACAAAAACAAAAACATTTTTGTTCACACCAAATTACGTGGTGCAGTAGTTTAGCCAGTCCACTATTCAACCTGGATACAAATTCAGCAAAGACTGATGGAATGAAAGTCTCCAGTAAAGATCCTACATGAACGGAGATTGGGCAGTCTTAATACAGTTCCTTTTGAGCACGTGTCCACAGTACAAAACTGTCCCTAACTCGGAACTAACGGACACACAATGGTTGGAGTGGCAAATGGAAAAAATGCCACATTGTTGCAGTAGGGGGTGCTATGGTTGGATGATGCACATTATTGGGGCAGAGCTTTCTGCTACATCTGGTTGTGCTCCAGCTGACCTTGGAGTGCTTGATGCTGATACAGTCCTCACCACTTACACAGCTCACGGTTATTGTGGGCAACTGTCCATAATAGGCAATTAACACTCGCCATTGCCATAGTTGTCAATAACAAAGGCACCGCTTACACCATATTGGGGGGAAAATTGGGGTCGGAGGCTTCGTACGAATGCCTCTGACCCCCCAAAAAATCTACAAATCTACTTGTTGGTCCCGGAAAAAAACAAGATCCCTGTCAGAAGCCTAGATTCGCTGCGCAGCGCATGGGGACCTGTTTGAGGTACGTACGGAGAAGCTGGAGTCACATGGGCCTGGACCACCAATCATATGCAGTATTCTCATTGATAAAAATGGGAGCTCTGTTTGTACGGGCTACCATTACTATCAATGAGAAAAACCCCTAAAACACCGAAACACAGAATAAATAAAATACCTCACTTAAATGTTTTACATAAAAATATATATTTTGGAATTTTTTTTAATGTGTTTTAATAGTGTTAAAAATAAACTTACTTTAAAGGACAGGGTTTTTAAATATAAAAATGGGATTAAATTTAATTTTTATACGTTCTAAAACACTTACACTGGTAAAAGTAAGCTATGCGCCTGCTTTTACCAGGTGTAAAAGTTTGAAGGACATTTGCTGGGCAGGAATTGGGCAAATAGCTCAGTCTCTTTCGCACGGATGTCCTTCCTGCGAGGATGTGGAGGATCTGTCAAGAGAAATCTCGACAGATCAGAAAAGCTGGTTTTCGGCGCATGCACATTGCACCCCGAAAACTTTGTTCGTATGGACCCGGCAAGGCTGGAATTTTCAGCCCATCTCCAGCTATTTCGGGTAGACTCAGCCGTTCAATCAGCAGTTTGCACTTTCATAAGGTGCGATTACTGTGGCGACATTACGACAATACATTGACCCGGATGTAGTGATGTGACGCCGCTCACCGCGGACCTCAACAAAAGATGCCACAAACATTTAGAGGGCTCTGTGGCCTCAATTTTACCTTTTCCGTTAATTTAATTCTGGCACCATCTATAGGGGACCTCTGGTGTCCAGTAATAGTGATATCATCAAGCAGGCTAAGCAACCAATCACATTGAAAAATTCTCACAGACAGCAAACCGGGAAGTAACAAGCAGGTTTCATTCACTTTTTATAATTTTACAAAAAGCGAAATAACGATTGGGACATGCACATGGGATTAAAGTAGAAGCTAAAATAATTAACTTAAAAAAAATGAAATAAAAATATTTATTTCAAAAATGTATGGCATTATCATGGAATGGAGTAAATGAGACTTCACAATATAAGTCAGTTTTTCAGGGTCGGAGAGGTGGTTCAGCAGTATTTATGACTTAGTATGCCATTAACAAATCAGTTACAAATCAGTTAGACCTCATTCAACAAGGCTTAACGTTTTCAAGGGGTTTTATAGTGAGAATAGGCACAAAAAGTCAAAATTCATCTAGTGATTACTAATTGATTCTATCTGCCATAACTGCAACACCGCCCCCTGTGGAGGATCAGGATATCACTGACAGCAACTTGAGGATTTGCGTTTTTAAATGCGCATGCGCAGTCTCCAAAAATTGCTGTCAGTTTTAGAGAATAATGTCGGCGAATGCCAACAATCTCACCGTCATTACAATCGCAAATTCCAAGCCAATTATTTCACATGTAACATTCAGAACCACGAGGGGAAAAGAGAGACTCATCAGACAGAACTTTCCACTTCGATGGGACCAACACTGGATCAGCCACCCGTGATATAACTCACCCAATTTTCCTCAGTTGATTTCAGAGGCTCCAGGGGTAAAAAGGACAATGAGCTAACCCACTGGATCGCTCAGTTCCAATTTCAAGGAGTTAAAATGGTAAAGCTTCTCTGAATGAGAACAAAATTGTACGATCTATTTGCATATCACTTGCATCGTAGGAGTGACGACACCACACCTTATGCTCGACACTTTGACTCAATGATACTTGCACTCCAATGGAGCATCCATTACGGAAGACCCAACAATGAACATCGGTTTACATAAATCTGTCCAGCGAAGCAGAAAAATCTCAAACTTCTTTGGCAGTATGAAAGCCCATCTCTCTAACATGCACCTGGACTTGTCCCTTCCAACTTAGATTTTCAAGTTGAAAAATTGGCAAAATGTGTTGTTGACATTGCTATGTGAACTGAAAATCCGAAAGCAGAAATCAAGGTGCATCAACTAGTTCGATTTCATCACTACTCAGGAAGTTGAGAAACTTGTCCCCTTACTGGGCAGAATCTTTGTGTATCTGCAGATGCTAGCTCAAAGTTCTTTTTGTAAATTACATTTAGTGACAGACTATGGACTTAATTTTCCCCAATGCCTTTTTTTGACGTACTGCAAGAATTACACCCGTTTTTTATGGCCCCCAAAAAGCAACAAGCATGTTTCCCTGTTCTATTTTTTGAATTTGGCACCGCGCAGCCTGTCCTTTAACTTTTTTTTGGGGGGGGGGGGGGGGGGGGGGTGGAGCCTAATGTCTGCGCTGAAAAAAAAACAATGCCCCTCCCCCATTCTGCGCATGCGCGGAAAAAAAAGGGGCATTTTTGACATGATTGTAGTGCAGTACAGTACAGCTCCCGGTCTGCATTTGGCCATTTTTAAAGAGCCAGTTATGTGCGAGACCTTTAATTCTCAGTGGAAAAATCGGAGCTGCAATACAATATGCGACGCGGCTCAAGGACCAAGAATTTCTCACAGGATGAAGTGGAGGCACTAGTTACTGTAATTGAGGCCAGATGGCACGAGCTGGACACCAGCAGAGGTCACATAAAAGTTTCACCAAAACAAATGAAGAAACACTGGAACCAACTTGCAGAAGATTACTGTGCAATGGTGAGCACCCCCAGGCTTGGAGGCCAGTGCAAAAAGTGGCAGGACCTTGGTCAATCGGTTACTGTAAGTAATATTTTCATTTATTCACTGGAATTGCAATTGTAAATGTGACCATCTGTATGTCCTAGCCAGTAGAAAAATACCCCCTCGAAAAAGTTATATTTTCATCTTTGCAGAGGAAGGTGGCACACAACAAAAGGGAAAGAACTTGAACAGGAGGAGGCCTGGCAAATCTGCACCCACTGACATACATGGAAGACAGGGTCACTGGTTTGATGGGTCCTGCCTGGAGAAAAGCAACCACCACTGCACAAGCTGGGCCCACACTCGAGGGAGAGGGCAAGTCCTGCAAATTCCACAGTCTGGCTTTCCTAAATATTAAGTACTGCGCGGGGTAGCCATTCTTTGGTTCCTAGGGATGTCTCCGTCAGCTACACTTCGGTTGATGCAATGTGCTATCATTCATCATGGTCCTTCAAATGAGCCTGCTCCCTGCGCTGTGTGAGCCCACTCATACCACCCTGCCCCCTCCTCTGCTGCTAACCATTTATCTGTTCTGTTATATTTTGCGTAACCTGAGGCCAACCCTGACGAGGCTGAAGCCAATGCAGAAGATTCAGATACGGACGAGCCTGAAGAGAACATCTTCCAATCCCACCTTCCAGACCAAGAGCATGGGGGTGATGGGGAGGTGATGGATGGAGCCCACACTGTTGTACTCACTCTAGAGGAGGTGCAGGTGCCGCCCATTAAGGTACCAGGCCCTTTCCTGAGTGGTACAAGTGTTGGCGGGATATTCCATGGTTTCTCACAGTCCGAGGCTGGGGATTCCAGTGGGGTGCAGCGAGGCATTCCAAGGGTGAGGAGGGGAAGGAGAGCTCGACAGTGCTCTCCTGAGGTGCAGGATCTAACAGATGTGATTCAGATGATGGCAATGAGTGCGGAGAGCATTGACCTTACACAATCACTCCTGGACACCATCAGTGGGGTGGGTGATGAGGTATCGGGACTGTCAGGAGAAATAACAACACTCTCACAAGAAATGGGAACACTGTCAGTGAACATGAGGGAGCGAATGTTGGAGGTAGTTGAGACACTGTCAGGGCACATGAGGAAGGGAGGGAACACGCCCAGACCTCTCGCCCAGTGACAGAATCAACTGTCACTCCTACTCCAATCCCCAGACCAGCCTCTGAAGAGGCCCAAGCCAGGCCTTCCACATTACTGCCTGCTCTCTGCCACCCATCAAGTGCGCATTACCCGAGATGTTCGAAAGAAGAAGGTTGGTACCAACCAGAGAAACGCTGCGGGCAGGAGTGGAGTCACCAAGACCAAGTGCAGCGGGCGGTCTTTGAATAAGGTGGGAGAGAGATGGGTGCAGCCTTTCTTTGCTGCTTTTGTTATTATTATTGTTGTTACTGTTGCAACTGTTCTCAAATTAAAAAGGTTTTTTTTTTTAGTTATGTAAATTTATAAGTTTAAAAGTTTGTAAGTGATCTTAACTGAAAACTTTAAAGTTTTACAAGAGTATTTTTATTAAAGTTAAAATAAGTACAAATAAATGCACGTTAAACTTTTGAATAAAATAAATTTTAAATTATAACCATCATTTGTTCCATTATTTACCCAACTTTTTGAAGTAAAGAAGAATCATTTCCATTATCTGTTCCATAAACAACACATTACGGAACAGGTCCAAACAGTAAACATGGTCCATTTGGAATAGTTGCCGCTGAACCTTCAGGCAGCAAAGTGTTAACGGATGAGCTGTTGACGCAAGGCTCTAGCAATTGTTAAAGGGGCACGATGGCCCGCCCTCCTCCACCGTCGTGCTCCGGGTTCAGGTAGTTGCATGGCTTCCTCGTCGTCCTCCTCCTCATCATCTGCATCTTCCTCATCATCATCAGCCACTCTCACCTCGGGTGGGTCTTCCACTCCCAACTGCTGCTGCCTCATGGTGGCTAAGTTATGCAGCATACACAGTGAACTGACCGACAATCTCAGGGGAGTATTGCAAGTAGCCTCCGGAATGGGCCAGGCATCGGAAACGCTGTTTCAAGATGCCAATGGTCCTCTCTATTATGCTGCGCGTATTCCCGGTCAGCTTACGTCGAGGTTACGCGTAGGGGCATCATGAGCCAGGTGGGGAGACCGTACCCTTTGTCTCCCAGCAGCCAGCTCTGCCCTTCTGGCTGCTGCTGAAACATGGCAGATATTGCGCTCTCGGGTCGGATGAACGCATCATGGGTCTCCCAGGGTATCTCGCATCAACTGACATGATGTGATGCATAGTGTCACACACAAGCTGCACATTAACAGAGTGGAAGCCTTTTCTGTTCCCATACATCTCGGAAAAGGTGCTCGCAAGGCGATGTGGGTACAATCAATGCAGCCCTGTACCTTTGGGAAGCCAGCAATCCTGGAGAAGCCCATAGCCCTGTCACGCATTGCCTGGGCAGTCATGGGAAACTTTACGTAGTCATTCCTCCGGGCATATAGTGACCTGCTGAATGCAGATGTGTGTTGCATGTTGAGAAATGGCGCACACATCCCCAGTTGTAGCCTGGAATGATCCAGATGCATAGAATGAAAGTGCAGCTGTAACCTTCACTTCAACTGACAAAGCAGTCCTCCTGATGCTTCTAGGTTGCAGGTCTGCTTTTAGTAACTCACAGATCTCGATTTCAACTTCTTTGCGAAACGCAGCCTTCTCACACAGTCTGCATCACTCAGGTGCAGGTGTGAATGCCTGTCTCGATATACCCGATGTGGGTAAGGCCTCCTGCCCATCACCCTATGCGTTCTGAGGTTCCTCATGCGATGACGTCGAATCAATCGTCTCCTCCGCAGCACCATCATGCAGAAGGCTTGCACGAGGTATGGTATTGTCAGTATTGCCCCCATGGTTAAATTGTACGTTTACAAGAAGCTCAAAACAGCAGGACAAGCTTCTTTGATTTCTCTCTCCCCCAAAGGTCAACGGCCTAATATGGACCACACCCAGGTCTGCGCATGCACAATAGGCTTGCTTAGAATGGGAAGCTAGGCATTCAAATGAGGACATTTGGGGCAATCAAGTCTAATGCAATTCTTTAATTTTAGATTTTTTTCAAAGTACCATCCCACCACCGACCGAACGTCTCCTCACCGGGCTCGAGGGTCGGCCGGCAGAATTGCTCCCTCGCCCGGATACATGGGCTCGGCATACACCCCTCGGGCTTCTTTTGATGCTGCTGCAGAGTGTAATTGGCTAGACTTATATTCACTGGAATTTAGAAGAATGAGAGGGGACCTCATAGAAACAAAATTCTGACGGGATTGGACAGGTTAGATGCAGGAAGAATGTTCCCGATGTTGGGGAAGTCCAGAACCAGGGGTCACGGTCTAAGGATAATGGGTAAGCCATTTAGGACCGAGATGAGGCGAAACTTCTTCACTCAGAGTGGTTAACCTGTGGAATTTTCTTCAGAGAATTATGAACCTGTGGAATTCTCTACCACAGAAAGTTGTTGAGGCTACAGTTCATTAGATATATTCAAAAAGGAGAAGATGTGGCCCTTACGGCTAAAGGGATCAAGGGGTATGGAGAGAAAGCAGGAAAGGGGTACTGAAGTTGCATGATTGGCCATGATCATATTGAATGGTGGTGCAGGCTCAAAGGGCCAAATGGCCTACTCCTGCACCTATGTTCTAACGTTTCTATGTTTCCATGTAAGGGTTCTTTCTCATTCCTTCAGTTCGGCTTCCAGACATCCCCACCACCCCCGGGCTTCTTTTGAAGCCGAGCCAGTGTCCGGGCGAGGGACCGATTCTGCCGGCCAATGCTCCGACCCTCGAGCCCAGTTTGGAGACATTCAATGGTGGCGTGGCACTTTGGAAAAAAAATCCAAAATTAAAGAATTGCATTAAACTTCCATTTTTTACATTTTAAGTTTGAAAAAAATTAAGCTTGATGATGCATATTTGATGATACATAGAAACATAGAAAAATAGGTGCAGGAGTAGGCCATTCAGCCCTTCGAGCATGCACCGCCATTCAATAAGATCATGGCTGATGATTCCTTCAGTACCCCTTTCCTGCTTTCTCTCCATACCCCTTGATCCCCTTAACCGTAAGAGCCATATCTAACTCCCTCTTGAATATATCCAGTGAACTGGCATCAACAACTCTCTGCGGCAGGGAATTCCACAGATTAACAACTCAGTGAAGAAGTTTCTCTTCATCTCAGTCCTAAATGGCCTACCCCTTATTCTAAGACTATGTCCCCTGGTTCTGGACTTCCCCAACATCGGGAACATTCTTCCCGCATCTAACCTGTCCAGTCCCGTCAGAATCTTATACGTTTCTATGAGATCCCCTCTCATCCTTCTAAACTCCAGTGAATAAAGGCCAAGTTGATCCAGTCTCTCCTCATATGACAGCCCAGCCATCCCTGGAATTAGTCTGGTGAACCTTTGCTGCACTCCCTCAATAGCAAGAACGTCCTTCCTCAGACTAGGAGACCAAAACTGAACACAATATTTCAGGTGAGGCCTCAATAAGGCCCTGTACAACTGCAGTAAGACCTCTCTGCTTCTATATTCAAATCCCCTAGCTATGAAGGCCAACATACCATTTGCTTTCTTCACCGCCTGCTGTACTTGCGTGCCCACTTTCAGTGACTGATGAACCATGACACCCAGGACTCGTTGCACCTCCCCTTTTCCTAGTCTGCCACCATTCAGATAATATTCTGCCTTCGTGTTTTTGCCCCCAAAATGGATAACCTTACATTTATCCACATTATACTGCATCTGCCATGCATTTGTCCACTCACCTAACCTGTCCAAGTCACCCTGCAGCCTCTTAGCGTCCTCCTCACAAGCTCACACCGCCACCCAGTTTAGTGTCATCTGCAAACTTGGAGATATTACACTCTATTCCGTCATCCAAATCGTTAATGTATATTGTAAAGAGCTGGGGTCCCAGCACTGAGCCCTGCGGCACTCCACTAGTCACTGCCTGCCATTCTGAAAAGGACCAGTTTATCCCAACTCTCTGCTTCCTGTCTGCCAACCAGTTCCCTATCCACGTCAGTATATTACCCCCAATACCATGTGCTTTGACTTTGCACAACAATCTCTTGTGCGGGACCTTGTCAAAAGCCTTCTGAAAGTCCAAATACACCACATCCACTGTTTCTCCTTTGTCCACTCTGCTAGTTACATCTTCAAAAATTCCAGAAGATTCATCAAGCATGATTTCCCTTTCATAAATCCATGCTGACTTGGTCCGATCCTGTCACCGCTTTCCAAATGCGCTGCTATTTTGTCCTTCATGATAGATTTCAACATTTTCCCCACTATTGATGTCAAGCTAACCGGTCTATAATTACCCATTTTCTCTCTCCCTCCTTTTTTAAAAAGTGGTGTTACATTAGCTACCCTCCAGTCCATAGGAACTGATCCAGAGTCAATAGACTGTTGGAAAATGATCACCAATGCATCCACTATTTCTAGGGCCACTTCCTTGAGCACTCTGGGATGCAGACTATCAGGTCCCGGGGATTTATCGGCCTTCAATCCCATCAATTTCCCTAACACAATTTCCCGCCTAATAAGGATATCCTTCAGTTCCTCCTTCGCACTAGATCCACTGTCCCCTAGTACCTTCGGAAGGTTATTTGTATCTTCCTTCGTGAAGACAGAACCTAAGTATTGGTTCAATTGGTCTGCCATTTCTTTGTTCCCCATTATAATTTCACCTGAATCCGACTGCAAGGGACCCAAGTTTGTCTTTACTAATCTTTTTCTCTTCACATAATTATAGAAGCTTTTGCAGTCAGGTTTTATATTCCCTGCAAGCTTCCGCTCGTACTCTATTTTACCCCTCTTAATTAAACCCTTAGTCCTCCTCTGTTGAATTCTAAATTTCTCCCAGTCCTCAGGTTTGTTGCTTTTTCTAGTCAATTTATATGCCTCTTCCTTGGCTTTAACACTATCCTTAATTTCCTTTGTTAGCCATGGTTGAGCCACCTTCCCAGTTTTATTTTTACTCCAGACAGGGATGTACATTTGCTGAAGTTCATCCATGTGATCTTTAAATGTTTGCCATTGCTTATCCACAGTCAACCCTTTTAGTATCGTTTGCCAATCTATTCTAGCCAATTCACACCTCATACTGTCAAAGTTACCTTTCCTTAAGTTCAGGACATTAGTTTCCGAATTAACTTTGTCACTCTCCATCTTAATAAGGAATTCTACCATATTATGGTCACTTTTCCCCAAGGGGCCTCGCACAACAAGATTGCTAATTAGTCCCTTCTCATTACACAATACCCAGCTCCCTGGTTGGTTCCTCGGCATATTGGTCTAGAAAACCATCCCTAATACACTCCAGGAAATCCTCCTCCACCGCATTGCTACCAGTTAGGTTAGCCCAATCAATGTGTAGATTAAAGTCGCCCATGATTACTGCTGTACCTTTATTGCACACATCCCTTATTTCTTGCTTGATGCTGTCCCCAACCTCACTACTACTATTTGGTGGTCTATACACAACACCCACTAGCGTTTTCAGCCATTTGGTATTCCGCAGCTCCACCCGTACGATTCTTTCCAAAACTTTGCCTAAAAACAATGGCGTCTTTCGCCACCGATTTTTTAATGTGCGCTGCTTTTTTTTTTATATAAAGTGCCCAGAAGGTTTTTTGGGAGTGGTCACATACACCATCCTCGGAAAAATGTTAGTTGGTCAAACTTGCATAAATGTGAAAAATTGGCGCAGACATCAGGTTACACAAAAAAAAACCTAACCTAAAAAAAATCGTAACCGAGTTACGCTGGCGCACAATCTTTGGGGAAACATGGATATTTTAAATTTAGGCCAAAAAAACAGCGCAGATAACTGGGGAAAATTGACCCCACTGTTCCCTATAATTTTTCTTGCCGCTGTGCGGTGCTTTTAAGGGGCTGCGCGGGCCATTCAAAATACCACGTTTTTGCATTGATAAGCAAGCCATGTGGAATCCCTGAAGGACTGCGCAGCTTAAAGGGGACATTGGTGACATACCTTCCTACATTGTTACTGCAATAAAAATTAAAATAGCGGATGGAAAATTTACTTTCTGCCTTCTTTTACTTAATAAATACTATATATGCAGTGTATGTGCATTAATGGGTAGTTCAGCTTTCTTTAATGTTGTATTTAGCTCGACTCACCACTAAACAACACAACTTACAACACCACAACTACTTTTGCACCACTGGGAGCAGGCAACAAGAAACGAAGGGTCACAGACCTGAAACGTTAACTCTGTTTCTCTCTCCACAGATGCTGCCTGACCTGCCGAGTATTTCCAGCATTTTCTGTTTTTATTATAAACAAGAAAAGCAAATACTCTTTAATGTGATATCTCAAGCATGTCCCCATGGCACTTCACATTTTTTTCCCTCTACATTTCAGTTCCTCCAAGCCATGCACTGTTCCTTGGAGATTGGGTTATGGTGACTTGGGCTTAGATTGCCTTCCTTTTTTTCTGGGAAGCATTCAACCAAATAATTACAGAGTGGAAGCTTACTAAACTGGAGATCTAAGGTGCAAATCTAAACTCTTTGGGGCCGAAATTCAGGCTCGCCAGAAAGCTGGCACACCTATGATTTTTTACCTGAATTTTCCACCGGGAGCGATGAGGTGGCCGCCCAATCGATCTTCAGTACTTCGAAGATTTTTTAATATTGGACCGGAAGTCGGTCATAATGGGGGCGGATGTGCGGTGGCAAGTCATGCTGAGGGGCGGAAGTTGGGATGAGATGGCGACAGAGTGGTGGTGACGTCACCGTGCTCTCTCCCCCTCTGATAAAGGGGAGAGAATCAGGAAGTTTTTACGGTCAGCCACTGGGCCAGCCTAACCTTAACCCTAACCCAAGAGGGTGTGCGCCAGGCTGCCAATCGAACCCGGGGCAATAGTTGACCAGCCGATTGGGGAGTTGGCCGGGAAAAATCAAAACATGGTGGCTGCAGTAGTGCGCCCTGCCCTTGAACACTTCCAGAAAAAGCTGTCGGAGGCACCGCGTGGCGGATCGCCAATTTTTCAAGCTAAATTTGGGTCGGAGTTTTCTGGAGGTGTGCGAGATTGGCGGTGCACGCTTTGATGACGCGTTTGCGGTGGTCGGCAGTAGTGGGCTCCGGAAGTGGGAACAGGCCGAAAAATCCCCGAACTGAATTTGGGTCGGGGCGGCCCATCGACAACAATGGGTGGGACTACAATGGGAGGGTTCTACAATGGGTGGGTCTACTCGATTCTGCCGCATGGCCGCTGTAAAATGCCAGTAACGGGCCTTATAGGGACCCTGAATTTCTACCCCTTTCACTCTACACTATGCTGGAGCATCAACATTCATGTGCCCTGGACAGTTTTCCATACCCAGTACTGGGTTCTACAACTAGAGCCCACTGTCAGAAGATTGAAAAAAATGCTATTCAGTAGAGACTGTGGGGGAGAAATTCACCCCCACCAGAAACCTGGTGCACCCACCGTTTTCTAAATGTTTTTACCGTCGTGTCTTGATACATTTTCAGCTCTTTGGCAATTTTTTTTTTTTTTTGAGAGACCGGAAGTTGGTCATAATGGGGGCAGAAGTGCAGCGGTAAGTACTCTAGAGGGGTGCAAGTAGGGGCGGGACAAAGTCTCCGCCGCTGTCAGCCAGTGGCGGAGCGGTGCTGATGTCAGTACGCGTGTGTCACGTCTCTCACCTCACTTAAAAGGGGGGAGAAGCAGCGATTATTTAGGCTCGGCCACTGGACCGCCAGGGAGGGTTTCGGCCTGGCCAGCGGCTTGGCACCCAAGAGGAGGTGCCCGGCTGCCTGTTGGTGGCCCGGCTGAACCTGGAGCCATAATTGCCCGACCGATGGGAAGTCGGCCGGCAAAAAAAAAAAAAAACATGGCGGCTGTGGCAGTGCGCCCTCCCCTTGAAGGGCCGCTGCGCTGCTGTGGCCCACACAGTGAAAGCAAGGTGCACCGACAGAAAAAGCTGCCGGGGGCACCGCACGGCGGATCATGGACTTTTCCATCTGAATTTCGCGGGGGTGCGTGGAGGTGTGGCAGATCGGCGTTGCGCGCTTTGATGACGTGTTTCGGATGGACAGCAGCAGTGGGGCGGAAGTGGGGACCGGCAGAAAAATCCCCGAGGTAAATCTCGCTCGTTTGACCGGAAGTCGGTGGCTGCTTGACTCCGCCGCCTGGCCGCAGCTTTTTGGCAGAAAGCGGCCTTTTTGGGAGGCTGAATTTCGGCCCCTGTATGCTTTTGTGCTGGGGAGACAACACACTTACACACACATCAAGGCTATTTTTGTACACATCCTCACCGCCATATTAAAGGCAGACATAAGCAGAGTGCAGAAACAATGTGCAAAAATGTTTTAATTGGATTGAGCAGAAAAAAATCAGTTACATCTCAAACCAATTTTTAACCACAATACAAATATTTTATGGGTAGCTCAGCTATTTTGTCCAAATATTTTATCCTTCTCAACCAGCAGACAACCTAATGTGAAATAAAAGATTTCTGCATGAAACCAGAAAGATCAAAATCATCCCACAATTAGAACATGATCAAGTTGTATAATTTTATCATACTAAATGATAAAAGCTACGTAAAAAATGAAATTTCAGCAGCTGAGTTAGTGGTGTATTCCTGACAAAGGTACGACTGGAGGAGGAAAAATAACTAGGCATTCGGTTACTGGTCTGAAGTATACCCACCTACATGTTCATCTGTTATTTGTACTGTGGGAAGAGTCTTGATTTTCTCTTTGTCTGCAGGAGGTGGGCCAGTATTTTCAAACTGGTTCAGAAGCTGGAGGAAGGAAATAATTAATGTAATTTCCAAGCAGTATTAATTAAGGTCATAATTACGAGCTGCGAGAAGGGATATGTTAGAGGGGTCATCAAACAAGGCCGTATGGGTTGATTTGAAGAACAAAAAAGGGACGATCACACTATTGGGAGTGTACTATAGACCCCCAAACAGTCAGAGGGAGCTAGAAGAACAAATATGTGGGCAAATTGCTGCGAAGTGCAAAATCTATAGAGCTGTAATAATGGAGGATTCCAACTACCCTAATATTAACTGGGAAAAAAAGTAGTGTAAATTGTACAGAGGGTGTGGAATTCCTAAAATGCATTCAGGAGAACTTCTTTAGTCAGTATGTAACAATCCCAATAAGGGAGGGGGCGATTCTGGACTTGGTTTTGGGGAATAAGAGGGGAAGGTAGAAAGGGTATCAATGGGAGAGCATTTTGGTGCTAGTGATCATAATTCTAAGATTTAGGGTAGTTATGGAAAAGGACAAAGGTGGACCAGGGAAAAAAGTTCTCAATTGGGGTAAAGCTAATTTTGCTGAGCTGAGATGGGATTTGGCCAAAGTGGACTGGAAATGGCTACTTGATGATAAATCAGTGTCAGAGCAGTGGGAGGCATTCAAGGAGGAGATCCTGAGGGTACAGAGCAAGTATGTTCCCTTAAAGAAAAACAGTGTGGCTAACAAATCTAGAGCCCCCTGGATGTCAAGGGACAAACAGGGTAAGATAAAGAAAAAAAGGGAAGCTTATGAAAATATCAATATACTGGTCAGGTGGGCAGCACAGTGACAAATGGAATTTAATCCGGATAAGTGTGAGGTCATGCATTTGGGGAGGACCAACAAGGCAAGGAGAGAATACACATTAAATGGTACGACACTGAAAAGTGTAGAGGAACAAAGGGACCTTGGAGTGCAGGTCCACAGATCTCTGAAGGTAGCAGGCCAGGTTGATAAGGTGGTTAAGAAGGCATATGGAATACTTGCCTTTATTAGTCGAGGCATGGAATACAAGAGCAAGGATGTTATGCTTGAACTGTATAAACCAATGCTTCAGCCGCAGCTGGAGTACTGTGTGCAGTTCTGGCCATCACATTACAGGAAAGATGTGATTGCATTGGAAAGGGTTCAGAGGAGATTTACAAGAATGTTGCCTGGGCTGGAGAATACTTGGATGTGCACTTAAAGTGCCGTAACCTACAGAGCTATGGACCAAGAGCTGGAAAGCGGGATTCGGTTGGATAGCTCTTGGTCAGCTGGCGTGGACACGATGGGCCAAAATGGCCTCCTTCCATGCTGTAAATTTCTATGATTCTATGATTTCAAATTGAACACGATACAACTCTTTCCATTGCCTGCATACCATGGCTGCAGCGTGTACCATCAGTGTGTACTGCAGCAATTCGCAGAGGGTTCTTCAGCAGCACCTCCCAAACCTGCAACCTCCACCATCTAGGACAAGGGCAGCAGGTACAAGGGAATGTCATCACCTCCAAACCCCCATCCAAGTCACACACCTGACTTGAACGTTCCTTCATTGTCGCTGGGTCAAAATCCTGAAAGTCCCTACCCAATACCAACATGGGAGCACCTTCAGCACACGAACTACAGCAATTCAAGAAGGTGGCCCACCACCATCTTCTCCAGGGCAACGAGGGATTGGCAATAAACGCCGGCCTTGCTTGCAACACCACATTCCAAGCATAAGGAAAAAAAATGCCAAATCACTTTAAAAAAAAAAAAAAAATTCTGTAACAATCCAGGTTTCCAAAGATTATGCTTGAACTATAATGACTGGCCTAAGGAAAGGGAATTTGTTTTCAAGATTAAAAAGTGATAAATTTGTTAGATTACTGGCAGTAGAACTACAATATTTGCAATTCCACCATTTCCAACAGCAATGCAGCTTAACAGTATTCTTGACCCAATGACACAAGAGCAAGGTCTTCTTAAACTGAAAGAAAGTAGTAAAATGCTTATTGACTTATTTTTTGTCCCCAACTTTTTTTTTGGAGTAATAGTAGATCACTATTGTGCTACACCAAGCAGCCCCAAATCCCAAATGGCAATTTTGGCATTGTTACGGAGATAACAAGTTAATACAATCTTTAATAAACTTCTATAACAGATGGCTCAAGCAAGATCTGGTTCTTTCATAAGACATGACTTCTAAATCACGTAACAGCAGAAACAGGAATCTCTTGCCATGTCATAATATTAAGATGCAGAAACTCTCCAGAGCTCATAAATACATATCTGTGCAAAAATTGTAGTCGGAGGCTTCCCATAGAAGCTGCCAATTTAGCCCCATCATAAAATTTGCATCATAAAATTATAAGCCTACTGTGGCAATTTAGAAATTACGCTTTGTTACTATTGTTGGCAGCTACAGGACTAATATGCTAACTAAAAAGTATAAAATTGCTCCTCTGATATTCGCCTGTTTTATGAGGAAAATTCCAGATCTAATCTCTGGTGTGCGTTGAGTTAACTAAGCTCAGCCAGAGCAGCAGCAGTAATGGGGTCACTCTAATTGTCCTCTGCGTTGCTGGTTGGAGATCAGGGAGGGGGAAATCGCAATGAGAGTTCATGCTCCTAAATAATTATTCAGAAACTTCTACTGGAACTTCTGTGCATGGAAGTCATGAAAGAACAGGATCGGGTGAGGCTCCCTTCCTACTTCCATATTCTAATTCATCTTGGCTCGCATGTGAAGCTCCAGGAGGCCAACTGACATCTGTGGAGCTGTCGCCCAATCAACAGTCAATGCCTTCCATGAGCAGAAAAGAAATTGCAAGAGATGATCAGCTGGGGGGGGGGGGGGGGGCAGCGGAGAGAAATCCAAAAATAAGGGGGATTTTTTTTTTTTTTAAAAAGACATGTTTTTGATTTCTGTGGTGCCAAAACCTCAATTTATTCAATAATGAAACTTCCATTCACAAAATTGTAGCACCTTCACTTCTCTGTCAGAAGCTAGGACCAAATTGCATTTTTCTTGAGTCCACCTTCTTACCATAATTCCAACATGAACAGTGTTAACAGATTAACTACCTGTGTGATGATTGTGTCCAAGCCATTGGCTCCCCATGCGTAGTCCATTGGATTTGAGTGTAAGACACCCCTATAAAGTACAGAAAATTGTACATTAAAAATCAGTATACAAAATAGATAATGATATTTTAATTATACTAAATACATTTTTTGTTAGCCTGTGCTCAACTAGCAAAATATATGGTTAATTGAATTCTAAACATTAGGCTCTAAAATAATTAAAATTACAAAACAAAATACAACACTTTCAATTTAAAATAAAAAGTAATTTCCTTCCCACCCCGTTGCCCATCTCTCCTGATGCTGGGCTACAGGTTCCATTGCTAATAGCCCTTCGTACCTCAGCCAAGTGACCATCTTCCATATGAGAGTCTGGTCAGAAAGCATTGCTGTTTGACCATAACATTAGAGCACAAGTCAGTCCTCACATGAAATTCACATATACACAATACCAGCAAAGGATCACCAGATAGCAATTCCCACCCTAGCCTATACATGGAGGCCAATTCACATCCACCGGATCAACAAAGTGATTGAATCTGAAACCTTGCGGGTTTATATAGCTCAATACCACGTCTCAGCAGATTTACCTACCAAAGCATTTGAGGATTCTCAAACAATTTTTTTTTAGTGAATTTTTGTACGAACAATTTATCTCAATAGGCCAATTATTTGGATCAAAGCAACAGTAAAAGGGCTTAGAAACATAGAAATATGCAGCGCAGAAGGTGGCCATTTCGGCCCATCGTGTCTGCGCCAGCCGACAAAGAGCCACACGGCCCTTGGCCAGCAGCCCTGAAGGTTACATATAAACCTATGAACAATGACGGAAAGGTAAAGAACATCCGGTCCAACCAGTCCGCCCCACACAACCGCGATACCCCATGCATCGCAACAATTTACACTCCAGCGGAGCCATGCGATCTCCTGGGAGAGGCAGAAAGAGATAAAAATCCAAGCCAATTGGGGGAAAAAATCTGGGCAAATTCCTCTTCGACCCATCCAGGCGATCGAAACTAGCCCACATCATCAGTTATTGAATGCACATGACTTTATACTGAACTACCCAGCCAGGAAGGTCCCATAACTGTAGCAAACTAGCTGACACAGAAGACAGGGGGACTGATGAAGTCTAGAATATAGGACAGGCCTACATGGGGCTGAGGCCAGAAGCTGAAAACCAGTACTAGCGAGCAGCAGGTTCAGGTGATTGCAGATGTTGACCAAGAATGACAGCCAACATATACACAATCTCATATCCAATTGGTATTTGATAAAGATGTGACTGAAAAAACATTAACCCAGATTGTCTTATGAGGAGATCGCAACATATACTGCAAATTTCGAGCTCAAGCATGCTGGCTTTACAGAGGATAACTTCCTTCACATTTTCTTGCATCTCTAATTACAATATGCCGCAGCAAGTATGGCGGCAAATGGCCAATATCTGCTGCAATTCAATTCAGTGACGGTATTAAATCTTAGTTTTTATGTAAAACAGTGACCAAATTGAAATCTCCACTTCTCCCTTCTGATCTCCAAAGCAGATTAATGTCAAATGGGACATTTTTGAAATCACCGTATGCAAATTTGATGAAGCAGCAAACTGGAAAATAAAAGGCGATGAAACTGACAAAAGTTGCTGTCGGTTGAATTTATACCGCATGCTTGTGCTCGCTAAATTTCAGCTTGGAGTAGTCTGCCCCGTCAACACGTTTCAGTTCCTGTAATCTCAAAAGTGATCATTGGCCATTAACTACATGAGTTTTGATCATGGCTATTTATTAGGCTAACGTGACTGAGGGGTCTGCATGCATGCTACAATTCATTCCGTCACCTCAAAACAATGCACGTAATTTTCCTCAAATAAAATATTGAAAACACATTAGAACGCTGCTTTTGCTGGTATTGTTCCCTTACATATGCATTGTTTGGGTAGCGACCGGTTCAATCGAATTCTGGTTATTTCTGGTATTTTACACAGAATTTCTTGGACAATCTGTGCTCCAACAATGGCATACGTCATAGATACACCGTTGCTATATTCAGGAAAGTCTTGGCTTTTGTCATGTGGTTAGTTCAAGCAGGAAAAAATGGAAGAAAGATTTGCCTTCTCATTTTTAGACAAATGGATCTCAAAACAGATAGTCACAATTTTCAATAACTAAGCATTCAAACTTCAAGAAAAACCTTTTCAGTAGCTTTGCAATGTGGCTTACCATGGACCCAGTCCTAAGTTTGGCACTGCTGTAGGTGCAATGATTCCATTCACCAATTGCTGAATAATTCTGTAATAAACCAAAGAAAAGTTTGAGTGGAGATGTCTTATCATTTCAAACTACACTAACTGCAAGCACATGAATGCACGCTCCAACCATGCATAATTCAACATATACCATCATAGTTTCTATTATGGCACATGCATCAAAATGCACCTCCATTTAAACCGGTATCTCAAGCTAAAATGCTGGCAGAGTGTTCGGAGTGCACATTCTTTTAGTTCATACAATATACACTTGCTGTTGTGAATCCCTTGCTCCAACTCATTCACATTACATAACTTTCATATAGATGCCACCAATAATCTTCCTGGAGCTAGACACTGCAGTAAAATAGACACCAAATAGCAGCTTTAATATAAATAAGTTACAGCTAAAGACAGGTATCAAAGTCAGCATTTCATATTGTAAGCGAGCTTCTTTTCTCTGTTGAACTCTGAAATTTTCAGAGTTACACCTACCCTTCTAGAGTTGGCACTCCTTCGTTTCGTGATGAAGGACGCCGTGATGGGAAGCGGGGTGCTCTGGGTTGCCTGGAACTATATCGTGGCCGCGACTGGTGTTCCCGCTGCTCCCTCCTATTCTCAAACTCTCGGTTTTCTTCTGAGGTCTGGTTGGCCCCAAAGGAAAAGGGATCGAAGGGATCATCCAAAATGCCAAATGTAAACTGTCCATAGCTTCCTTGCGGTAAGGAAAGCAAGTGTTGATCTAAACCCTGGAGTAAATAGAATTTTAAAAGAAAGATTAGGGATAAACATTTTCTGGCTGTCACTAAAAAAAAAAACACATTTTTGCAATGTTCCCTTTGGTCCTCCCTAATCCATGTCCCAAAAGTAGTCAGGTAATGTTCCCCTGGGCCTCTTGAGGTTTAGATTTTCTCTTTTCTCTTTGCAGGGCAAATACCTGGTTTCTGTGCAATGCCGCCCCCAAAAAATAAACTAGTCTGAGGGGGTCGAGGGAGGAGAAAGAGGAGCAGAAATAGGGGAAGCAAAATCCGAAGACTAAATGCCCTACAGTATTTAAACCAGCATCTCAATCTAAAATGCCGACAGTGTTCAGAATGCACACTTTTAATTCCATTGCTACAAAAAAATGCAAGATGCTACGAGAGATTTTTGTATTTTATTTCACAGAGTTCTGAAATAGCTAAAGTTAAAATGATTTTCCCTTACCTAACTTTAAAATGAAGATCAGGAGACTAGCTGTCTATGGAACAAGGCCAAGGTGGTTGATCTAGAAATAAGTCAGGATATAGGGGGATTTGTTCTAGGTGCTCAGTAAATTGTAAATGGTCAAGGCATCAATAAGTATTCAAAAACCAGACAGGAGCATACCTGGTTTATATTACATTGATCATCCATCATTCAGATTATCATGAATGATGTGCAGTCCAAAGGTGTCAAAGTACTAGAGCATGCTCCTATATTCCATAGTTGTGACAGGAAATCTGAACTTCACAGATAAAAGGTAAAGTTCACATTGTCCATTTAGATTATCACATCTGGCAAGTCTGACAATTTTATCCAAAAATCTTGTGATTACCAGCAAGAAATACATTCTAAAAGTGGCATTTTAAACGCTTATGGACTTATTCCAATTGTGTTTTTAAGTACTGTATTGATTCAGTATCTTGCAATATTGTTAGTTCCTGGGTTAAATAATCCATGAATAATTTGACCAAGTAGTTCGACACACATTGGTCCATCATAGATGTGTTTTTCATCTTTCAACTTTCAGAAAAGACACGAGAATGTTTTGGGCAGCCCATGTGTCCTTCAGTGAATTATGCACCAGAGTTAGGGTTTATTTGTTAATCCTGAGCACATTAACCCATACAAGACACATAAAATAGGTGCAGATTTTAGATCAAAGGAAACCGATTCTGGATCCATGTTTCTCCCATGAGAAGAAGACAAGTGCATGCTGGGCAAAAGCCAAAACACAGACAGTAAGTATTTCAAACATACAGTACCATGCAAAATGGATTTAGCTGTGAAGCTCTAAATTTCATTGCAAGAGTAATTACCGGAAGGACCAAATGCTTAGTTGTAAACATAGACTGTGTTCTTACTCCTAATATTCTCCTTTGCAGTCGGAAGGAAGTGTGAAACTATGCCTTTCCATCTACATTTCTAAAAATTCTTAAAAATATATCTAAAAGCATTGGAGCAAAACATTTTTCTTTTTGCATTTGGTAGCAGCATAAAGCTTTCTTCTGGGTTAAACTTGGCGCGAACAGAGTCTGATGTTTACAACTAAGCATTTGGTCCTTCCGTTAAATACTCTTGCAATGAAATTTAGAGCTTCACAGCTAAATCCATTTTGCATGATACTGTATGTTTGTAATACTTACTGTCTGTGTTTTGGCTTTTACCCAGCACGCACTTGTCTTCTACTCATGGGAGAAACATGGATCCAGAATCAGTTTCCTTTGATCTAAAATCTGCACCTATTTTAGTGCGGTAGCGATCTTCAGCAGTTATGCTATTCTGAGGTAAACGTTCACCACTTTTCAACAGTATTCTAGGAGGTGTACGTACAGTGTAAACTGTCGCTTCTTTGCCAACCTTTACCGCTCCTAAAGATCTTACCTCTGTGCTGGGGCATAGTTCCACAGACTCTGGTCCCCCTTTTCTATCTCACCCAAATGGCTACAATTCATGTGTGAATCTTAATGAGCGTTAGCAAGCTTTTCAATAGGAAGGGTCTTTGTAGGTGAATGCAATTCTGTCCTTACCAGATGGTCACACAAGTGCACTTTGAGCAGAGGTCACTAAATAGAAATCAAGAGCAAATACCGGAGGCTAACTCGAATACTCTTGCTGCAACCCTTGTTCAAATTAACTTAAACACAGACCAGGGATCAAACTTGGAACATTCCGTTTTGATGCACTATACATTTACTGTAATACGGAGTTGTTTGAACTTCGGAATGCACATGTATTCAGCCGGATTCATACACTCAAAATCAGCAGCGATGAAAAGACAACCCACCTCAGGCTAGTTTTATTCTGTCACTGATTCAGATGGATGCTGCTTTATTCTGACAGAATAACTAATTGCGTTCACCAATCTCCATTCATTACGTCCTTTACAGTATTGCATGCCCTAGTGTGTGTAGCTCCCCCACCACCCCGCTGACAACAGTCTGACTGCAGCAGCTCCATTAAGATAGCCATGTAGATTCACATATTTAGCTTGCATCTCAGTATAACCACTGGGACACGAATACAATGATATATGTAACTCTCCAATGTTACTGGAAAAATGGAATGAGGAAGGAAGTAAGCATAACATGTAAATACTTAGTTAATTTCTAGAACAGCACAGAATTAAACCACCACAGCTTTTGATCTTGGGGATTTAAAAGTCTCTAAACTTCTAAACAGATAGGAGCACAATTAGGTTTTCTTACAGCTAACTTGCAGTGTTTTGGGGTAAACATATGATCACTTTTACATGATTTTTAAGTCATTCATACTAGCTTGTCCATCCTTAATTTGATGGCGCCCTTTTACAAAGTTATCTTTTCTCCCTCCCAAAATGTTGGTCGCTGAAAACTTTAGCTAGAGCATTCATCTGCTTCTGCCTCGTCCCTTCAGTAAGCAAAGGGTTTTGATAAATATTATTGTACTCAATAGTCTGAGGCACAGCAAAATAAACTTTCTGCAGATTACCAGATCGCCAAGTGGCAGCATTTTCATTGTGTACAGTGAAGAGTAGTGCCTGGCTGCCTTGATATTTTCAACTATGTCTATGGTAACATCTGAACAGGCAACTGTATAAGTTCATCATTTTCTTTGCACCAAAAGAAAATGAGTGAAGATACAAACAGCCGAATGCACTGGTGAAGGCAAAAGGATTGTATTGCTTCTTTGAAATCACCATCCTCTCCCTCCCCCCCACCGAGAACAAAACAGCAATCAGAGCTTGGAATTTTTACGAACAAATATTATACTGTAGATATGGGTGAAACTGAATGGTCAGAGATCATTGTACACAGTAAATATCAGTCTGAGAAACCTTACTCCAAATGGGCTGAGAGAAAAATACAGAACTACAGGAGGTAACAGGAGGAAACTGGAGGACTTACCACCACGGGGGAGATTTCCTCACTTCCCTATCAGTAATGAAATTCTAAGTATTTGCAAGAAGAACGAGTATCCAATTTTGCTGTAAGTAGCACACGGAAGACATTGTTTCCTTCAAGTGGTTAAAAACCAGCTTGTTGTGTTAAGTTGCACTCACTAGCCGGGAGATTAAATCTTTTACACTGATGGAACAAACACACTATGACTAATTATTTTAGGATAGATCCAAATAACTTTAGCTACACTGCAATTCCTGAATAATGCATGCCTTATTCTATTGCAGTTACAAGTCATACTCAACTAGGCCTTAATCTACACAATGGGCCCAAGTTTCCACATGATTTGCGCCTGATTTTTAGGAGCAACTGGTGGAGAACAGACTATCTTAGAAATCGCAATTCTCCACATTTTTTTTTCTGCAGTTCTAGTCAGTTAGAACAGTTCTACTTTGGAACAGAATTTTTTCTTCAAAAGGGGACGTGTCCGGCCACTGAAGCCTGATTTGAAAGTTTCCACAGTGAAAACGTACTCCAAACTAAAGTAGAATGGAGCAAGTGAAGATTTTTGTAGAACTGAAAAAAACTGTTCTACACATTAAAAAATCAGGCGCAGGTTACAAATTAGGCGTCCAGAACGAGGTGGGGTGGGGGGGTGGGGGCGAAAGGGAAGTCATTAAATTCTATAATAAATCCTTATTTATACTTATACAAATATTATACAAATAAATCCAACCTGAATAAACATTTATAATCAAAGAAAAGATTAAATAAACCATCTTCCTACCTGTGTGAAAGTGCTTCAGGCAGGCCTTTCGGGACCGAAGGCTGAACGGGCCGGCCCGAGACTTCGGGCAGGGCCCGTCCCCAGCACCAGATTTACAGGTAGGTGGCGTTAGGTTGGGTCGGGTCGGTTCGGGGGGGAAAGAGAGGGAGAGAGAGGGGGGGGGGGGGGGAAGAAGAGAGGGGGGGGGAAGAGAAGGGGGGGGGGGGAAGAGAAGAGAAGGGGGGGGGGAAGAGAAGAGAAGGGGGGGGGGGGAAGAGAAGAGAAGGGGGGGGGGGAAGAGAAGAGAAGGGGGGGGGGAAGAGAAGAGAAGGGGGGGGGGAAGAGAAGAGAAGGGGGGGGGGAAGAGAAGAGAAGGGGGGGGGGAAGAGAAGAGAAGGGGGGGGGGAAGAGAAGAGAAGGGGGGGGGGAAGAGAAGAGAAGGGGGGGGGAAGAGAAGAGAAGGGGGGGGGAAGAGAAGAGAAGGGGGGGGGAAGAGAAGAGAAGGGGGGGGGAAGAGAAGAGAAGGGGGGGGGAAGAGAAGAGAAGGGGGGGGAAGAGAAGAGAAGGGGGGGGGAAGAGAAGAGAAGGGGGGGGGAAGAGAAGAGAAGGGGGGGGGAAGAGAAGAGAAGGGGGGGGGGGGAAGAGAAGAGAAGGGGGGGGAAGAGAAGAGAAGGGGGGGAAGAGAAGAGAAGGGGGGGAAGAGAAGAGAAGGGGGGGGAAGAGAAGAGAAGGGGGGGGAAGAGAAGAGAAGGGGGGGAAGAGAAGAGAAGGGGGGGGGGAAGAGAAGAGAAGGGGGGGGGGAAGAGAAGAGAAGGGGGGAGAAGAGAGGGGGGGAGAGAAGAGGGGGGGGGGAGAAGAGGGGGGGGAAGAAGAGAGGGGGGGGGAAGAAGAGAGGGGGGGGGAAGAGAGGGGGGGGGAGAAGAGAGGGGGGGGGAGAAGAGAGGGGGGGGAGAAGAGAGGGGGGGGAGAAGAGAGGGGGGGGGAGAAGAGAGGGGGGGGGAGAAGAGAGGGGGGGGGAGAAGAGAGGGGGGGGGAGAAGAGAGGGGGGGGGAGAAGAGAGGGGGGGGGAGAAGAGAGGGGGGGGGAGAAGAGAGGGGGGGGGAGAAGAGAGGGGGGGGGAGAAGAGAGGGGGGGGGAGAAGAGAGGGGGGGGGAGAAGAGAGGGGGGGGGAGAAGAGAGGGGGGGGAGAAGAGAGGGGGGGGAGAAGAGAGGGGGGGAGAAGAGAGGGGGGGAGAAGAGAGGGGGGGGAGAAGAGAGGGGGGGGAGAAGAGAGGGGGGGGGAGAAGAGAGGGGGGGGAGAAGAGAGGGGGGGGAGAAGAGAGGGGGGGGGAGAAGAGAGGGGGGGGGAAGAAGCGAGGGGGGAGGGAAGAAGCGAGGGGGGAGGGAAGAAGCGAGGGGGGAGAGAGAGAGAGAGAGAGAGGAGGGGAAGGTCAGGTCGGATCCAGTCCGGGAGCGGGAGTTGGGTCGGGTCCAGTGGGGGGGTGGGGTCGGGTCGGGGGGGCGGGAGCACAGGTCGGGTTGGGTCCAGTCGGGGGGGTCGGGGAGCGGGAACAGGAGCGCGGGTCGGGTCTGGTCCGGAGGCGGGGGGGGGGGGGGAGAGGGTGTCGGGTCTGGTCCGGAGGCGGGGGGGGTGCAGGGAGCGAGTGTCGGGTCTGGTCGGGGGGGGGGGGGGGAGCAGGAGCTGGCCGCGGGAGGAGCCTTATTCACGCAGCCCCAGTGAGGCCATTCAGCCAGGGCTAGGGGCTGCGTGCTTCGGGCCCCTCCCACACAGTTCGGCGCCTGGAGCTACTGCACTTGCGTGCCCACTGTAGCGCGCATGTGCAGAGGTCCCGGCACTGTTTTCAGCGCCGGGACCTGGCTCCGCCCCCCCACAGCTCGTGCTGGCTGCGCCGAGGGCCAAAGGACCTGCAAGTAGGTGGAGAATACCGAGGATTTTTTTATGCGCACTTTGTGGCGCGAAAAACGGGCGTCCAGATCGGGACTGCGCCGTTCTAGGCGCATGTGGAAACTTGGGCCCAATGAAAGTCTTTTTAAATATTTTTCTAAACACGTCATTTAAAAATGTGCACCACGTTGATACATTTTGGTGGCATCATGCACTAATACTATTAAGTTACACATAAATTACAACACAGAAACAGGCCACTCGGCCAACCAGTCCATATTGGGGGTTATCCGCCATGTGAGCAGTACAACAGCCACAGTGTAATGTGCACATTGGATATGTGGCATGGATTACAAGGATATACAGCACAGAAACAGGCCATTTGGCCCAACCAGTCCATGCCGACGTTTATGGTCCACTCGAGCCTCCTCCAGTCTTTCCTCATCTAACTCTAGCAGCATAACCCTCCATTCCCTTCTCCCTCATGAGTATCTAGCCTCTCTTGAAATGCAATTTGCTTAAATCACTCGATTGTGGCGAGTTCCAAATTCTCACCACTCACTGGGTAAAAAGATTTCTTCTGAATTCCCTATTTGGTTTGTTGCTGACTATCTTGTATTGATGGCCTCTAGTTTTGCTCTTCCCCACAAGTGGAAGCACTCCGCAATGAGCTTTTGCATTACATTAAGTAAGTGTGGAATTCTGAGTGCATATTTTAAGACATGGAAGAATGCAACAGTTACATGAAGGAAATAACTGGCTCAAGTCAAGACATCCTCTACGTGATACAAAGAGAGTAAGTCTCCGAAGGCCATCAGCGCATGTGCGACTAAACATGACAAACTATTACAGCTGCACCTTGGAATGTGAACAAACAACATACAAAGAGCTCCATTCTACCCATAAACTACGTGTGATTAACTGGAATGCAAGGAGAAAAGGTGGCACTGAAACAATAAGTAAAAAATAGTCTTCAACAATAGAGAATTACGGGTAAAATATCAACTTTTATTGCCAAGCCAAGTGTAATCTTTTTCATTATAACCCAAAGTAATAACTATAAATGAAGATAACTCGGGTAAATTGGAAGTATGTCTATCAATGGAAGTTCTGCTTTGCCACATTATCACTTATGAATGAGATTGAAAAAACAAAAACACTTGATTGAGGTACTAAAATTATGGTTTCACTTTCAAAATTTACAAAGTACCAGTTGCCAAGCTTTGGGAAGACCCAAATTCAAAACATCCTCCACTGGGTTGAACATTTAGATCAGAAACCAACACAAGGCATGGAACTGGATGCTAACCCAGAACGTGTGTGGATAGGTCTTCACAGGCATCCTGAAAACAGCATTCTGGGCAATTTAGGAGACAATTGCTGGAGATAAGTGTGGTGCACAGATTGACTTTCCGGTGTGCAACTGGGCCTCAATAAACAAATGGCCTGTTTAGACAGATGCATATCCTCCTCCAGAGAGCTTTGAGGTAGTGTTGGGCTTCCTGAAGGGTCAGCATCTGTCACATGTGGCTTTGGTGGATTGTTGTAGGCCTTCTTACTTTAGGCATGATCGAACACCAGGTGAAGGGTCCTCCCATCAATAGACAGCATCAACGTTCCCCATAAACTGCGCAACGCTCCAGGGATCCCAAGCAGCCAGCTTTTCAATGCAAAGGCCACGCAGTGCCAGAAAAAAATAGAGGGAACATTGGACAGCACATCACAAATCTGTGCCTGCATTCTACAGCTATGCTTTAGTCTTTGCTCAAGGATCTGGCACTATCACCCTCTATTTTTTTGCACCATTGAATTTTAGAAACTATGTTTATTTTCTTAGTCCATGGGTAATGCTCATCATTCTGTGTTTTGTAGTGTCAATATCATTCCAAAAATAGGTATACAGGTATTTAAATTTAAATTAACTGTTTGGACTAAAATAACAGTTCTGTTCTTTCCTCAGTAATACCTGGACAACTTTTTTTTAGTCTTCATCTCCATGTTACAACTTTTACTGCTACCAACCCATGATCTGCCATTCAATAGACTATATTAGCTAGGTAACATGCCTCATTCATGCTCATTAATGTGGTCGGTTTTAATTATGCCCACTAACTTCTGACTGTCTTAGATCACTGACTGCCATCAGTAAGATGAGATACTGCACTTTGGAATTTAAGTGTCGTTCCCCAGAGTATTAAACAAAACGACCAGTAAGCCACGGCATTTATCTTTGGTTGGTGGCAAGATTGTTAGCTGCTATGTAACCTCATGGAATCTCGTCTATCGCGGCTACGTAGTGGTAGTTTGTGAATGCTCGCCAAGATAAATATCTGGCCATCAAGTTTGTTGGGCTTAACAACTTGAATTTATATAGTGCCTTTAACATAGAAAAATGCTCCAGGGCATAGCACAGAAGTACAATCAGACAAAAAGCGACAATGAACCAAAAGAGATATTAGGAAGGATAACTAAAGGCTTGGTCAGAGGTGGGTTTTAAATAGGGTCTCAAGGAGCAGAGGAAGGTGGTGAGGTTTAGGGAGGTAATTTCAATAAGCTGAGGACCTCGATGGCTGAAAGCATGCTGCCAATGGTTAAGGCAAAGGTATTTCAGGTGTACAAGAGGCCAGAGTTGCAGGAACAGAGAGTTCTTGGTAGTGTTGTAAGGCTGGAGACGGTGACTGAGATAATGAGGGGCAAGAACATGAAGGGAATTGAACACGAGAATGAGCATTTTAAATGTGAGGTGTTGTAAACGGGAGCCAATGCAATGAAATCGGTGGAGATTGTAGCAAGGGCTGAAGATGATGGCTTCAGTCTTCCCAACAAGATTGGCTATCAAACAGTCTGACAACACAGAGACAGTGGAGGGGTTGACAGAAGTGGTGGTGAGGTAGAATTGAGTGACATTAGTATACATTTTGAACCTGGCCCCATGTCTTCAGATGATGTCACCAAGGCGCAGCATGTAGCTGAGTAAAAGGAAGGACTAAGGATAAATCCTTGGGGGACTTGAGGGAACAGTACCAGAGCAGAATGAGAAGCCATTGTTGGAAATGATCTGACTACAGCTGGATAGGTAAGTGACGAACCAAGCAAGGTGATAGAGAATACAAGCAAGTTGTTAAGTTGGAAGGAAACACAGACAGCAGTTAGATGTGTACATGTGAACTGGCACGATGCATTAGGCCATCAATCACACTTGACATCTCAGGACTTTAGGCTGTTAACAACACATACTGTTGAATCAATTGAGCCAATAAGATAAAAAGGGGGCGAGTTCTTGGTTGTAAACTGATCCAGGTATAAATTCATCCATTTTAGCCATGTGCTGCCAGTGTAACAAAGACCTGGAATTCTGCCAAGGATCTGTTGCTGCTGCTAAAATAAAGTTACTTTAAACCTACAACCGGATTTCGAATCTCATTGAAAATTAAGAGATCTAACAATTTTGGCGTCACGAACAGGATCGCTGAGGGAAGAAACTGAATTTTGGATATCGGACCTACATACTGAGGTAAGGATTCCTCTTTATAAAAATCCTCAGTCAATTGTCTAAATTCACCCGCCCCTCTACGCGATTCCAAAAGCCTCCGGTTTGCGAACCCTCCAGTTGGTAGTCGGCTCGAGGTCCCATATAGACGGTCTAAATTCGGCGGTGTGTTAGTTAATTAATTACCGACCCACTGACCTGGCTGGAAAGTCTATGACTCGAGACCCCAGTAAAGAAATCAGTACAATGGCAGCAGAAGACAAGAGCAAAAAATTGCCTACAACTGTTAAAGGTGGGCGGGTTCCACCTGAGGTTTCGATAGATGAAATCCTCCAATAGTTGAAAAAATACATAGAGCAACAATTCGACTTATCTAAAACCTGTATCAAGATCTAACAAAAGTACGGTACCTCCAAAGGCAATGGTCCTTGGACGAGATCAAAAGGGTCTGGAGAAAAATGACCCATATGAAAAATAAAGAACGAACCAGATGGTCCCTAGCCGTTATGGGACAGATCAGACAGCGGAATTAAATCATGACGCGGTCCCAACATGATAGGGACCTGACCAGTACAAAGGACCAATTGCAAGCGGTTTGTGAACAACTAAGACAGAAAAAACTTGAACTTGAAAAGCTGGAAGCGGAAGTTAAAGATCTTAAAGGTGAAATTAAAGAATGGAAAAAATCATTAGGTCAAGAGACAGTAATAGGAAAAGGAAAATGTATCGGTCAATTCCCAGGGTACCCATGTTTGGATAAATTAAAAGCGCAAACCCGAAGACATGCCCAAGGAATAGATACGGATTCTGAGTCCTCCGACGATACAGGGTCGGAGGATGAAGAATTAGGGGTGCGCTTTGCCCAGTTTAAAAAAAGACGAGTTGTAGTCAAATCAGGAGATATTGCGGATGAGGACGGAACCAAAAAAATGAAGAAAAGGGTGTATGCAAAATACTTAGTTCATGATCCGGCAGACCCAGAGAAAATTGATAAATGGTCCAAGGAGTTGTCCAATCCAAAGAAAGGGGGAGGGAAAACGTGGGAGCAATTGCATCCCTGGGACGGAGTGCAAATTTTGACCATAATGGTGCCAAAAACACAAGGAAGAAAATTGTACGACAAGGTAGAAGCAGCTTTGGGGCAGAATGAGCAAGAATTAAACGCAGGATGGGATGTGATTAAACACTGGCTGCAAGCCTTCAGTCCAGCTAAGACAGACTGGGGAAAAATTGCAGCCTGCCAACAGAAAGGAACAGAGGAGGTCCTGGAGTATGACGAGTGGTTTAGATGCACTTGGTTAGAACATTTGGGTATGAATCATACGGATGAGGAAATGGATGAACAAGTGTTTGGACCCCTGAAAGCAATTTTCGTGGCAGGTCTAAAGCCAGAACTGTCCAAAATGCTTAAGGTAGTGTTACCGGACTGGGAAGGTAGAGGAACTACCTTTGCAGCATTGGTGGATCGATGTAACCAATCAGATAGGGATATGGGAGATAAAGTCGGAGCTGTGCAGGCTATGGGATGGAAATCCCAGGATTCCAATAAACAAACAGTCATTAGGAAAATTATCCGGAAAATGTCATTATTGTGGGAAAGATGGTCACTGGGCCAAGACATGCAGGGCGAAACAGCAAGGTCATGGCCGGGGAAGAGGACGTGGTCAGGGATACCACTCAGCCAACAAACCAGGCTTGTCACAAGATAACGACCTCATGGAAGCATTTAAGCGACTGACAATACAACAACAGAAAGAGTTACTTGGGATAGCAAAAAACGATTAGAGCCCACCCTGGCCCCTCTCCTCGCACTAATACAACGAAGGGGAGATGGGCTATATATAACTGTGCGGGTGGGCGATAAGGATGTGGACTGCCTTTTAGACACAGGGGCAGAATTAACATGCTTACCCCTACAATATGGAGACTCTTTGCCGTTGGATGGTAGGGCACGTACAGCCTATGGAGTTGGGGGCCATAAAAAGGAAATTAAACGGACAACACCGATGCTTATAGGGTTGGGTCCACATGAACTAACCACGCCCGTCTGGATAGACCCAGTAGATCAACCCCTTTTGGGAATGGACGTCCTAATCCAAGTAGATTCATCATTGCATTTCGAGGATGGTCGGGTGACATGGTCAATTAGAACTTTGAAGAAAGAAGAATGGAAGGAACACCCAATATGGGCTAAAGATAAGAATGATTGTGGCGTACTCCAGATGGAGCCTGTGTCATTTACCGGGACGAAGCCTCCATGCACTAAACAGTATCCCATCAGTCCAACTGCCGTCGCAGGAATCCTACCTGTTATTCAGCAATTGGAGAAACAAGGGGTGCTTATTAAAACACATAGCTCCTCCAATAGCCCCATGTGGCCGGTACAGAAATCTAATGAGACTTGGCGTTTGACCATCGATTATAGGAAAGCTAACTAGTGTATTGATCAAAAAGCTCCTTTGGTCGCAGATCCCTCCACCATTTTTAATGCCCTCAAATCAGAACATAAATATTTCTCGGTTATAGATATGGCCAACGGATTTTGGTCGGTGCCTCTGGCACCGGAGGTTCAACAGTGGCTTGCTTTTACTGTCCAAGGACAACAGTATACTTGGACCCGGTTACCGCAGGGTTTCCACAACAGCCCTACAGTATTCCACATGGCTTTACAAAGCCATTTGCGAGAATTACCTCCCCTGTCATCCAATATGTAGACGATATCCTGCTAGCTTCAAACACGGAAGAACAGCATGAACAAGATCTACGAGCTCTGGTGGACCACCTTTGGCTGAAAGGACATAAAGCCAGCATCGACAAAGCACAAATTATCCCAAGAAGAGGTTGTATACCTGGGACAAAAGATTTCACAAGGAAAGAGAGAATTTACCCAGGATAGAACTGCAGCCATTCAGGCTGCTAAAAAACCCACCACTATTCAGGAACTAAGGTCTTTTTTGGGATTGTGTAACTTTTAACAGAAATTGGATTGACTCCTTCACACAGCTTGCTCAGCCATTGAATGATGTCTTAAAGGGGAAACGTGCCTCTAAAGAAGCCATCACCCTCACTAAGGAACAGCAAGAGGCATTCCTGAGTTTGAAAAAGACCTTGTGTTCGGCACCGGTTCTGGGAATCCCCAACAGTGGTAAGCCATTTACCCTGTTTGTACATGATAAAGAAGGATACATGACAGCTATACCGACACAAGAACATGGGGATCGGTAAAGACCTATTGGCTATTATTCGGCAAAACTGGATGTAGTAGCCCTCGGATGGGGAAGTTGCCTAAGGGCCATGGAAGCTACATGTCGAGCGGTAATGATCACTGCGGGTCTAGTCCTCGACCAAAAGCTGATTGTCAAGTGTCCCCACATCGTACACGCTTTGCTGTCTATGAATAGAATGTCTCAAGTGACGGCAGCTAGATGGACCCGCTGGACATCAGTTTTGGAAGCTCCTAATCTCCATATCGTCCGGGCCAGCCCGGTTAATCCTGCAACTATGCTCCCAATGTCAGAATCGAGGGAGCAAGAGGGGGGAGAATGTGAAGAGCATGACTGCGTGGAGATTTTAAAAGAAAGAGAAAAAGCAGCCTTAGCAGCAGAGGAACCTCTGCACAACCCAGACCTCATCCTGTTAACAGATGGTTCCCCCTTTGCTGACAATGGTTCCAGAAAAGCAGGATGGGCAGTTACAACCTTATATGAGGTAGTGGCAAAAGGATGTTTATCCTCAGGAACGTCAGCATAACAGGCCGAGTTACAGGCCCTGTCAGAAGCATGTCAAATAGCAGAAGGACAGACAGCTAATGTCTACACAGGTTCGCGTTCTGCTTTTAGAGTTGCTCACAACTTTGGTATGTTATGGCGGAAAAGAGGATTCCTCACTGCTGCTGGTACACCTATCCAAAATGGAAAAGAAGTCCGAGATTTACTAGAGGCCATATAATTACCTCAGGAAGTGCCCATCCTGAAGTGTAAGGCCCATACCAAGGAAAATATCACGGAAGCACAGGGAAATGCCCTAACCGACCAGGCAGAGGCACTCTCCCAGAAGAGCCAACACAGATGTGCAGATTGAAAGCACTCAGGACTCTGACATGAGACCTTCAAACAATGCAAGGCGAGTGCTCCCGAAAGGAAACATGGACATGGATTGAGGCAGGAATTAAGCTATGTGAAGATGGTGTCTGGAGACAAAGAGTTACCGACAAGCCAGTCGAGCCACAAGCGCTTATGCCTTTTTTAGCCCAACAGATCCACTCGTGGGGACACTTGGCCTCACAACAGATGACGGCACAGTTCCAGAAAAGCTGGTGGGGTCAGGGATTTAAAAAACACGCCCAGCTGGTAGCAGACTGCTGTGTGGTTTGCCAGAAAAATAACTAGACCCATCACGGTAATGCCCCAACTGAGGCCTCCTGCCCGTCAGACCATTCCAGCATCTGCAGGTTGATTATATATCTCTCTCTCCATGCCAAGGATACACTAACATTCTTGTCATGATCGCCAGATTCTCTAGGTGGGTAGAAGCTGTCCCAACTAAAAGAGCCACAGCCAATCACACTGCAAAGGTCTTGTGTAAGGATTACATTCCTCGATGGGGAGTCCTGAGTAGCATTGACTCAGATCAGGGAACACACTTCACAGGTGCTGTCTGCCAAGAAGTCTGTAGGTTACTGAACATTATGTAGGATTTACACTGTCCTATCACCCACAATCATCAGGACAAGTAGAACGAATGAATCGAACTCTGAAACAACGGCTTGCCAAATATCACCAAGAAGGAACACCATGGCCCCAGGCACTACCAATAGTGCTATGTAGCATTAGGGCAACCCCAAACAGAATTACAGGTCTAGGCCCGTTTGAAATGATAAAAGACCCATGTCGCTGCCAGGAACTATCGATTTATGGAAAGCTGATGTTCACTTAATGAGTGACACTTTGTTATCATACTGTCAGAACCGAACCAATGCTATTAGTTCCGTTTCCTGACAAGTATCGGCAGCTTGGGGTAATCCTCACGAAGGAGGACACGACATCATCCCGGGAGTCTGGGTTTGTGTGAAAAAGTTGCATAAAGAACCTTTGGGTGCCAAGTGGGAGGGACCTTACCAAGTGTTATTGGCCACCCAGGCAGCTGTTAAAGTCCAAGGAAAGAAAGCCTGGATCCACGCCTCACACGTTAAACAAGCACCCGTAACTGAAGCTGAAATCTGATAAGGACAACTACTTCTTGCCAAAATGTATAAATTTACTGTACTACTGACTGTAGGTATTCTAGGCATTTGCCTACTTCTTCCTAGCTGACCTTCTGCACCAAAGGGAAATAGTAGAGTACATGTAAATACTTTTTTTTTTTTACATATGTCATTCATTTATACCAAACAAGGTAACATTTCAAGTTGTTGGGTGTGTGCACATATTCCTATTCACTCAAAGGGAGGGATTCCCTTGAGGCCAATTCCCTTGACTATCTCGGAAATGGCTGAGTGGATAATTAATCAAAAACAAAACAGAAATGCATTTCAGGATACGGAAGACTGGACACCTAAATGGAAGTCAGCAGGACACAATCTGACTTACTTTGAAGGGGGGTACCAACCGTGCTACAATAACTCCAAACGACTCCCATTTTTTTTTAATCACGAATACAACGGGCGTAGGAAGACCGAGTGAATCGGTCTGTCTGATTAGAAACATAACGGGGGGGCCAAAATATGGGGTATAGTAACTGCTCCTGGAATTATAATGTAATCAAGCCACGGAACCGTCCACACTGGGCCGATGTGGGAGTTCTTAACGTAACGGGGATTCTGAATAAAACAGATGGAAAGGCCTGGACAGGCCCCGGAATGTTGATGACAAAGAAACAGCTAACATTCATTGCCACCTATTGGGTGTGTGGCCACAAGGCCTACCCTTGGCTGCCCCAGAATTGGACGGGATCCTGCTATTTCACCTACATTGTGCCATATATGTATCATATAAAGTCCCTGTCGGAACATTTACGCCATCTTAAAAGAGCTATCACAGAAACAGAGAGGTTCTTTGCCATTCTGGTCCCTGGGTATGGGACCGCCAAACTGGCAAGAGAATCCATTAACATGGCATCCATTGTGGAACAGGTAGCCAATGATACCTCTGAGGCTCTAGTTAAAATTAATGCAGAAATGGTAGCAATCCGCACAGTAGCCCTACAGAATAGAATGGCCCTTGACTACATCCTGGCTGAAAAGGGAGGTACTTGCGTCCTACTCTGAACTGAATGTTGCACATATATCCCAGATAGCTCCGAAGAAATTATCCACTTAGCGGAGCATATCCAAAAAGAGGTAGAAAAACTTAAGCAACCACCATCATTCACTTTGTGAAGCAGGGCCACTGAATGGCCAGGTTCAATAGGAACTTAATTGGTGGAAGGTTTAATTCATTGCAATTATTTTACTTTTATATTGTTTGTTTATGTTGATTAAATGCTGTTGCAACCAGGCGGCTGTAGCTGCTGTCCCGCAGGTGAGACGCCTAGCAGGTCCCAGCAGACCGTCTGTACGTGGTACAGGGGTATGTTATGTTTAAGGGAAGGTTGTTTACTGGTTGAATTAAGATATTGATTTGGGTTAAATTGGAATGAGGTTAATTAACCTACTAAAACCAGACTTTCATTGTGGCCACGATGGAATTTGGGTTGGTGTAAATTTGTGTGGAAGTTACTAGTCCGGACATGTGGCGAAACACATCAACAAATTTTAGAAGGAAACTCTATTAACATGTATGAAATTATTTTGTAGAATGTATAACCAGTGATATGATTCAGTTTTTGAAAGAATCAAAGGGGGGATTGATAGAGAATACAAGCAAGTTGTTAAGTTGGGAGGAAACACAGACAGCAGTTAGATGTGTGCATGTGAACTGGCATGATGCATTAGGCCATCAATCACACTTGACATCTCAGGACTTTAGGAGATTCATACTGTTGAATCAATTGAGCCAATAAGATAAAAGGGGGCGAGTTCATAGTTGTAAGCTGATCCAGGTATAAATTCAGCCATTTTAGCCATGTGCTGCCAGTGTAACAAAGACCTGGAATTCTGCCAAGGATCTGTTGCTGCTGCTAAAATAAAGTTACTTTAAACCTACAACCGGATTTCGAATCTCATTGAAAATTAAGAGATCTAACACAAGGGGAGTCCCATTGCACTAGACAGTGGAGAAGAGGTGTTGGGAGGAGGATGGTATGGTTGACCGTAACAAAGGCTGCAGAGAGTTTGATAAGGACAAGGAGGGATAGTGCACTATGGTCACAGTCACAAAAGTTGTCACTTGCAACTTTGCTTCAAGCCCTTTCAGTGCTGTGACAGGAGTGGAAACCTGTAAAGTGGTGGGTCCTGGATGGTTCAATATAAATAACTACAGTATTGTTTAATAACCAGTTAAAGCTATTAGCTGCATCCTTTACTGAGTGGTTGGTGGTGTACACATGAAGTAAAGATCTATGCAAGAATGGCATCCTACCACATGCTCAGCTTATAAGTGAATTATGCCACGGATCCATTCAAAATAAGATATTGATGATCTAAACTATGCTCTAAAACTTTTTTTTAAAAAACACACATATTAACTAATACTTTTGCATTTACTAGGACTAAAACAAGATGAACTGATATCAGAATTAATAAAGTTAAAACAAACAAGTATTCATTGAAAATGTAGTTCCATCAAAAACCAAATTAGGAATCGATAGAACACATTCTTAAGAACATAATTATGCACTGCAGAGTAATTAAATGCACCTAAAACCCTGCTAAAATCATGCTACCAACCTCAAATAACTGTCGAGTCTGGTCGCTCGTGGAAGGTGTTGAACTTGAGCCATTTTCAGTATTTCTACAAGAATTTCAAATATTGCATAATTAACAATGTCATAATGTATAGTTTCCATAAGAATTTGCAACTAGCTATTACAGATTAATGCACAATAAGGCAGGCTGCTTCGTCTGTATCAAATGCTGGATTAAATTCAGAGTCCATGTAAACGTAAACACAGTAACACCAGTTTCAATCACAAGCTATTTCGCTCGGTTTGGTTCAAAATCCTAAAAGTTCCCAAGAAGAACTGAACATATTGTGCATCAAATGTCATCACATCCATTGACAATTCGAGATTCTCCTTGCACATTCAGTTGCAAATATCCTTGCAAGGTTGCAGCCTGCTGCTTCCATGACCGTTCAATGTGGCCAGCCGTTCACTAAAAAAATGTTTATGGCTCATTTTCATACAAATAGCAATATAATCAGCATGTTCTGTAAAAAGGAACTGACTAAATGAACTAGCCTATCCTTAGCTGTACCTTAATTATTATTTATAGGGTAAGGAAAGCATAGGGAGGACTTTCAATCATTATGAAGTACTTCCTTCCCTCTCCAGCGTAGGCAAGCCTATGATTTTTTTTAATAAAAGTACTTTTCACAGTTGTTCAGCCCATCTCCCCCTCAGAGATCTGCCATTTTGGGCTTCTCCTCTCATCAGGAAGCTTATTAGTGGGGAACAATTACAATGCGTAAGCAGTTCCGTAGGAAATGCTGCAGATCAGCATCATATCCAGCACTTGATGCTGACTCAGAGGAGTCAGAGGAGTCAGCAGGGAGGGGGGGGGGGGGGGGGGGAAATCAGTAATGCCCAAACAATCAGCAATAATATAACATTAAAAATATTGTCAGCTTGGAAGCTGACGAGAATCACTTCAGGTAGTCATGTGTTCTAGTCTTATTGACAACGAACACTCAGGTTGAACACACAAAAAGAACACAATGGAAGGTGCATTAATCATAGAATGGTTACAACACAGGAGGTGGCCATTCGGCCCATCGAGCACTTCAACTAGTCCCACTCCCTCGCCCTTTCCCTAAGGTCCAGCAAATCTTTTTCCTTCGGGTACTTATCCAACTCCCATGATTGAGTCTGCCTCCACCACCCTTTCAGGCCGTGCATTCCAGATCCTAACCACTCGCTGCGTAAAAAAGTTTTTCCTCATGTCGCCTTTGGTTCTTTTGCCAATCACCTTAAATCTGTGTCCTCTTGTTCTCGACCCTTCTGCCAATGGGAACAGTTTCTCTCTACCTACTCTTTCTAGACCTCATGATTTTGAACACCTCTATCAAATCTCCCTCTCAACCTTCTCTGCTCTAAAGAGAACAAACCAGCCAGCTTCTCTAGTCTACCCACATTACTGAATTCCATCATCCCTGGAATCATTCTCGTAAATCTTTTCTGCACCCTCTCTAAGGAATTCTCATCCGTTCTAAAGTGCGGTGTCCATTGGACACAATACTGCTGTTGAGGCTGCACCACTGTTTTATAAAGGTTCATCATAACTTCCGTGCTTTTGTATTCTATGCTTCTATACTAAATATATTCAAAAAGGAGTTAGATGAAGTCCTTACTACTAGGGGAATCAAGGGGTATGGTGAGAAAGCAGGAATGGGGTACTGAAGTTGCATGTTCAGCCATGAACTCATTGAATGGCGGTGCAGGCTAGAAGGGCCGAATGGCCTACTCCTGCACCTATTTTCTATGTTTCTATGTTTCTTCTGAAGCCCAGAATACCATATGCCTTCTCAACCTGCCCTGCCATCTTCAACGATTTGTGCACACATACCCCCAGGTCTCTCTTCCTGCACCCCCTTTAGGATTGTATCCTTTAGTTTAAATTGCCTCTCCTCATTCTTCCTACCAAAATATATCACTTCACACTAGTGTTAAATTTCATCTGCCATGTATCCGCCCATTTCACCAGCCTGTCTCTGTCTTCTTGAAGTCTACCACTATCCTCCTCACTGTTCACTATACGTCCAAGGTTTGTGTCATCTGCAAATTTTGAAATTGTGCCCTGTATACCCAAGTCATTAAGATGCATAAAGAAAAGCAGTGGTCCTGGTACCGATGCCTGGGGACCACTGTATGCCTTCCTCCAGTTCGAAAAACCGCCCACCACTACTCTCTGTTTCCTGCCACTTAGCCAATTTTGCATCCATGCTGCCACTGTCCCTTTTATTCCGTGGGCTTCAACTTCGCTGGTATGCTTTTTATGTGATACTTGGTACACCATGTCAACTGCATTGTCCTCATCAACCCTCTCGTTTACTTCATCAAAAAACAATTTGCCGTTCACAAATCCGTGTTGGCTTTCCTTAATTAATCCACACTTGTCCAAGTGACTGTTAACTTTGTCCCTGATTATCGTTTCTAAAAGCTTCCCCACTACCGAGGTTAAACTGACTGGCCTGTAGTTGCTGGGTTTATCCTTGCATCTTTTTTTGATCAAGGGTGTAACATTTGCACCACCCCCGTATCCAAGGAGGCTTGGAAGAGGCCAGTACCTCCGCGATTTCCTCCCTCAGCATCCTAGGATGCATCCCATCTGGTCCGAGTAACTTATCACCTTTAAGTACAGACAGCTTTTGTAGTACCTCCTCTATCTCATCCAGTACCTCCATACTTCCTCTTTCACTATGACTTTGGCAGCATCTTCTCCCTTGGTGAAGACAGATACAAAGTACTCATTTAGCACCTCAGCCATGTCCTCTGCCTCCATGCGTACATGTGCAAGTATCCATTTTGGTCCATAATCGGCCCTACCCTTCCTCTTACAACCAGTTCACTATTTATATGCCTATTAATGATTAACCTTTTTGAGCCATACAAGATCCTAAACCAGACAACTTGAATAAAATAAAAATAAACACAGAGTTTTTAAATCCACGACTGTTACATCAATTTCATGAGAAAGCGCGGCCTCTTCCTCCACCATCTCCTCTCCACACCCGAACGTCGAAACTCATGCTTGCATTACAGGTGGATGTGCAGCAGCAGCTTTCTAGTATCTCACCCCAAGTGGTTTTTTTTTTTTACATGGAAAAACTTTTATCTTTGGAGTGAGGAAAAGGGAAGACGAGTGGAAAATGAAGTCGGGTATGAGCAACACATTAGAAGCTTTGCAGCTATGTTCAACACACAGACCCTTCCTGATTACGAACTTACTTTCTCCACCATTCTCCATTGGGGAGTGGGCGGGTAAGTGGAGCGGAGTCCACGGCAAGATCAGCCATGATCTTGGTGAATGGCGGAGCAGGCTCGAGGGGCTAGATGGCCTACTCCTGTTCCTAATTCTTATGTTCTTATTTATCAACTCTCAGCACAACAGCATCCAGTCCGCAAAAACAATGAGACCACAAAGGTTATTAAAAAATACTTCACACTGCACCCCAAAATTTAAACAGTTTTATTAAATACTCAGCTCAAACAGAAATCAAATACTTTCCAAGCTCATGGTGGCATAAAAGTCTCAGCTTCAACAGAACAGAAATTTCTGCCACCACAAAAATGCACTGACCAGGTATTGATAATGCAGAGAAGAGTCAGCACAGTGACCAATGTTCCCACTAAGCTGAGTGGCCACGTGACTGTCTGGAGGAATGAGGGTCGTGAATCTTTGGAATTCTCTACCCCAGAGAGCAGTTGAGGCTGGGTCATTGAATATAGTTGAGATAGATCAATTTTTAAAAAGATAAGTCAGTCAAGGGTTATGGGGAGAGGACAGGGAAGTGGAGTTGTGGCCAGGATCTGATCAGCCATGATCTTATTGAATAACAGGGCCAGGCTCAAGGGGCCAGATGGCCTGCTCCTATTTCTTATGTTCTTGTGGAGGTTCTGGCAAGGCAGTCACCAGCTTTTCAATCGCGAAATATTGAATAGGCCGCGCAGCCCGTTAAAAGTGGCCGCGTAGCCGGAAAAAATATATATTAGGGGGAACATTGATGACCAACTTACACTAAGAAGAAGCTGGACAGTCATATATCAGACAATGACAACAACCCCCATCACCAACATTGCAAGATACACAAATGATATATATAAACCAAAGTAATTTCCTGGTGTATTAGAGAGATAGCGGGCCGGCATCACTGAACCAGCTTTGCATTTGGCAAGATTACGCATGCAATTGTTTGCAAGTCTCGATAAATTTTATGTAAAAAAATATCAAGTGTCCAGCTTGTGAGAAACTAAAGTGAGCCTGCCAGACAGTGGGGCGGGGTGGGGGGGCGGGGCGGGGCGGAGGTGCCGTTGTCTGTGAGTACTTTGAATGTCTTTGTTTGGCTGTTCCTGGCAGTAACTAGAATTGGTTTTGGAGCACGTCCTGGTTTGCTATCATTAACAAGTGGTACAAGTGGTTCAGTTCCTACAAGGCCAGAATCAGACGCTGCAAATCTGGCCAATGTTTTTTTTCCTGTGTGTGAGAGACACGGTGGAGAATATAGAGTCCTTTGTGTGTTTTACACAATCCTGTACTGACCACAATCCAGCTGTCAATATAGGAACATCCATAATCTCTCGTCCGTGAGGGTTTCAAGGTCGGATGCAGAGTAAAATTCCTCAGTGAGCTAGACTACACTTTGGGGCTAGAAGAGGCGAGGGCCCAGGGACAGCACGGGCCCAGCCCACACTGCGATACGTGTGCGCACTAGGTCCGTGCAGCAGAGCTGGTCTCCAGTCGTCTTGGTTAATCCTTGCCGCTGGACCAAGACCTAGCTCTGTCAAGCCCGTGTGGTGGCTGGTGTGCAACGGCCACCACACGTTTAAAAAAATCCACGCACAGGCAACTTCCACCCTTCAACATGTAGTTCGGGACCTGGAATATTAGATCCTTCATTGAAACACCTGTGAGCTTTTTGCCATGGAAGCAAGTCATCCTCGATACGAGGGACTGCCTATGATGATGACCTACCTGTGCAGAATTGTTGGATCAGAGTATTCCAGAACATAGCAAGATTGAATGCAGTAACCTTAGCATTAATATTCTGTGCAGAATACAAAGCTCTCGGAAAAACTAGGCCATTCATTTGGAAATATCTTATTTCACAATCTCATAATAAATAAATTCAGCATAATATAAATAATTCTCTTTTACATTGTCTTTCAGGCTTTCTGGTGTCAAGCATTATTTGCAGTGGGTATGTTAGATCAAGATAGTACTCAAATAAAATACAGTAAAGAGACCTCAAATTGTTCCATCAGAAAATGGAGATGGGTATTAAGTACAGCCTACGTAAGTGCGTGAATCAGTATTCCATGGAGCATCTAGCAGATATATTCTGGTTACAGAGACAAATGTTTTCCTATACTAGCAATCTCCCATGTTCACAGTAAGTTAGACAATATGCTGTTTTATAATGATAGCAGCAGAATAATGCATTGTGGGTTATATGGTACAATATTCTTAACCTGGAACTGTATTTATCCAGTCTGTCTTTCCAAAGTCTTGTAAATAGGCATAAGTCTGAGGTCAGTTAACAGTTTAATTGCTGTTGGGAGAGGAAAGTTTGCAGATGAACAAATGCTTATAAAATTTCCAGATAAATCTGCAAATTTTCCTCTTTAAAAGCAAACATCTTGCATTTGAACACTGACATGATTGCCATATTTGTTTTTATTCAAAACTATACTTTGACACATTATATTTATAATCGCCTAAAACATTGATCAAGTCAGAGGATTTACTAAACTATGAAGCTAAAGTGCAACAAGTAGTAAGTGTGCTTACAACAACTATACTCTACATAAAAGATTTTTATTTGTTATTAGCTGGTGTTCCATGATCTTGCTCACATTGTCAAAGGTTTTACAAGAACAGGGATATTACACCAAGTAGGATTATCGCAGACAACCGCTGTTCGTAGGCTGCCATGAAGATCTGGCAGCACTGAGAATGAGGCCTGGAGTCTGGTCGTGCTAGGTTGGGTATTATGGACTTGCAATACTTTGGGGGGCGGGGGCATTCTAGGATCTGGCAGCACTGTGGAGAGTCTGGCATAAGCGGCTAACCTTTTTGAGGAAGTAACACCATTTGGGTACTGTGGTAGCCCCCACTAGGTAGTGTACATATATTTCCAAAAGACATGTTAGAGTTACAGCTCTTAATTTTTTCCAGTTCTGACCAAGGGTCACCGATCAGATACATTAACTCGGTTTCTCTATCCAAAGCTGCTGCCTGACCTGCTGCATATTTCCAGACCATCATCAGGCCAGGGCCATTGGAGGGAGCAGCGTGCAGCAGCATACCACTGCAGGAGGGCGATGGCTACAAAACCAGGTCGCTGATTGCAGTGCGGGCAGGCACAGCAGGAGGGGCGAAGGAGCGGCAAAAGTCCGTCGAGGGAAGTGACCGGGGGCCCAGGAGGAGTGTGAATCTGGGGCCCAGAAGAGGAGAGAGACCAGGGGGAGCACAGGCCAGCCCACACTGCGATATATGTGCGCGCTCGGTCTGTGCAGCAGAGCTGGTCTCCAGTTAGTCTTGGGTAATCTTTGTCACTGGATCAAGACCTAGCTCTGTCAAGCCCGTGTGGTGGCTGGTGTGCAACGGCCACCACATGTTAAAAAAATCCAAGCACAGGCATCTTCCACCTTTCACGATGTAGTTCAGGACCTGGAATATTAGGTCCTTCATTGAAACACCTGTGAACTCCTTTTTGGCGTGGAAGCAAGTCACCCTCGTTTCGAGGGACTGCCTATGACGATGATTTCCAGCATTTTCTGTTTTTATTCCAGCATCTGCAGTATTTTGCTTTTGTGATTAAAGTTCTATGTGTGTTGAAGTTCCACACAAAAGGCTGCTAGTTAAGCTCAAAGCCGTGAGATTTCAGGGTTAAAAATTGGGAATGGATGATAAATTGGCAGAGGGCTATAAAACAAAAGGTAGAGGAGCAATGACTGGCATTCAGAAACTCCATGCAAATTGATCAAATTTACATGATCCCAAATTGAGCACAAGGAATTGAGGGAGGCAAACTTAGAAGTGAGTTATTCTGTAACTGCTTAACGTTATTATGGTGTGCTAAGTCAAAAGGGCACTAGAAAATCCAAAGCTGGTACCTCGATCAACTTCAGCATTTCTAATATTTTTGCAAACACAGCGGAGAGCTTACTCATTTCTTTGGCAGGTACAGGGAAGTGGAAAATCACAAAATACAGTCATACCAAAGGTACTCTCTGCCAAATTCGATTCTGAGACCCATAATAGGAAACCACTACAGGATTACAGTTTTACACTTACATTATAATTTTTCAGCTAATCTGTTTATTATCTCCCTAATCCTAAACATATTTTGGGGTCATTATTTCTTGCAGGATCTATAATTAAAAAGCTAGTTATGACATTGCTGTACAATGATGCTGTTTTACCTCGGTGCTTGATCAAGTAATTCTTCTATAAAACCAGAGTCACATCTTGGACATGTATATTCCTGGGGATAGAATAAAATAACATCATCAGGAAACAAAAACAGAGTAAAGCTGAACATATGAAATTCTTTTAAAGAACCCCCCCCAAAATCTTTTAAGTTTTGATTTTAAATATAGTGCTCAGTTTAGTCCCTGGTAACAATATTCGGAAGTACAACTAGACAAGAGTCAATCTGGATCTTTTCTTCTGCCAAATGTTTGACATTTATATCTTTCAGGTTAACTGTTAGACTCATCACTTCCCCTGTTAGAATGGTTGTCAGACAACACTTTACTGGTGCTGCTACATAACCATCTGCTAAAGGTAGATAGATAATTGGCACAAGTTGGCTGACTTTCCAATTTTCCCTGTGCTTTTCTGGCAAAATACCTTGCCTTATGTCAAATATTTTAATGGTAGTCTTAAGGGAACCATAGAAGCAAAGGAGCGGCTGCAAAAAAGTCCATACAGCCCACTCAGTGGACTTTAAAATTTAAGGACCCTTCTTTATGAACTTTAAAAAAAAATGGAGAATAGAAATTGCAGGCTCAACAAGCTCTACTCAATTGCAGTAAAGTAAAATCTTTAAACTATCTTCCAAATTATTTTTGCAGCTAATTGATGATTATTGTTTTGTCAAGATTCTGTTTTTCAACTAGCTGATGCACATTTAATAAATATTTCGAAGTATTCCCCAGTTCCTTTTTTAAAGTTATTGGGGTCAAAATTCAGGGTCTGTATAAGGCCCGTTACCGCCACTTTGTGATGGCCATGCGGCACAATCGAGTGGCTGCCGTGTTGCAGTCCACTGGCCGCCCCAACCCAAATTCAGGTCGGGGATTTTTCGGCCTGTTCCAACTTCCACCTCGCTGCTGCAGAACGCCGTAAGCACGTCATCAAAGTGCGCAGCGCCGCTCTGCCTCACCTCCAGAATACTCCGACCGAAATTTAGCGAAAAAAATTGTTGCCCCGCTGTGCAGTGCCCCCAACAGCTTTCTCTCTCGGTGTACCTTCTCCTGACTGCGCGGCCCGGCAGCATGGCGGGCCTTCATGGGGAGGACGCACTGCCACGGCCACCATGTTTATTTTTGCCTGACGACTTCCCGATCGGCCGGCAAAATCTTGGGTGCCAGGACGCTGGCCCGGTCAAAACCCTCCCTGGTGGCCTAGTGGCTGAAGATAAAAAATGCCTGATTCTCTCCCCTTTAACAGAGGAGAGAGAGCGTGGTGATGCACACTCGCTTGGATGTCACCACTGCTCCGCCGCTGAGTGACAGCTGCGGAGACTCGATCCCGCCCCAACTTCCGCCTCTCAGCAGGATTTACCGCCATATTTCCGCCCCCACTATGACCGACTTCCCGTCCAACGTTAAAAAATCTTCTAAGTGCTGAAAATAGATCGGATGGCTGCCTCATTGCTCCCAGCGGAAAAACGAGGTAAAAAAAAAATCATGGGTGCACCAGCTTTTTGGCCTGCCTGAATTTCGGCCCCATTGTCTCAGCCAAGCGTCCCTGTGCCAAGCATCCCTCCCCAACAAGTGATGGGTAGTTCGTTGTTGGAGCTTCCAGGCAATGATGCCGGCTGGGAGAGCTGTCTGGGAGGAGTTCATTGACCGAACAAGCTTTGTTTTTGGCATTCCATTCAGACTTTTGGATTAAAATAGAATGTTGAGTTACAGCTGCGGCTTGAATATTCCCAACATTACCATGAAGTTCTGGTGCGACGCCAGCAGCTTTTGTGACCCTGCTCCAGTCACGATCTTGACAGTCCAGCAATATCTGAAGTGCAGTAGCCAGTGTAGCATTAGCAGCACAACGTTATTTGAATTTTATAGTTCTTATTGATAGAGATATATAGAGATATATATTTTCAGTTTGAAATGATTGCCAGTTAAAAAGTTGAGTCATCAAGTTATTTATTGGTATAGCCAATAAAAACTGGTAGTGGTCAGACTTTGACCTGGAGTAAGCCACCTTCATTCAGCCCACTGACCCGATCTTTTATTTGCCAATGTCACGAAAAATCCACACTCACTCACTACAAACTGTGATTATTCAGAGTCAGCTGCTGAGTAATTGCATGCCGAGATGAATAGCTGAATGAATTCCAGTAACTCCTTAGTTCAGTAACACAAAAATGACTAGATATACAATTACGGTTCAGCAATGGGAATAATCAGCACATGTGCAGTATGCGATTCGGTAACGTATTTTTTTTTTTAACCACACAAGCATTCTTTTTCAGGTAAAAAGCAAAGCTGGGAAATAACCACACAAAAGCACAGTAAAATTCCCCTGTTGCGTCCCACTTCATTACCTTCAGTCAACAGATTCCATACATTTAACGAATGTGAAAGTAAAACAAAAAAAAAGTTATGTTGTACAAAGTTGTCATTTAATGACATTAAAAAATGGTCAGCTTTAAAATAGAGATGTGCAAAAGACAAAAGAAAATTCTAAAATCATGGAGTGGCCATAATTTGGTTTTACGCTGTTGTGGCGGCCAATCACAGCAGCAATTATACTGCCTGCCTTTTATCAGCATAGTTGCACAGCCGATTTAAAATAGTTAATAAATCTTCAATCACTTCCTTAATCAATCAGGCTATGGTGAACACAATTTATATAATACATCAGTCATGGCACAAAGTAAATAATTGTGCCCAATTCCAAGAAATTGACATGACAAATTCATTGAAAATGTCATGTATATTCAGTACTGTGTACAGAACACATTTTTCCCAGTACACATCACACTTTATTCTGGCAACAAGGAGGAAACATTTAAAAATTGGCTGACTTACAGAAAACATGTCCTTCCCATGTCCAACTCTGATACACCCCTCGCCTATTCTGTATGGCAGAACAAAGCCACCGTACCCTTGCCATGCATAGGCAGAATAGTCACTGCACTGCTCCCCTGTACATATGTCAGAACAAAGAGTCACTGCAACTGCTCCCCTGTAGATTCAGCACTACAGCTAGTCACTACACTCCTGCCCTGTGCATACAGCATCACAGATATGTTATTTCCATCTATTTAAAAAGTGAATTATTTTATAACCAAATAATCTTTGAAGTATTTGGATACAGTCACGCAATGTAATTCTATTCCTGCACTAAAGTACCTGTCTTGCATATTTTACATCTGTGGAAAGTGAGATATGTTTGCATTTTATTGCAATCCAATAAATATGGTGAGCATTAAATAGTACCATTTGTCTGGTCCAAAGCATAAAGAGGCAGTGTACTAATCTAACACTGCACGTGAATCTTTTCAACCTGTGTTTTTAAATCAAGTATCAACAATAAATTTGTTTGCCGCCTCCTCCCATTCACTCTTTTAAAGGTCACTTTTCCTGAAACACAGCATGCAGATGGTATGTTTGATTGTATCACAAACTAACCAAGACAAAATTATTTTGTGGCTGCTAATGCCATGGCTAAGAATAATTATAATGAAAATTAAAAACAATAACTATTGCTAGTTATTTAAAGCTACTTAGCTGCACCAGTCGGGTCAGCCATGGCTCAGTGGGCAGCACGCTCTCCTGAGTCAGAAGGTTATGGGTTCAAGACCCACTCCAGAGACTTGAGCACAAAAATCTAGGCCGACACTCCCAGTGCAGTGCTGAGGGAGTGCTGTTCTGTCGGAGGTGCTGTATTTCGGATGAGACGTTAAACCGAGACCTCATCTGCTCTCTTAGGTGGACATAAAAAATCCCGGTGTCCTGGCCAATATGTATCCCTCAATCAACATTACTAAAAACAGATTATCTGGTCATTATCACATTGCTGTTTGTGGGAGCTTGCTGTGCGCAAATTGGCTACTGTCTCCTACATTACAACAGTGACTACACTTCAAAAGGATTTAATTAAGTGTTTTGGAATGTCATGAGGTCGTGAAAAGTGCTATATAAATGCAAATATTTCTTTTACAAGTTACATAGAATATACAGCACAGAAACAGGCCATTCGCCCCAACTAGCCTGTGCAGGTATTTATGCGCCACACGCGCCTCCTCCCATTCCATCAACCTCATCTCAGCCTTTCAACCTATCTTTCCGTTCCCTTTTCTCTCATGTACTCGTCTAGTTTCCTTTTGAAAGCATCCAAGCTATTTGCTTCAACCACTTCCTGTGACAGCGAGTTCCACATTCTCACCACTCTCTGAGTAAAGACATTCCTCCTTATTTCCCTAGTGGATTTATTAGTATTTATGGCTCCTAGTTTTGGATTCTCCCACAAGTGGAAACATTCTTTCCAAATCTACCCTGTCCAACCCATTTATCATTTTAAAGACCTCTATCGGGTCACCTCATAGTCTTCCCTTTCCTAAAGAAAAAAGCCCCAACATAGAAACATAGAAATTAGGAGCAGTAGTAGGCCATTCGGCCCTTCGAGTCTGCACCGCCATTTAATAGAATCATGGCTGATCCTCTCTCTCAACACCATATTCCCGCTTTTCCCCCATACCCCTTGATGTCTTTTATGTCTAGAAATCTTAAATATATACAGTGACTTGGCCTCCATAGCCTTCTGTGGTAGAGAATTCCACAGGTTTAACACAGAGTGAAAAAATGTCTCCCCCTCTCGGTCCTAAATTTCCTACCCCGTATCCGGAGACTGTGACCCCTTGTTCTAGACGTCCCAGCCAGGGGAAACATCCTCCCCGCGTCCAGTCTATCCAACCCAGTCAGAATTTTATATGTTTCAATGAGATCCCCTCTCATTCTGCTAAACTCCAACCTGTTCAATCTTTCCCGATAGCTGTAATTTCTCATTCCTGGCACTATCCTTGTAAATCTTTACACTTCTCAGTGCTTCTATGCCCTTTTTATAGTATGGAGACCAGAACTGTTCACAGTAGTCCAAGTGCAGCCCTTCACTACTTTTGAATTCTATACTCTAGAAATAAATCCCAATGCTTTGCTGACCTGCGATGCTGCTTTCAATTATTTGTTTCACCTATATTTCTTTGCTCTTCTACCCCATTCACTTTCTTACTTTCCAAGGTACAGGTGATGTTTCTATTTTTCCTACCAAAGAGCATCATCCCACATTTATTTATGTTAAAGTTCATTTGCCACTTAACTTCCCAGTTCTTTTATTATGCTGCATTCTTCCTCAGCATTCGTTAAAACCCCAGTTTGGTATCAACTGCAAATTTTGATATAGAGTTACTTGTTCCCAAGTCCAAATCATTCATGTAAAATTATGAACAACATTGGTCTCAGCACTGATCACTGTGGAACATCGCTTTCTAACTTCCTCCGATCTGAATAACTACCCTCTCTGCTTTCTATTTTTTAGCCAATTTGCTATCCATTCACCTATTTGTCCCGACTCCACACGCCTTAATCTTTATCATTAGCTTACCGTGTGGTATTTTATCGAAGGCCTTTTGAAAATCCAAGTATATGACATCTACTACATTACCCTTGTCTACTCTTTCCGTTACCTCTTCAAAGAATTCTATCAAGTTAAGCATGACTTAGCACTTTTAGAATCCATGCGGACTATTTTTTAGTTCCCAGGTTTTGTTCAATCTCCCTTTCTGTATCATCATCATCATCACGAGGATGACTTGCTTCCACGAGTTCACAGGTGTTTCGATGAAGGACCCGATGTTCCCATCCTGAACTCCAATTGAGGGGGTGGAAGATGCCTGTGCGTGAATTTTTTTAGCGTGCGGTTACCGTTGCACACCAGCCACCACATGGGCTTGACAGAGCTAGGCTTTTATCCAGTGGCAAAGGTAAACCAAGATGACTGGAGACCTGCTCTGCTGCACGTACCTAGTGCGCACACATATCGCAGTGTGGGCTGGCCCGTGCTGCCCCTGGGCCCTCGGCTCTTCTGGGTCCCGTACCCTCATCTGTCGCACCTCCGCCACGATCTCTCACCGCCCCTCCGCCATAAACATTCACCGCATCTCGCCACAAACACTCGCCGCTCATCCGCCCCGACCTTCCACCCCTCTGTACCTGGGCCCTGCCGATGTTCCTGCCCACGCTCCAAAACGGCAACCAGGGTTTTGATGACGTCACCCAGTCGCCCATCTCAAAAACATCACATATTTGGAGCAGCTCGCACTGGAGGTTGAAGTGGTATGCCGCTCCAGCTCTTTTATGGCTCGGCTGCACCTGTCCTAACTCGCACTAAGCCCCCTTCACCTATCACCCCTGTGCTCGCTGAATATATTAGCTTGCGGTTAAGCAAGACCTCGATATGAAAATTCTCATCCTTGTTTTCATAACCCTCCATGACCTCGCCCCTCCCTATCTCCAATCTCCTCCAGCCCCATAATCGCACCCCTTCCCTCCCAGAGATATTTGCGCTCCTCTAATTGTGCACTTGAGCATCCCTGATTATAATCGCTCAACCATTGGTGGCCGTGCCTTCTGTTGCCTCGGCCCTAAATTCTGACATTCCCTGCCCAAACCTCTCTGCCTCTCTTTCCTCCTTTAAGATGCTCCTTAAAACTTACCTCTCTGACCAAGCTTTTGGTCGTCTGCCCTAATTTCTCATTGTATGGCTCGGTGTCAAATTTTTTGTCTTGTAATAATCCTGTGAAGCACCTTGGGACAGGCGCTATACGTTAAAGGCGCTATATAAATACAAGTTGTTGTTATGTCACTCACTCTCTTAAATCTTGAGTCTTACTATGTTGTGATTACTACTACCACCAAGATGCTCTCCTCCTCCTCTCTGTTCTGGTTCATTACCCATTACAAGGTCCAGCAGAACTCCGACATGAACAAATTGAACACATTGAAGTCCGTCCTCGCTGCCGACTCCCACAAATCGCTGGCCTGACCCCGTGATGCACCCCCCCCCACCATCTCTCTGCTACACTCCCAGTCCCCAAGCCAGCCAGCCCCGATATCCCCTTGCTCAGTACCTATACCATCCAATTTCACGTGACCACCTCTCATCCAGAAAAATTCCTTATCCAGGCCAGGTCCCAAGAGTTCCAGATAAGGGAGGTTCCACCTGTACCAGCTTTTTAATTTCTACTTTAAAAAAAAACTGAATTCAAATTCTCCAACTGGCATGGTGGGATTTGAAATCCCATGCTCTGGATTACTAGTAGTAACATAACTACTACACTACCATACCCATTACCTTTGAACAATTAGATATTACTTTGAGCCTATGATTCCTCAGAGTTTAGCTACTCTCATGCACATTATGATATCCCAAATTGGATCCAGTAACTCAAATGTCAGTACTCACCATTTGTGCCCAAACATCTTAACTCAACATCATTCACAGATGTTAGTGCACTGGTTATGGTGATGGACCAGCAACCCACAGGTCATAAGCTCATATCCCACTATGACAAGTTGAAAAACTAAATTCAATAAATCTAGCAACAGTGGGCTAGCAGCAGGAAAAAAATGAAAGCTGTAATCTCATGGCCTGGCATATCCCTCACTCCTCCATTACTATCAAGCTAAATGACCAAGCTTGGCTCAATGACGAGTGTAGAAGAGCATGCCCAAAGCAGCGCCAGGCATATCTGAAAATGATGTACCAACCTGGTTAAGATACAACACAGGACTACATGCATGCTAAACAGCAGAAGCAGCATGCTATAAACAGAGCCAAGCGATCCCTCAACCAACGGATCAAGTCAAAGCTCTGCAGTCCTGTCACACCCAGTTGCGAATGATGGTGAACAATTAAGCAACTAACAGGAGGAGGCGGCTCCGTGAATTCCCCATCCGCAAAATGATGAGTGCAAAATATACGGCTTAAGCGATCACAACCAGAAGTGCCAAATGAACGATCCTGCTTGGCCTTTGCCTGTGGTGCCTACGGTCACAGTTACCAGTCTTCAACCAATTTGATTCACTCCTCAAAAAAAAAACATAAAACAGCTGAGAGCACTGGTCACAGCCAAGGCTACGGGTTCCAACAACATCCCGGCTGAAGAGGCGTGCTCCACCACTAGCCACACCTCTTGCCAAGCTGTTAGAGTACAAATCCAACTTGACCAATTACCGTCTTAATCAGAAAAGTGATGGAGTCATTAACAAAGCTGTTAAGTGCCAGATACTCACCACCAATGTGGGTTCCACCAGGACCACTCGGCTCTGGATCTCGTTATAGCCTTGGTCCAAACATGGACACAAAAGCTGAATTCCAGAGGTGTTGTGAGATAATGAAGCGGTCTGTACCCGCATGCAGCAACACCTGGATAACACCCACGCTTCTGCTGAGGTGTCAAGTAACATACATGCCAAACAAAGACCATCTCCAACAATAGAACCTAACCACCTGCCTTTAACATTCAATGGCATTACCATCGTCAAATCCCCCACCATCAACATCCTGGGCAGGGGTGGGGGGTCACCACTGACCAGAAACTCAACTGGACCAGCCACATAAATGTCACGGTTACTAAAGCAGGTCAGAGGTTGGATATTCTGCATCAAGTGGTTCACCTACAGATGCCCCAAAGCAGGGTCCTCTGTAAACCGCAATGCCTCCTGTGCGGCCCGCCTCCCCCAGTTGCGCAGCCCATTTAAACCTTTGCGTTTGCGCAGTACCTACAATGTAAAAACCCGTGACCGGCCTGTGTGGGATCTCAGACCCGTGGCCGCACAGTTTAGCGGGAACATTGCCCCAAAGCCTCTCCACCACTACAAGGCACAAGTCAGGAGTGTAACAGAATACTCTCCACTTGTCTGAATGGGTGCAGCTGCAACAACACTCAAGAAGCTCAACACCATCCAGTACAAAGCAGGCCACTTGATCTGCACCCCACCTACCAGCTTAGACATTCACTCCCTCCACCACTGGCATATAGTGTGTACTATCTACAGGATGCACTGCAGTAATTCACTACGGCTTCTTCGACAGCACCTCCGCACCTAGAGGACAAAGGCAGCTGACACACGAGAACATCATCAGCTCTGAATTCCACTCCAAGTCACGCACCATCCAGACTTGAACATATACCTCACAGTTCCTTCATCGTTGCTTGGTCAAAATCCTGGAATGCTCTCCTGAACAGCACTGTGGGAGTGGCTTCACCACATAGACTGCAGCGGTTCAAGATGGCGGCTCACCACCACTTTCTCAAAGGCAACTAGAGATGGGAAATAAATACTGGTCTTGCCAGCGACGCCCATATCCCGTGAATTAATTTTTTTAAATCGTAAGAAACCAACTGTCCTTCAGGGAAGGGCACATGCCATCCCTGCCTACTCTGGCCTACGTGACTCCAGTCCACAGTATATGGTTGACTCTTAATGTCATGTGAAACAGCCTAACAAGCCGCTACAGGTCCCTTCTTAGGGCAACGAGATGGGCAATCACTACACTAAATCCACCAATGAACCAGCTAACAAAGAACTATTTCAAATTAAAAAATTTTTAACCATATTATTCAGCTGGACAAATACTCAGCATTAAGTGTTCTCACTGGGTTTAATTTTAATCTGTGCTAGTTTTAATCTCTCAAACTGCTTTCATTACGAACACCATCAGTATTTTGTCTTATATTACACAGCTCAAAATACTTTCTACAGACATAACTCAAATTTGAAAGTACAAAATCTATGCCTGTGTTTTAAGTTTTTTTCCAGTTGAAGTGGATACAAGACAAGACAAAAGTTTCGATGGTCTCCAGCATGCTTTACTGAAATCCTAATCACAACTGTTCGTTACCTTTTGATATGGTGCAATGTTTGAATGGTGTTTGAATGGTGTTTGAATACTTCTGATAACTTTGTTGATAATTTGAATACCTCCTCATAGGTTTATCTCTGTATGCTTACTTATGTGTAGGCAAGGACAATTAAGAGTTCAAAAGGAGAAAATGTCTGACAAAGATTATTATTTTTTTGTACTGTACCAAGAATTGCATACATTCACTATTTTCTGTTCATATCGGTCAAAAATTAGTTGCTCTGCAGTAGCAGCTATACCCACCCCCCCCACCACACCCCCCTCCCGCACCCCCCCCCAACCACCCCACCCCTCGCACACCCCCCCCCCCCCACCAACCAACCCCCCCCAACCCCCCCCCCCAAACCACCCCACCCATTGCGTTTTACAAAGAATGAATAGGAGCAGGAGTAGGCCATTTGGCCTCTCGAGCCTGCTCTGCTATTCAATATCATGACTGATCTGATCTTGGCCTCAACTCCAATTCGCTGCCCGCTCCCCACTCCCCATAACCCTCGATTCAAAAATCTGTCTACCTCCACCTTAAATATATTCAATGACCCAGCCTCCAAGCTCTCTGGGGCAGAGAATTCCAAAGATTCACAGCCTTCTCATTTCGGTTTTATTCTGAAACTATTTTAATCCAAGAGTATCCTCTACTGCATCAGCGTGAAATCATCTTCACCTTTCATATCATTCATCAATCTGACACTATGAGGAGATTGCCAGAGAGGAAACTTTCATCCCATCCATCAGGCTGCGACTAAATCATTGTGCCACCCAAAATGATGGTCCCCTACGGCAGCTTTTAGGTAGAGGGACACAAACTTGAGGGATGAAAGGGTGCAGAGGAAGATGTGACAGGCTATTTCAGCTAGCGCCAGATTGGTGATGAACTGGTGTGTAAATTATACAAAGAAAATTGTTTTGCTACATTGTCATCACCCTTGGCACAAGTTATAGCAGTCTCCAGCTAATAAACCAAAACCATGCAATTAGCTCATTGATAATCCGAGCAATTTTCCATTACAGCCCTAAACACCAGATAAAGTAACTGGTTTTACTTTAATCATATCAGTCTAAAAGGATTTATGTAATAAATACACAAGCCTATTGATACAACACCTTATTGTGCTCCTTACTAAAATCAAAAGGGAGAAGGTTGTGTGACAAAGTGTCCATGGCACAGGGCCCATTAATTGACTAGTGAGAACTCCCAGAGACAGCATTCTTAACTAATTCAGCTTTTCCCTTAACCCAAGCACTTGGGTTAAATTTCCTACTCAATATCTAAAAGGTCTAACATCTGGTATAGTAGTCTCAGTAGATTATTTAATTATACTGAGTATCAGAGAATGCACTTGGAAGCATAACACTACTTTAAATATCTTGCTGTAAAAAAAACATCGAATGTACTCTAGCTTTTTCAAAATTATAGTAATGGTTTACTTTTGCCTTTATTAATCCCCTACATAAACTTGTCCTCATCCAAAACTCTGCTGCGGTATTTTAACTCATACCAAATCCCATTCACCCATGCACCCCTGCCCTTGCTGACCGATACTGGCTCCTGGTCCAACAATGCCTCAATTTTTTAAATCCTCGACTTTTTTTCCCCCCAAATCAGTCGCCCCTCCCTATCTCTCGAACGTCCTCCAGCTCTACAAGCCTGGGAGATATTTGCACTCCTCCGATTCTGGCATCTTGCATATCCCTTTTTTTTTTTTATATTCGTTCCACCCTTGGTGGCTGTGTTTTCAGCTGCCTTGGCCCCAAGCTCTGGAATTCACCCCCTATTTCTCGCCACTCTCTACCGGTCTCTCCTCCTTTAAGATGCTCCTCAAAGCCTACCTCTTGGATCAAGCTTTTAGTCATCTGTCTGGATATCTCCTTCCGCAGCTCGGTGTCAAAACGTTTTTTGATAATGCTCTTGTTAAGTGCCTTGGGACATTTTGTTGTTACAGGCACTTATATACAAACGTTGTTGCTATTATACTCATTAATGTGAAGAATATATTTTCAACTATTTGGCACAGTGGCCTGCACAGAGTAATCTTAACTTAGATGTTGTACAGGCTGGATGGATGCACAGTAAAGCTCCCTCTACACTGCTGTAGCAATGAATGTCAACTCCTATCTCAAAAGAGCACCTGTACTGTGCCAGTGTCCCGCTTTCACTATTCTTGACCACACTATGTACAATGGACTCAGGCTCACTGGCAGCTGGGCTCAGATCAAACTCGTTTCATGTGGGATATTGATAGCTGGCATGGAGGAGATGGAGAGGAGACAACTGCTTGAAAAGACCAATGTCATTATTTTCAGACCCCGCCACGAACTCCATCCCTCTCCCCAACTTCTGTCAGAGGCTGAACCAGACTGTTCGCAACCCTTGGTGTCATATTTGACCCTGAAATGAGCTTTCGACCACATATCCGCAGCATAAGCAAGACCACCTATTTCCATCTCCATAACATCGCCCATCTCCGCCCTTGCCTCAGCTCATCCGCTGCTGAAGCCCTCATCCATGCCTTTGTTACCTCTAAACTTGGACTATTCCAATGCACTCCTGGCTGGCCTCCCACATTCTGCTAGAGGTGATCCAAATCTCGGCTGCCCATGTCCTAACTCGTACCAAGTCCCAATCACCTATCACCCATGTGCTCACTGACTTACATTGGCTCCTGGTTAAGCAATGCCCCGATCCTCTAATCTGCCCTCAAGCAGCCCTGATTATAATTGTTTAACCATTGGTGGCCATGTCTTCTGTTGCCTAGGCCCTAAGCTCTGGAATTCCCTGCCGAAACCTCTACCTCACTTTCCTCCTTCAAGACGCTCCTTAAAACCTACCTCTTTGACCAAGCTTTTGGTCACCTGCCCTAATTTCTTCGTTTATGGCTCGGTGTCAAATTGTGTATCTCAAAACACTCCTGTAAAGTACCCAGGGACATTTCATCACATTAAAGGCGCTATATAAATACAAGTTGTTGTTGTCGTAATGCTATTTTCACAACCTGTCAATGTTATTCTGCAAGTGGAAACAATGCTCAGTGTTCCAGTCACGAGCTGCACTGTTAAAAGCACAGTGCAATTATTCACTTCACAAAAGCAGAGTAACCCTTCACAAACAGACATCACTGGAACAAAGGAATACCAATAACAGAATGGATCCTGAAGCTAGATTGCCATAGAAACTCGTGTATAGAATTATGTACAGAAAAACTCGACCACATTTCACAATTTAAAAAAAATACTTCAAACCTTTTTTCACTAAATGCTAACAAGCATAACATATGAATATTACAACAGTGTATTATTAGGTTAAATTCACTTGGGGGAAGGATGTCAATTCAGTCGCACCTGCAGCCCTTGCCAATTAGAGGTCTTTTACCTCATGTGATCACTACCACCACAATACTCTCGATATATTCAGTTTAGGCATGGTGTCAAACTAAAAAAAAATATCTTAACAAAATTAAATGGGCTCATGATTGCATGTGTAATCAGTTCTCACCAGGAAAGAGGAAAGTATAGAAATACTGGTTCTGGGTGAAGTGACAAAAGAGTAGCAGCATGCCAAGTTCTGTCTCGGTCTCCAGTCATCCTGGAGTTGCATGGATTTTAAAGCAGAGAAAGAGGTCATTGGGCCCAACTGTTCTGTGCCAGTGTTTATGCCCCACACAAGCCTCCTCCCACCTGACCTGCATATCCTTCTAGCCCTTTCTCACTCATGTACTTATCTAGCTTCATCTTTAAAAAATTATTAGACTATTATAGCAGAAACAAAAGACAAATGGAAAGGAACATGAATAGTCTCGGATTTTAAAGCAAGGTGTTGAAGAGTTTAAGAGGAATGACAGGAAGCTGTCCATATTTGCAAGGGCAAGGTGACACAGAATCAGTGGGTGTGCAATCCAATAGAGTACAATAATGCCAGGCACAAAACACAGAATTAACTAAAAGCAACACTGGGTAACTGGTCACGTCATGAGCTGGCACTTTCTAGAGAATAGCATGTGTGCTCTCCTGGGACTTCCCATGAACCTTTCACACGCACTATCTACAATACAAAGAAAAAAAGAAAGAATGTGTATTTATATAGCGCCTTTCATAGAAACATAGAAAATAGGTGCAGGAGTAGGCCATTCAGCCCTTCTAGCCTGCACCGCCATTCAATGAGTTCATGGCTGAACATGCAACTTCAGTACCCCCTTCCTGCTTTCTCGCCATACCCCTTGATCCCCCAAGTAGTAAGGACTTCATCTAACTCCCTTTTGAATATATTTAGTGAATTGGCCTCAACTACTTTCTGTGGATGAGAATTCCACAGGTTCACCACTTTCTGGGTGAAGAAGTTTCTCCTCATCTCGGTCCTAAATGGCTTACCCCTTATCCTTAGACTGTGACCCCTGGTTCTGGACTTCCCCAACATTGGGAACATTCTTCCTGCATCGAACTTGTCTAAACCCGTCAGAATTTTAAACGTTTCTATGAGGTCCCCTCTCATTCTTCATAACTCCAGCGAATACAAGCCCAGTTGATCCAGTCTTTCTTGATAGGTCAGTCCCATCATCCCGGGAATCAGTCTGGTGAATCTTCGCTGCACTCCCTCAATAGCAAGAATGTCCTTCCTCAAGTTAGGAGACCAAAACTGTACACAATACTCCAGGTGCGGCCTCACCAAGGCCCTGTACAACTGTAGTAACACCTCCTTGCCCCTGTACTCAAATCCCCTCACTATGAAGGCCAACATGCCATTTGCTTTCTTAACCGCCTGCTGTATCTGCATGCCAACCTTCAATGACTGATGTACCATGACACCCAGGTCTCTTTGCACCTCCCCTTTTCCTAATCTGTCACCATTCAGATAATAGTCTGTCTCTCTGTTTTTACCACCAAAGTGGATAACCTCACATTTATCCACATTATACTTCATCTGCCATGCATTTGCCCACTCACCTAACCTATCCAAGTCACTCTGCAGCCTCATAGCATCCTCCTCGCAGCTCACACTGCCACCCAACTTAGTGTCATCCGCAAATTTGGAGATACTACATTTAATCTCCTCGTCTAAATCATTAATGTACAATGTAAACAGCTGTTGCCCCAGCACAGAACCTTGCGGTACCCCACTAGTCACTGCCTGCCATTCTGAAAAGTACTCATTTACTCCTACTCTTTGATTCCTGTCTGACAACCAGTTCTCAATCCACATCAGCACACTACCCCCAATCCCAAGTGCTTTAACTTTGCACATTAATCTCTTGTGTGGGACCTTGTCGAAAGCCTTCTGAAAGTCCAAATATACCACATCAACTGGTTCTCCCTTGTCCACTTTACTGGAAACATCCTCAAAAAATTCCAGAAGATTTGTCAAGCATGATTTCCCTTTCACAAATCCATGCTGACTTGGACCTATCATGTCATCTCTTTCCAAATGCGCTGCTATGACATCCTTAATAATTGATTCCATCATTTTACACACTACTGAGGTCAGGCTGAACGGTCTATAATTCCCTGTTTTCTCTCTCCCTCCTTTTCTAAAAAGTGGGGTTACATTGGCTACCCTCCACTCAATAGGAACTGATCCAGAGTCAATGGAATGTTGGAAAATGACTGTCAATGCATCCGCTATTTCCAAGGCCACCTCCTTAAGTACTCTGGGATGCAGTCCATCAGGCCCTGGGGATTTATCGGCCTTCAATCCCATCAATTTCCCCAACACAATTTCCCGACTAATAAAGATTTCCCTCAGTTCCTCCTCCTTACAAGACCCTCTGACCCCTTTTATATCCGGAAGGTTGTTTGTGTCCTCCTTAGTGAATACCGAACCAAAGTACTTGTTCAATTGGTCTGCCATTTCTTTGTTCCCCATTATGACTTCCCCTGATTCTGACTGCAGGGGACCTACATTTGTCTTTACTAACCTTTTTCTCTTTACATACCTATAGAAACTTTTGCAATCCGCCTTAATGTTCCCTGCAAGCTTCTTCTCCTACTCCATTTTCCCTGCCCTAATCAAACCCTTTGTCCTCCTCTGCTGAGTTCTAAATTTCTCCCAGTCCCCAGGTTCGCTGCTATTTCTGGTCAATTTGTATGCCACTTCCTTGGCTTTAATACTATTCCTGATTTCCCTTGATAGCCACCTTCCCTTTTTTATTTTTACGCCAGACAGGAATGTACAATTGTTGTAGTTCATCCATGCGGTCTCTAAATGTCTGCCATTGCCCATCCACATTCAACCCCTTAAGTATCATTCGCCAATCTATCCTAGCCAATTCACGCCTCATACCTTCAAAGTTACCCTTCTTTAAGTTCTGGACCATGGTCTCTGAATTAACTGTTTCATTCTCCATCCTAATGCAGAATTCCACCATATTATGGTCACTCTTCCCCAAGGGGCCTCGCACAACAAGATTGCTAATTAATCCTCTCTCATTACACAACACCCAGTCTAAGATGGCCTCCCCCCTAGTTGGTTCCTCGACATATTGGTCTAGAAAACCATCCCTTATGCACTCCAGGAAATCCTCCTCCACCGTATTGCTTCCAGTTTGGTTAGACCAATCTATGTGCATATTAAAGTCACCCATTATAACTGCTGCACCTTTATTGCATGCACCCCTAATTTCCTGTTTGATGCCCTCCCCAACATCACTAATACTGTTTGGAGGTCTATACACAACTCCCACTAACGTTTTTTGCCCTTTGGTGTTCTGCAGCTCTACCCATATAGATTCCACATCATCCAAGCTAATGTCTTTCCTAACTATTGCATTAATCTCCTCTTTAACCAGCAATGCTACCCCACCTCCTTTTCCTTTTATTCTATCCTTCCTGAATGTTGAATACCCCTGGATGTTGAGTTCCCAGCCCTGATCATCCTGGAGCCATGTCTCCGTAATCCCAATCACATCATATTTGTTAACATCTATTTGCACAGTTAATTCATCCACCTTATTGCGGATACTCCTTGCATTAAGACACAAAGCCTTCAGGCTTGTTTTTTTAACACCCTTTGTCCTTTTAGAATTTTGCTGTACAGTGGCCCTTTTTGTTCTTTGCCTTGGGTTTCTCTGCCCTCCACTTTTCCTCATCTCCTTTCTGTCTTTTGCTTTTGCCTCCTTTTTGTTTCCCTCTTTCTCCCTGCATTATTAGTTTAACTCCTCCCCAACAGCACTAGCAAACACTCCCCCTAGGACATTGGTTCCGGTCCTGCCCAGGTGCAGACCATCTGGTTTGTACTGGTCCCACCTCCCCCAGAACCGGTTCCAATGCCCCAGGAATTTGAATCCCTCCCTGCTGCACCACTGCTCAAGCCACGTATTCATCTGCGCTTTCCTGCGATTCCTACTCTGACTAGCACGTGGCACTGGTAGCAATCCCGAGATTACTACTTTTGAGGTCCTTTTTAATTTAGCTCCTAGCTCCTTAAATTCGTTTCGTAGGACCTCATCCCTTTTTTTAACCTATGTCGTTGGTACCAATGTGCACCACGACAACTGGCTGTTCTTCCTCCCTTTTTAGAATGTCCTGCACCCACTCCGTGACATCCTTGACCCTTGCACCAGGGAGGCAACATACCATCCTGGAGTCTTGGTTGCGGCCGCAGAAACGCCTATCTATTCCCCTCACAATTGAATCCCCGATCACTATCGCTCTCCCACTCTTTTTCCTGCCCTCCTGTGCAACAGAGCCAGCCATGGTGCCATGAACTTGGCTGCTGCTGCCCTCCCCTGATGAGTCATTCCCCCCAACAGCACTACCTTCCTTGCACTACTCTGCATGCTGGTCTTCCATTCCCTATCTGGCTGTGGACCCTTCTCCTGCGGTAAGACCAACTCGCTACACGTGCTACTCACGTCATTCTCAGCATCGTGGATGCTCCAGAGTGAATCCACCCTCAGCTCCAATTCCACAACGCCTCCGGACGTGCCAAGGGATGTTACAGCCAAATAAGTACTTTTGAAGTATAATGTAGGAAACATGGCAGCCAAATAACGTGCAAGATCCCACATAGTAATGAGGCAATGAGCAGATAATCTGTTTTAGTAATGTTGGTTGCGGGGCAAATGTTGGCCACACACCAGGAGAACCTTCACCACACAAACCACTCCCCACTCCCTCTTCGAAAATTGCCATTTTTACATCTATCTGAAAAGGACAGATGGGACCTCAGCAGCATTGCGCTAAGTTGCACGGACGAGCAGCCATCTGGAGGTCCCGCGCAGGCCGCTCACCGGCTTCTACAGGCAAGAAACCATGCATGCGCAAACATTTTAATGGGCCACACAGTTAAAGGGACCACGCACTAAAACAATTAGGGGGAAACACTGGGCCTCGGTTTTGCATCTCAGTCGATTGACGGCCCCTCTGATAGTGCAGTACTGTGCTGGAATGTCCATTTACATTACGTGCTTTAGACTGAGACTTCATCCCACTTCTGGCTCAGAGGCGGGAGCTCGCACTGGAGCAAGGCTGACTCGCACCTATTCGTATATAGTTATTTGAAGTGGGAGTAGTCATCATCACCCATGTCGGTCACCAAGACAGAATGTTCTAGAATACTAAAAACAAAACTGCAAATTGAAACAGAAAGCTAAAATAGCTATCGGAATCACTGTTCACTCCAGAGGTCAACAGTCACAATTTTTTTTAAAAGCGTCTGCTTCAGCAACAGGAGATAAATCATTCACGGCAAATCTTAGAGGAGATCCGAGCTATATTTTGTGGACTGTACTTTAATTATTTTTATGTTTAACTGCAGACTGCTTTTCAAGATAGCTTTAGATGGTGAAAATCTGCCCCCCTCCATCCTCCCCCCAGCTAATACACAACCTTCCTTTAACATACTAAAGCCCGTGTCTTTCAACAATGCCTGATGGACACCATTAGACTTGTCCTCAACACAAAAATACAAAATAGAAAAATAATTCATTTCTGCAAGTACTGGCGTTGTCACTACTTCCTTGATTTATTTCCAGTGATCACTAGGGGGCGCTCCAAAAAAATCTGCAGAGACTATTGCCAGATACTGCTCCGCCTAAATAGTGGCACATGGAGTCACTCCTTTCTTGGAAATGAGAAAGCGTAGATCTTTCCATATTACACCCATGGCATTGCAACTAGAAAGACAGCTCAGTATCATGCGACTGGGCATTCCCCTTTGTGAAACAGCAAATGACACTAACTTATCTGCTTATTTCTGCTCTTTACATATTCCAATTCATTGTAGTTGTAATCAAAATAAAATACAGTGAAATGAATCCAAATGTTAGGATGAAATTATCCAATGTTTTTTAATTCTGCTGGAAAGAGCAAACAGATAAAGCCTGGTTACAAATAGGACTGTAAACCTGCATTCAGTTTAAACGGAATTGCAATTTATAATTAAAAATAAAAACAGAAAGTGTTTTGGGTTAGCTTGGTTTCTCTCTCCACAGATACTGCCTGACCTGCCCGAAATGTTTCCAGCATTTTCTGCTTTTATTTCAGATTTTCAGCATCCACGGTATTTTGCTTTTGTTTGCACAATTATAATGAAACATGTTTAACCACATAAAACTTACACAACCTTACAACACTTGATAAGGTACTGTTGTTTGTCAGTAGGGTAATTGTTCAAATACAACTCGTTACCCATGCCTGAAGCACTACTTCAAATTGTGCTAGATGAGCTTTAATACTGGCTCATTTAAAAGTTAGGTTCAAATGAGCACACAATTAAATCAGGTCGCAGTAGGGGCTACCAAGCAGAAGACTTGAGCACAAAAACCTAGGTTGACCCTCTAGTGCAGAGGGAGTGCTGCACTGTTGGAGGTGTCATCGTTGAGATGAGACTTTAAAATCGAGGCTACGTCTACTCTCAGGTGGATGTAAAAGACCCCACTATTTCAAAGAAGAGCAGGGGAGCTATCCCTGGTATTCTAACCAATATTTATCCCTCAATCAACATCACTAAATAAAGATTATCTGGCCATTTATCATACTGCTGTTTGTGGGAGCTTGCTGTGTGCAAATTGGCTGCTGTATTTCCTACACCTTTTATGTTGAAATTTGGTGATTGATGGTTAGTGCCATCAACAAGACAGTAAGCAAGTGACCCCTTTTAATGGGGCACAGCCAGTAAACCGCAAATTAAACCAAACTTATACGCAAGTTAACAAATCAAAATGTTGTTTCTGGGGGTGAAGCATTCGAGTCTCTCCGGTGTCCAGTTGTGGAAGGCCTCAAGCGTACCAGTGGACACTGTGCTCCCTCTCCAGGGACACCCAGGCACGAACATAACCATGGAAGAGTGGACCCCCCCTCGAACGCCCATTGCCTCGACCTGCTAACAGCCACCTTGACCAGGAGCAATCCAACAAAGAGGCCCTCAGATCTGCCTGCTTCCTCCCCCACAGCAGGTGCCCAACGATCGGGAGTGTGGGACTGAAGTGCAAACAAAAATTGAGCAGCAGCCCCTTCAAAAATTGCTGAGTTTCCTACATCACACTAGTGACTGCACTTCGAAAAAGCACTTTGGGAATTCCTGATGTTGTGAAAGACTTGTATTTATATAGCGCCTTTCACGACCACCGGACGTCCCAAAGCACTTTACAGCCAATGAAGTATCGTTTTTTTAAAAAAGTGTAGTCACGGTTGTAATGTAGGAAACGGGGCAGTAAATTTGCACACAAGCAAGCTCCCACAAACAGCAATGTCAGAATGACCAGATAATCTGTGTTTTTGTTATGTTGACTGAAGGATAAATATTGGCCAGCACACCGGGGAGAAATCACCTGCCTTTCTTCGAAATAGTGCCATGGTGGTCTTAAAAAAAAAATCTAGGCTAACACTTCGGTTTAAAGACTCATCTGAAAGGCGGCACCTCCGACAGTGCAGCACTCCCTCAGCACTGCACTGGAGTGTCAGCCTAGATTTTTTTTGTGCTCAAGTTCCTGGCTCATCATCATCATAGGCAGTCCCTCGGAATCGAGGAAGACTTGCTTCCACACCTGAAGTGAGTTCTTTGGTGGCTGAACAGTCCAATATGAGAGCCACAGACTCCGTCACAGGTGGGACAGATAGATAGTCGTTGAGGGAAGGGGTGGGTGGGACTGGTTTGCCGCACGCTCTTTCCGCTGTCTGCACTTGATTGCTGCATACTCTCGGCATTGAGAATCGAGGTGCACTTCCTCCACTTAGGGCGGTTTTGGGCCAGGGACTCCCAGTGTCATAGAAACATAGAAAATAAGTGCAGGAGTAGGCCATTCGGCCCTTTGAGCCTGCACCACCATTCAATGGCTGATGATCATCTCAATACTCTCTTCCTGCTTTCTCTCCATACCCCTTGATCCCTTTAGCCGTGAGGGCCATATCTAACTCCCTCTTGAATATATCCAACGAACTGGCATCAACAACTCTCTGCAGTAGAGAATTCCACATGTTAACAACTCTGAGTGAAGAAGTATCTTCTCATCTCAGTTCTAAATGGCTTACCCTTTATCCTTAGACTGTGACCCCTGGTTCTGGACTTCCCCAACATCAGGAACATTCTTCCTGCATCTGTGTCAGTGGGGATGTTGCACTTTATCAGGGAGGCCTGGAGGGTGGTTAGGTTTGGATAATCTCAACGCAGTAAACCCAAATCCCTTTTTTAGCACATGATTTGCATTTGTGTGGGTGCCAATTGAGCCCTTCCCACACAACCAAACCCAACCTTCTGACTCAGGAGTGCAACCAACTGGCTGACACACAGGGTTGTCCTTTTGACAAAAGTTTTTTGGGGGGGGGCGCGGGGAGAAGTTTGTGTGTGTGTAAAGAAGTTTGCAAGTGAGTGTGTGTGTGTGTGTGTGTGTGTGTGGGGGGGGGCGGGGTGCTGGGAGCAGCAGGGGGGGGGGGGGGGAAGAAGTTTGTGTGTGTGTGTGTGTAAGTGTGTCAAGAAGTTTGTGTGTGTGTGTGTGTGTGTGTGTGTAAGTGTGTAAAGAAGTTTGTGTGTGTGTAAAGAAGTTTGTGAGTGAGTGTGTGTGTGTGTGTGGGGGGGGGGGAGGGGAAGTGTGGGGGGGGGGGGGAGGGGAAGTGTGGGGGGGGGGGGGGAGGGGAAGTGTGGGGGGGGGGGGGAGTGTGTGGGGAGGGGAAGTGTGTGGGGGGGGAGTGTGTGGGGGGGGAGTGTGTGGGGGGGGAGTGTGTGGGGGGGTGTGTGTGTGTGTGTGTGTGTGTGTGTGTGGGGGGGGGGGGGGAAGAAGTTGTTTGTGTGTGTGTGTGTGTATAAAGAAAATTGTGTGAGAGTGTGTGTGTGTATAAAGAAGTTTGAGTGTGTGAGTGAGTGTGCTATGCTGGGAGCAGGGGAAGCAGCCAGCCACCCCGCGCACGCGCACTGCGGCCGGAGCGTTGTGTGGCAGCAGGGACGCGATTGGGCAGCGACTCGGGCCCGGCTCGTGTTACCCAGAAACGGAGGCGCCCGGCGCACCGGCTCGGCGCTCGGCGGCCGCCCGCCCCGCTCTCTCCAGCCCCCCCCTCCCCACACACACACCCGCCAGCGCCGCTGCCCGTCACTCACCCCGCTCCCCGCCCCGCCCACCGCACAACCGATCGACATTGAAACACGGAGCCCGCGGGGGGAGCTCCACTCACCGGCAGCCTGGGGAGGATCTCGGCCGAACAGCGGTGGCAGAAATAGCGAGACTGTGAGGAAGCCTCCGCCATATTCACGTAAGTCCGCCACAGTGACGTACGGTACGGGTGCCCTGGCGCGTCAAAAAACATTACTTCATACGCCGATTGTGACGTGCCTGGAACCTGTCAATCACAGGACAGTGTTGCAGAGTGTGTATCTGTGTGAGCATTTATTGAGCAGTGTTTGTTACCATTGTCATTTAAGTCTTTATTAAGTAAAGTGTGTGTTGTCACCATTATCTTTTAACTTTTTTATTAATGAAAATGTGCTTTGTTACCATAATCATTTAACTTTCTTTATTAAGGAAAGTATGTGTTATCATTATCATTTAATTTTCTTTATTAACGAAAGTGTGTGTTGTTACCATTATCATTTAACTTTATTAAGGAAAATGTGTTTTGTTACCATAATCATTTAACTTTCTTTATTAAGGAAAGTATGTGTTGTTACCATTATCATTTCATTTTCTTTATTAACGAAAGTGTGTGTTGTTACCATTATCATTTAACTTTATTAAGGAAAATGTGTTTTGTTCCCATTATCATTTAACTCTTTCTTTATTAAGGAAAGTGAGTTTTGTTACCGTTATCATTTAACTCTTTATTGGGGAATAAAAACAGAAAATGCTCAAAATACTCAACAGGTCAGGCAGCATCTGGTGGGAGAGAGAAACAGTTAATGGGCCTGAAATTCGGGTCAGGTCGGAGGCTTCCTTCGGATGAACGCTTCCGCCCCGAGAATTTTTTACAAAATTACCTGGTGGTCTCGGAGACGTCTGCGATTCCTGTGTGAGGTCTTCTCTTCCCGCGCTTCGGAACGCGTTCCCGTCCACCAAGTTCGGACGCAGAAGGTGCAGTCACGTATTCCGTATGGACCTGCAAAAGCCGGTTTTCGGCGCGCAATGTGCATGCGCTGAAAACCAGCTTTTCCAATCTGTCAACTTTTGGCTTGACAGATCGCATGCAACCCCGCAACCAGGACATTCGCACTGGCGAGAATGAGCTATTTGCCCAACTCTTGCCCAGCGAATGTCCTTAATACGCTTGCGCCTGGCCTGGTCTACTTTTACTAGCGTAAGAGTTTTAAAACAGATAAAAATAAAATTTTAACACTCATTTTTATGTTAAAAACCCTGTCCATTAAGGTAAGTTTATTTTAAACCCTGTTAAAACACTTTTTTTTTAAATCCCCCAAAAATATATTTTTTCTAAAACATTTAATGAACTTTAATTTAAATTAATTTTAATTATGTGAGGTGTGTTTTTTATTTTTTATATTGTGTTTAGTGTGTTTGTTTTTTTCCCCTCATTGATAGCAATACGAACTCGGAGATACGGAGAATACTGTACCTGATTGGTTGTGCAGTCAAACGTGACTCCACTTTCTGCGTCCGAACCTGGAGGACAGGGGCGCGCTCTGAAGCACGTGAAGAGAAGGCCTCACACAGGAATCGCAGGCGCCTCTGGGAGGGACCGCCAGGTAATTTCGTAAAAAATTCTCGGGTCAGAGGCATTCGTCCGAAGGAAGCCTCCAACCTGAATTTCAGGCCCATTATGATTTAACTCTTTATTAGGCAACGGCGACATGAAGCAAAACCTTTTTTCGCAGCGATTGGTTATGATCAGAAATGCATTGTCTGAAAGGGTGGTGGCGGCAGATTCAATCGTGACTTTTTTCAAAAAGGAATTTGATAAGTACCTGAAGGGAAAACATTTGGAGGGCTACGGGGAAAGGATGGGGGAGTGGGACTAGCTGAAATGCTCTTGCAGAGAGCTGGCACGGGCTCAATGGGCCAAATGGCCTCCTTTGCTGTAACCATTCTGTGATTCTAAGTTTTATTGGCACATGTCACTCATTTTCAGTTTGTTGTCTAAATATGGAGTATTGTATATCGATTGAAGGATAAAATCAACACAGCTACCTGTATTGAAATGGGTATTACGTGCTCCTTCATAGTTTGATTATAAATCTCACTCCAGATGTTTTCCCAATGGTAATGACACTTTTTCTCTCAATCTTTTCAGTAACTGCAAGTTTCAATTATACAGCATCTTTTAATGTAGAAAACCCTTCCAAGGCAGTTCACAGAGGCCGATTTCCCCCAAAATTGGACACCAAGCCAAAGAAAGATATTCGGAAGAATGACCAAAAATGTAATCGAAGAGGTGGATTTTAAGGAGGGTCTTAAAGAAGCAAAGAGAGGTGGCGAGGTTTGGGGATGGAACTCCAGAGCCTGAGGTCTAGGCCACTGAAGACAGCGATGGGGGCGAAGGAGGTGAGGGATGTACAAGAAGCCAGAGTCGGAATAATGGAGAGTTCAGCTGGAATGGGGTTGTAAAGCTGGAGGAGGTTACAGAGCTAGGCAGCAGTGAAGCCCTGAGATTTAAAAATGAGGATGAGATTTTTAAATTTGATACATTGGGTCCCAGAGCCAAAGTAAGTCAGCAATGATTTGGGGTGATGGGCAAGCGGAATTTGATGCAAGATAGATTGTGGGCAGCTGTTTGAGATGAGCTTGAGGGTAAGAGGTCGACCAGAAGAGAATTGGAATAATCAAGACTGAAGTTGATAAAGGCTTGGATGAGGGTTTTAGCAGCAGGTGGGCTGAACTAGAGGCAGAGGTGTGCAATGTCGTGGAGATGGAAATGGATGGTCTGTGATGGAGAGGATATGGGGTCAGAAATTCAGCTTAGGGATGCCGAAGTTGTGAACAGTCTGGTTTAGCTTGAGACAGTAACCATGAAGGGAGATGGAATCGGCAAGGGTATGGAGTTTGGAGCGGGGACTAAAGACAGTGGGCTGGATTTTCGGTTGTCGATAGCCTCAGTTAGCACCCAGAGGGGGCGTTAATGTGAGCGTTAGAGCTTAGCGACCGGGCACGCAGCTTTTAGCTCCCCACCAGAAAATTCGTTACCGGTCTGGCGGGGGCACAAACTTCGAGCGCCTGACTGTTGGCGATCACTCCGATCATGACGTCAGTCCTGGTGCAACGCCCAAGCTTGCGCCCAGCTCGCTAAATTCAGTGCGCCCGCCAATAACAACATCTGGAACAACAGTCGGAACAGGCTTCCAGAGTCGTTAACTGGTGGCTACTTAAAGGGATGAGGATGCGCTTCCCTTGGAGGTCATAGTCAGTGCGACGTTTACACAGAGCACAGTGCGTGAGCCTCAGAGTTTGCAATGGCAGACACACACAACAGTTTAGCTTGAGAAAAAGTATTTTGGAAAACTTTAATGGGGGCGTTACTAGTTCGCCAGTGTCGCATTCTACATGCTCGAGCAAGGCGGCGTCAAGAGAGAAGGGCTGTTGTCATGTCAGCGGCTGAAGGAGGAGAGCCCCTAGACATCGGGGCAGGAGGCCTTACCTCCCCCACAGCTTTACCGGCGGCAACGTTCATACCTGGACCTGTCCGAGGAGCAGTGTGTCAGAAGGCTGCGCTTCCGAAAGGAGGTAGTTACAGAGATATGCCATCTCCTGCAGGAAGACCGACAGCCTCACATCAGCACCAGGACTGTGCTACTGTCACAGTGAAGGTCATGGTGGCATTCACCCTCTATGCCTCCAGCTCCTTCCAGGCAGCATCAGGGACATATGCAGCGTCTGACAATTCACAACACATCGCTGCATCCACGACGTCACCACAGGCACTCTACATATGTAGAATGGACTTTATTAATTTCCCGATGACCAGGGAGAAACAGGATGAGCACACATGTAGATTTGCCAGGATAGTGGTCTTCCCCAGGGTGCAAGGAGCAATTGCCTGCACATACGTGGCCTTACGAGCACCATTCCAGAATGCAGAGGTCTTCAGAAACAGATATGGATACCACTTCCTAAATGTGTAGCTGCTGTGTGACCACACGCAGCACATCCTCACGGTCACTGCTCGCTATCTTGGAAGTGCACATCCTGCGGGAGAGCACTGTGCCTCAACTGTTTCAGCCACAACAGCAAAGCCGAGGCTTGCTGCTCAGGGACAAGGGATATGGCCTGGACACTTGGCTAAAGACCCCCCTCCGCATCCCCACCAGAGAGCCGGAGGAATGCTACAATGAGAGCCATGCCGCCGCCCGCATCATCATAGAGCAGACAATAGGGGTGCTAAAGCAGCAATTCCAACGCCTGGACCGCTCTGGAGGCAGCCTTCAATACTCCTCTCAACAGGTCTCACTATTCATTGTGGTGTGCTGCATGCTGCACAGCTTGGCCATCATGAGGGCCCAGGCCTTGCCAGTGGGGATCGCAGATCCACTTCAGGAGGCTGAGGACGAGGAGGAGGAAGAAGAACAGGAGTCTGGCCATGCCCCAAATGTCCAGCAATACGACGAGGACGCAATGTGCCAAAGTTGGCGGCGCCAGGGCTATTCGGTGGCGGCTCATATGGGAGTGCCTCCCTTAAATGCAGTGTGCTGAGGGATGCAGCTAATAATGACCGCGCATTGTGCCACGATAATGCTACATCTCCATCTCCAACTGAACAATCATATACCAGAAGCTGAAGGAAACGGTTAAACTAACATTTTATTTTGCAAATATGCTTTAAACAACCCCAAAAACCCCACACCCTACAATAAAACAAAATGGAGCAGCCGCCCCCTTCAAAAAACAGAACAGATGCTGAAACTTCCGAACATACGTACATGGGTCCCATGGGGACACATTTACTTAGTGGGTCTTAGGCTCGCATTTCCCACCCCTCTGCCTCACCCTCCCTCCCTCGCCTACTGCTCGTCCCCAATGGGTCCTCGGTGTCTGCAGCAAGGCCGCTTGAGGCTGCTGTGTGTCTGAGGGAGTCAGGACAGATGCCTGGCAGGACGCCCTGAACCAGTTCTGGGTCTGCTGACAGCATTGCCTGAGAATAAGCGGCAGCAGTCTCAGATGGCTGGCTTGCAGAAAGGGAATGGCAGTGGTGGGACCCGGAATGATGTCTGTTGTGTATGGAGAAAGAGTCAGACTGAACACTGCGAACTCAAAGTAAAGTGTGACCTTGGTCTTTTATTGCAGGTCTCCAACGTGCCTCTCCAACTTGTGAAGCCTTTTTTATACCTGTGTTCCCAAGGGATTATGGGATCCCTTGGGACGCCGGGGAATGAGCCCTCTGGTGGCTGTACAGAGTAAATACAAGTCCACATATATAACAATGTTCTCCTGAGAGAGGACATCAGGTTCAACCTCGACCAACTGGCTGGCACTCCCCCGAGGCTGAGCCTCATCATCTGGAGCAATCTGGTAGGGCGCAGATTGCTGGCCTACTTTGGCACCATTAGCCATGGGGACCCAGACACAATGGCAGCAGTCAGTGCTTGCGTGGCATCGCACAGTGGCTATGTGAACAGTGGATCTGGGGCACGAGCAACTACCAGTAAGTATGAGGCTCAGGACTTGGACGGCATAGGAAGAGCTGAAAGGTGCTGCTAGGTGGGCACAGGCTGAGTAAAGAGCTAGAGGGTGAGAGACGCTTGGATGGGCAGGCCATATCTGGTGAGGCAATAAAGAGGTCTCAGGCTGTCTTCAGCAAGGAGGAGCATGGTTTGGTAGACATAGAGAAGCGGTAGGCACTCCAGAGTCTTTACATTGTGAGAGACATGTGAAGTTCATATGAAGGCATTGGATGGTGAATGGAAAAGGTACTCACCCTGACGGCCCTAGTAAGGTCATTGAATTTATTGCGACATTGCATAGCTGTTGTGGCCACCGTGTTCCGGGCTACAATGTGCTGCGCCACTTGTCTCCACAGCCCTTTGTCCCCCTCCAGACTGGAGGACATCCAGTGACTCTCCACTGCTTCCAGCAAGGCATCAAGGGCGGTGGGTGAGAAGCGGGGAGATAGCTGACGTCCTCCTTGCTCTTCCATTTTTGCACTCTGAAGCCACTGTGGAGCTGGAGCTGCTAATGCCTTACTTTACCTTGCCATGCCTTTAAGAGTCCTGGGATCTGAATCGGAGTTCCACGCATGCGCAATGGCTTCGCAAAATTTAGCGACAGAACTTTTGTTCACACCCCCCCCCCCCCCCCCCCAAGTCATGTGTGTAACAACTGATTTTGCACTACCTTCAGCTGTTTGCTCAATTCCGACAAGTTTCTCAGCGGGAGGCACAAACTTTTTCAAGGCGCTAACATTACCATTCCACCTGAGTTACCGCCCCAACTGAGGCACGACCGAATTTCTCCCCCTATGGTTTTGGCTTCAACTACCTCTCCTTGGCCCAGTGGTCAATGCTGTCATCTATTTTCCTCAGACAAAGTTCTCCATCCCATCAAAATTGCTGTCATCAACTCCCTACTTAAAATACTCAACCCATCCGACATCTCCAACTACTACCCCATCTCTAACATTTTCTTTCTCTCTAAGGTACTTGAATGCATCATCATCACCCAATTTGGCTCCCACTTTTCTCTCAGCTCCCTGTTTAAATTTTTTCGTCTTGTTTCCATCCGTTCACAGCACTGAGACCACACTAGTCAAAGTCAGGAACGATATCTGACATGCCTGGAAATTTGGCATGTTATCGTTCCCTATTTTTCTACGACTATCTTCCTATGACCTTTGATGGGGTTAACCACTCCCTCCTTCTCCACTGCTTGTTCTCATAGTCTACCTTCATGGTACTACTCTTTCATGGTTTCATTTCTAAGTGGCTTGATGGGCAGCACATCTCCTGCAATAAATTCTCCCGTCATCTCTGTCATACCCCAAGGTTGCATTCTCATCCCTATCCTGTTCGGCATTTACAAACTATCTCTAAGCAACATTTTCCTTAAGCATGCAGTTAACATCCATATGGATAAACACCCAGTTTTACCTCATTATCACCAGTCTTGCTTAACTCCATGACTGTTGCTGTGCTGTCCAATTACCTGCCTGACGTTAAGTCATGAATGAGCTAGAGTTATCACCAGCTTCACTCCATACAAGCTCCTATTCATCCAGAATCTATGGTCTGCATCCCATCTTATACTAAGTCCCGCTTTCCTACCCCTCTCCTCACCAACCACTAATGGATCCCTTTCCTCTTCCACAAAGTTTTGAATTCAATATCTTCATCCCCATCTACAAAGCTGCCCATTACTTAGCTTCATCCTGCTATTGCATCTTGCTCCAAACCTGTGTCCCAGCTCACGCTATACTATTCAAACTCTGGCTCGTCCCTCTGTCTGGAGCTAAAGTTATTTCTAGCTCACAAGAGCAAGACTGGGCCGCTCTGTGCAGCACATGCCTGAAACCTTGTACCTCAGTGCCTGATTCAATCTGCTTTTCCAGTTTCTCACACAGACTGAACCCAACCATGCAGAGCTTTTGGTATTCCGTTTGATCAAGTCAAACGTCAAAACCGCTTATTTCAACCTCTCAAATATTGCTTTTCTCTGTGCCTATCTCCAGCAGCACTCAAGAAGCTCAACACCATCCAGGACAAAGCAGCCCGCTTGATTGGCACCCCATCCACCACCTTCATCATTCATTCCCTCCACCACCGGCGCACCGTAGCTGCAGTGTGTACCATCTACAAGATGCACTGCAGCAACTTGCCATGACTTCTTCGGCAGCACCTCCCAAACCCGTGACCTCTACCACCGAGATGGACGAGGGCAGCAGGCACATGGGAACACCATCACCTGCAAGTTCCCATCCAAGTTATACACCATCCTGACTTGGAAATATATCGCCGTTCTTTCGTCGTCACTGGGTCAAAATCTTGGAACTCTCTGGTAGTACCACCACCTTAGGTAGTCCCTCGGAGTCAAGGATGACTTGCTTCCACATTAATATAAGTTCTCGGGCAACTGATGAGACCAATGCAGGACCTACTGTCTCTGTCACAGGTGGAGCAAACGGTGGTTGAAGGGACGGGTGGGTTGGGGGGCTTGGGTTGTCGTGCTCTGTTTGCGCTTCGCTTCCGCGTGCTCCCGGCGAAGAGACTCGGTGTTCAGCGCCTTCCCGGATGCTTCTCCTGCACTTGGAGCAATCTTGAGCCAGGGATTCCCAGGTGTCCATGGGGATGTTGCACTTTTTCAAGGAGACTTTGAGGGTGTCCTTGAAGCGTTTCCTCTGCCCACCTGCGACTCACTTGCCGTATCAGAGCTCTCAGTAGAGTGCTTGTTTTGGGAGTCTGTCTGCATGCCCGATACTAATGTGGCCCGTCCATCAGAGCTGATCGAGCGTGGACAATGCTTCAATGCTGGGGATGTTGGCCTGAGCGAGTACACTGATGTTGGTGCGCCAATCCTGCCAATGGATTTGCAGGATCTTGCGGAGGCAGTGTTAGTGCTACTTTTCCAGTGCTTTGAGGTGTTTGCTGTACATAGTCCATGTCTCTGAAACATATAGGAGGGGGTTATCACTACTGCTCTGTAGACCATGAGCTTGGTGCCGGGTTTGAGATCCTGGTCTTCGAACACTCTCTTCCTCAGGTGACCGAAGGTTGCACTGGCACACTGAAGGCGGTGTTTGACTTCATCATCGTCGTCTGCCCTTGTCGACAGTAGGCTCCCGAGGTATGGAAAATGGTTCACATTGTCCAAGGCCTTGTTCCGGATCTTGATAATCGGGGGGCAGTACTGTGAGGCGGGGGCAGGTTGGTAGAGAACCTTTGTCTTACGGATGTTTAATGTAAGGCCTATACATCATACAGTTTGGTGAAGGTGTTGACAATGGTTTGAAGTTCGACCTCCAAGTGTGTGCAAACACAAGTGTCATCTGCATACTGTAATTCAATGACAGAGGATGGGACGATCTTGGATCTGGACAGGAGGCGACGGATGTTGAACAATTTCCCGTTTGATCTGTAGATTAGCTCCACTCCAGTAGGGAGCTTATTGAGGGTGAGATGGAGCTTTACAGTAAGGAAGATCGAGAAGAGCATTGGTGCGATGACACAGCCTTGCTTGACCTCGGTCCACACGTGTATTGGGTCTGTGGTAGATCCGTTGGTCAGTATCACAGACCTTCACCAGACAGACTGCAGTGGTTCAAGAAGGCAGCTCACCACCACCTTCTTAGGTAGTCCCTCGGAGTCGAGGGATGAGTTCCTATGGATTGAAGGGTAGCTAATGCAATCCCACTTTTTAAAAAAGGAGGGAGAGAGAAAACGGAATTATAGACCGGTTAGCCTGACATCGGTAGTGGGGAAAATGCTGGAATTAATTATTAAAGATATAATAGCAGCACATTTGGAAAGCAATGACAGGATTGGTCCAAGTCAGCATGGATTTATGAAAGGGAAATCCTTGCTTGACAAATCTTCTAGAATTTTTTGAGGATGTAACTAGTAGAGTGGATAAGGCAGAACCAGTGGATGTGGTGTATTTGGACTTTCAAAGGGCTTTTGACAAGGTCTCACACGAGATTAGTGTGCAAAATTAGGGCACATGGGATTGGGGGTAATGCATTGATGTGGATAGAGAACTGGTTGGCAGACAGGAAGCAAAGAGTGGGAATAAACTGGTCCTTTTCAGAATGGCAGGCAGTGACTAATGGGGTACCACAAGGTTCAGTGCTGGTACTCCAGCTATTTACAATATATATTAATGATTTAGACGAAGGAATTGAATGTAATATCTCCAAGTTTGCAGATGACACTAAACTGAGTGGCAGTGTGAACTGTGAGGAGGATGCTAAGAGGCTCCAGGGTGACTTGGACAGGTTAGGTGAGTGGGCAAATACATGGCAGATGCAGTATAATGTGGATGTGTGAGGTTATCCACTTTGGTAGCAAAAACAGGAAGGCAGATTAGTAAAAGGGGAGGTGCAACGAGACCTGGGTGTCATGGTACATCAGTCATTGAACGTGGCATGCAGGTACAGCAGGCAGTTAAGAAAGCAAATGGCATGTTGGCCTTCATAGGATTTGAGTATAGGAGCAGGGGGGTCTTGCTGCAGTTGTACAGGGCCTTGATGAGACTGGGCCTTGATGAGACCACACCTTGAGTATTGTGTGCAGTTTTGGTCTTCTAATCTGAGAAAGGACATTCTTGCTATTGAGGGAGTGTAGCGAAGGTTAACCAGACTGATTCCCGGGATGGCAGGACTGACATATGAAGAAAGATTGGATCGACTCGGCTTATATTCACTGGAATTTAGAAGAATGAGAGGGGATCTCATAGAAGCATATAACATTTTGACGGGATTGGACAGGGTAGATGCAGGAAGAATGTTCTCAATGTTGGGGAAGTCCAGAACCAGGGGTCACAGTCTAAGGATAAGGGGTAAGCCATTTAGGACAGATGAGGAGAAACTTTTTCACCCAGAGAATTGTGAACCTATGGAATTCTCTACCACAGAAAGTTGTCCAGTCCAGTTCATTAGAAATATTCAAAAGGGAGTTAGATGTGGCCCTTACGGCTAAAGGGATCAAGGGGTATGGAGAGAAGGCAGGAGTGGGGTACTGAGGTTGCATGATCAACCATGATCATATTGAATGGTGGTGCAGGCTCGAAGGGCCGAATGGCCTGCTCCTGCACCTATTTTCTATGTTTCTCCAGGGCAATAAATGCTGGAACTTGTCAGTGACATGCAAATCTCAGGAACGAATAAAAAAAAATGTTTACTATTTTATGGTCATCAGCAGTTTCAAGCCTATTAGTGTCTTTTACAGCTCTCGTCTGTTGTCTGACTGCCTTCCTGTTGTGATACAGAAATAATCTTTTTAGTTTTGCTTAGTTTCAGCTGCTGTGCCTCTTTCCAGGTTTCTTTGCTCCTCTAATCAGCCGTTTAATATGTTGCTGCATTTTCTTATATCTGTCCCAATGAGCCACTTCTCCTTTCACCTTTGTCGGATTTTTACAACCCACATTTCGGCTTTATCTCACTTTTAATTTAGCATTGTCTATGCTTGTTGGTTTTAGGAAATGATTTTTTCTACGTGCTCAACATTATTGCCCTGAATTTCCATGGGGTTCCACTGATCGCCTGCCATGACCAGCGTAAAGTCTGGATATATGTCTGTTTTTAGGCCTCCATGGCCTCGCCCCTCCCTATCTCTTTAATCTCCTCCAGCCTCAAAACTCCTCGAGATATCTGCACTCCTCCAATTCTGGCCTCTTGAGCATCCCTGATTTTAATCACTCCACCATTGGTGGTCGTTCCTTCAGCTGGCAAGGCCCTAAGCTCTGGAATTCCCTCCCTCAACCTCTCCGCCTCTCTACCTCTCTTTCCTCTTTTAAGACGCTCCTTAAAACCTACCTCTTTGACCAAGCCTTTGGTCATCTGCCCTAATATCTCCTTATGTGGCTCGGTGTCAAATTTTGCTTGATAACACTCCTGTGAAGCGCCTTGGGACATTTTACTAGGTTAAAGGCACGACATTGATTTTGGTTCCCGCCACAAACTCCGTTCTCTTGCCATTGACTCCATCCCTCTCCCCAACTTCTGTCTGAACCAGACTGTTCGCAACCTTAATGTCATATTTTGACCCTGAAATGAGCTTTTGACCACATATCTACAGCATAGCTAAAACCGCCTATTTCCACCTCCGTAACATCGCCCGTTCTCTGCTCTTGCCTCTACTCAGCCATTGCAGAAGGCCTCATCCATGCCTTTGTTACCTCTAGACTTGACTATTCCAACACACTCCTGGCTGGCCTCCCACATTCTACCCTACGAAAACCAGAGATCATCCAAAACTTGGCTGCCCGTGTCCTAACTCGCACCAAGTCCCGTTCACCCATCACCCCAGTGCTCGCTGACCTACATTGACTCCAGGTTAAGCAATGCCTCTATTAAAATTTTCATACTTATTTTCAAAACCATCCATGGCCTCGCCCCTCCCTATCTCTGTAATCTCCTCCAGCCCCACAGCACCCAGCGATGTCTGCACTCCTCTAATTCTGCCTTCTTGAGCATCCCTGATTATAATCACTCAAACATTGGTGGCCGTGCCTTCTGTTGCCTAGTTCCTTAAAACCTACCTCTTTGACCAAGCTTTTGGTCACCTGTGCTAATTTGTACTTATTACGGTTTGATGTCAAATTTTTTATCTCATAATACTCCTGCGAAGCATTTTGGAACATTTCACTATGTAAAAGGTGTTATTGTTGTTGTAAATAAATTCAAGTTGTTGTTGTTTCCAGGGTTTCCACTGGTCTTCCGTCAACTTTATCTTTAAAGATGTTCCACTTGTCTTCTGCTAAATTGAATGACCTACCCCAATTTATTTACTTTAGTTACTCCCTCATTTCATCAAATTTAATTCACTGTTTTAATGTTATATATCTGGCTCCTAGTTTGGAGTATTTCTGTCTCTCAGATCAACTTTATCACTCTTTGGTCAATGTCCCCACCCTAGCCCCACCGCCGCACCACCACAGTCCGTAAAGTCTTTGCATCTATATGCACCTTTTGGACCTGTGCAGTTTTTTAGCAGATATAACAGGCCAGAATTTAATAACACTGAATGAACAGCATCTAAACGGGTAAATGCTGACATTGCAGTCAATCATTCACTGCTCCGACACAGACCGTGCTGTGAGTGCCCCCTCTCCCCCATAATCAGTGTAATCGGTGAAACTGACACAAACCTGGGCTTTTGTGCAGTTACATCGCTGTTAAATACCCAGTTAAATGTTAGGCCTTTTGGAATCGGTATAACTGGGGTTTTAACAGTGTATTGACTGCTGAACAAATGTTATAACCATGAAAAACTAATTTTCATTTTGTGCAGTGTCAAATTTTTCCATTATAATAATTGAAATTTTTACGAAACTTTAAAAAAATACATATTTTTTAAGTTTGTTCACAATATTTCAGGTTCTACCTTATCCCCATATGAGAACACCAATCTTTATTTAGCTCTCTGTAACATTTTTTTAAAAGTCAGGATAAAAGCAGATTCTCATTTCCTGGTTCACTGAGAATTCTGCAAAGTGTTTAGCTGGTTAGACAGCTTGTTGACATCACAGCAGATCACGCTATAGAATCCACACTAAACTGCGCTGAAATCACTGGCGTGTAGAAAAAAGCAAACTTTTCACCTCAGATTGCGAGTTCTCTGTAGGCAGCTTTCTTTGGGGCCAGCGACAAACGTCTTTGCTTCACAGCAGATTCCGGGCCAATAACTAGCTACAGTAATGTTTTGTAGCACCCTCAGTGGTACAGAACCTTTTGTCTAGCTAGATGGTAAATAGTACATTAGGATGTATTTTTATTAACCTTGAGCAAGTTCTAAAAACATACATTTATGGCATTTACTATATAACATTAAACATGTTTTCAATTCAGCCAGTTGTGTTTGCCATTATGTAAGTTTTACGTTTAAATATGCAAAAGTTTTCCAAAAGTTTTTTTTTCTGACCTATGTAGAATGTCATTGTTAAGGTAAGCAAGAAGCTATCTTTAGGAGCAATAAGCCACAAGTGGGTTTAAATAGTTAGCCCAAGATTACGAATGCTAGACCTAAGGTGATACATACCAGAACAATTATGTTTGGTAGAGGAGAGGGAGTTGTTCAGAATTGGGCCTCTCATGAAGATTAGAAAAGGCAGGAGAATTGCCAGTGGAGGCATGATGGGCCGAATGGTGTGTTGGCACGATGTTACATCCCTTGGGCGGATAAGAGTACATTAAATTAATATTACAAAATAGGCATTTGAAAGAAATTAAGTATGAAGTAAGCCACTACTTGAAAGTGTAATTGCCAGCTCTGAGGCAGAATTGTGGCCCTACATGTTGGAATATGTTTGATTCCTCCAAACCATTGAGTTCCCAAAATCAATCACATCCCTTCTGAGCCAAGGAATGTCACCTCCCACTGGGAGGGAATGAGGGAAGAAACTCCAAATGGCAAGGCAGTCTTCTTGAGGGATGCCCTCTGGCAACAACTATGGCTACAAATTCCTTGAAGCTTTACACTTATCCCACAGGCAATGTCATAGTGGGTACCTGACTTTGCATATGGGATAAACATAATACAAGGGAGAATTTCTAGCTCCGACATGGGTTAGAGAGACATTAGTACAGACCAGGGGCTAGAACCTCACACTCAGTTTCTCACTTGGTCATAATTGGTGCATGGCTTTGAAAGACCAGAAAAGATGGGAGTGAACTGAAGGGAGTTTATACTCATTTGAAAAAGAAAGTGTGTTTGCCAGGGGAAGATATAGTGAAGCACCTGCTACAGTTACATTGTTTTATGGCAAGTATAAGTTTATTATAAGATGATATCTCAATATGTGTTTAAAATGAAACTCCGGTGTATAACATTATGGATCCACCTGCATAAACTTAACTGATTTAAGTGAGAAAGCTTGCTAAATGCTCCGTGAAAATGTTCAAAATGGAAGATTCATCAATCTATGCTACTTTATCTGGAAATAAACCAGAAATTTTGAAACCAAAATAAACACTACGGCCCTGAAATTCTGTCGCTTTAATCGGTTAATGCTGCCCCTACAACAGAAAAGAAAACAATTTCAGGCATTACCATTTCTGAATCCCCCACCATCAACATCCTTTTGGGGGGGGGGGGGGGGAGAGGCAGCATTGATCAGAAACTTAACTGGACCAGCCACACAAATACTGTGGCTAATAAGAGCAGGTCAGATGCTGGGTATTCTGTAGCGAGTGTCTCACCTCCTGACTCCCCAAAGCCTTTCCACCATCTGCAAGACACAAGTCAGGAGTGTGATGGTATATTCTCCACTTGCCTGGATGAGTGCAGCTCCAACAACACTCAAGAAGTTTGACACCATCCAGGATAAAACAGCCCGCTTGATTAGCACCCCATCCACCATCTTCAACATTCACTCCCTCCACCACCGGCACACCGTGGCTGCAGTGTGTACCATCTACAAGATGCACTTCAGCAATTCGCCAAGGCCTCTTCGACAGCATCTCCCAAACCCCTGACCTCTACCGCCTAGAAGGACAAGGGCAGCAAGCGCTTGGGAACACCATCACCTCCAAGTTCCACTCCAAGTCACACAACATCCTAACTTGGAAATATTTTGCCATTCTTTCATCGTCGCTGGGTCAAAATCCTGGAACTCTCTCCCAAACAGCACTGTGGGAGCACCTTCACCACACAGACTGCAGCGATTCGAGAAGGCAGCTCACTACCACCTTCTTGAGGGCTATTAGGGATGGGCAATAAATGCCGGCCTTGCTAGCGATGTCCACATCCCGTGAACGAATAAAAAAAAAGTCAAAAGCATTAAGAGGTAGATTTGCATTTTACTGTCTAGGCATTTAACATCACTTGGGCCAAGCACAGAGAGGTGAATTGGGCAGAGAGGATCATACGCCGGTCACAACACACCTGATTTTCCTTCCGCTAACCTCAATGGAAACGAAAGTTGGATAGGTTTTGTTTGCACCAAGTCCCGCTCACCCATCATCATCATCATTATCGGCGGTCCCTCAAACGAGGATGACTTGCTTCCATGAGAGTTCACAGATGTTTCAATGAAGGACCCGATGTTCCAGTCCTGAACTCCAGTTTAGGGGCTGGAAGATGCCTGTGCATGGATTTTTTTAACGTGTGGTGACCGTTGCGCATCAGCCACCACATAGGCTTGACAGAGCTAGGCCTTTATCCAGCGGCAAGGGTAAACCAGGATGACTGGAGGCCTGCTCTGCTGCACGGACCTAGTACGCGCACACATCGCAGTGTGGGCAGGTCCGTGCTGCCCCTGGGCCCTCAGCTCTTCTGGGCCCTGTACCCTATTCCACCACGATGTTCCAGGGCCCGGCGCTCCGGCTCTATTTATAGCCCCAACCTGCGGTGGTGTTCTCTCACAGGTCGGGGCGGCCCATGATGTTCCAGGGCTTGGCGCTCCAACTCTATAGCCCCGACCTGCGGTGGTGTTCTCTCACAGGTCGGGGCGGCCCATGATGTTCCAGGGCCCGGCGCTCCAACTCTATAGCCCCGACCTGCGGTGGTGTTCTCTCTCGGGTCGGGGCGGCCCATAGAGCAGCCAGGTCAGATGTTATCCACCCGAGGGTGCTCAAGGAGATGCGACATGTACTATGCGAGCCCCTTTTAAATAGCTAGCTGCACTCTGGGACAGTGACCATAGACTGGATGGAGGCTAATGTAGTCCCTATCTTTTTAAAAAAAGGAAGCAGAACCAACCCAGGTAATTATAGGCTCATTAGTTAGACATCAGTAGTAGGAAAGATGCTTGAGGGAATCATTAGGGATGCAATATATGATTACTTGGATAGAGGGACATATTAAGGACATCCAAAGGGAGGTCAGGTCTTACAAATTTGACTGCATTTTTTGAAGAAGTCACCAAGGTGATGGATGAGAGAAGCCCATTAGATATTGTCTACTTAGACTTCCAAAATGCTCTCCACAAGATTGAAGCCTCTGGCATTAGTGGTAATATATTGAGCTGGATTGAGAACTGGCTGGAAGGTCGTATGAAGAAAGTAGTTATCGATGGATTTGGATCTGTTTGGAGTCCGCTCACCCATCACCCCTGTGCTCGCTGACCTACATTGGCTCATGGTTAAGCAACACCTCGATTTCAAAATTCTCATCCTTGTTTACGAATTCTCTATGGCCTCGCTCCTCCCTATCTCTGTAATCGCCTCCAGCCTCACAACCCTCCCAAGATACCTGCGCTCCTCAAATTCTGCCCTTTTGAGCATCCCTGATTATAATCGCTCCACCATCGGTGGCCGTGCCTTCAGCTGCCTGGGCCCTAAGCTCTGGAACTCCCTCCCTAAACCTCTCCACCTCTCTACCTCTCTTTCCTCCTTTTAAGACGCTCCTTAAAACCTACCTCTTTGACCAAGCTTTTGGTCATCTGCCGTAATTTCTTGTGTGGCTCGGTGTCAATTTTTTTTTGTCTTCTAACACTCCTGTGAAGTACGTTGGGACATTTTACTGTTAAAGGTGCTAAATAAATATAAGTTGTTGTTGTTTGCAAAATACAGTTCTCCCACCGGCTTTTTTTTTGCACCCAGGCAATGTTTAATATCCAATGTTTAATCTACCTTAAAATGTTAAAATGCTAATATCCGACCGTGTCATTTCAGGACCAAGATCTGTTTTTGTGAAAAAGTTGTTTTTTTCTTTGGGGGAGGGAAGATCAGAATCAAAACAAACCACAGCAATGTCCAAAAAACAAAATGCTGGCCATAATTATAATATAGTGCCTGTGTGACCCATTAAGTTCGACGTTTTAACTAGTTGTGTATCATTACGAATATCTCTCAACACCATAATAAAATAATTCCTGTACCTCACAATGGAGATTGTTTTATTGCTGTTAGCCTCGTGATTAACGCAGGTGTCATTTTCCATTTACATATATATTAAATTAAAAATCTTATTGTTAGAATTTGTCACTGGCTGCATAATTACAGTATTGTAGGCATTTAAATAAATTATGAGCAATGAAAATTTGTACAAGGTAACTGGGTAAAAGAGAAATTATTCCCATAAATATGGCAGTAAAATAATCGTTAAGGTGTAGACATTTTTATTTGGTGAAATAAAGATTCAGTAATTGCATTTAACAGCCTGCCTGTAGAGGGCACTTTAAGCATGTAAAATAACATCTCCATAATTGAGTATCAATTGAATCAAAAATATTTCCACGAGCTCGATATCACAATGGCAAAGTGACCACCCAAAGTATATTTAATGACTAAAAACTACAAATATACTCATTCCACTTAATCTTTGTCAAAAATACACGTATTTTAAATGTAACATGTCATAACGAGTAGTGTGATCTGATGTCTCTCTTAATGAGGTTGAACATAACACACTGACTTTTTTACTCTCATAAATTTATACAGTCAGCTTCACCTGGGGAGATATTTATCATGTCGGTGCTGCCCACGGCATATCCTTTATGTATCCTCAGCAGAGTATCAGTTTCATTGCAGGTCAGAATTTTCCATTGTTCTGTTTCGTGCTTAGCACTGTGAAACCCACAGGCTTTCACTCATTTCAAGACAATTCTTCACAATAAACGTGAACTTTATCATTTATTATTACGCTTACGATAAATGATTCAGTGTGCTATCTAAACTGAGAACTGGGGCAGGATTTTCGGCAAAAACGGTAGTTTTACGTCAAAATTACCGTTTTCGCTGCGCTACCGTTTCTGACCGAACTTTCAGCTTTTACGTCTGTGCCAAGGGCGTATTGGTAAAGGAGGGGTTGCACGACTATTCACAACGCAAAACACGAGTTACGGAACTTGGTCCGTGGTCGTTTGTGCTGCAATAGAGGCCTTGGGAGGGGAGGGGGGGAAATAAAATAAAATTGCAAAAAAACATTCACAAAACCCTTATCTACTAAATCGCTGAAAAATAATTTAAAAATAAAAACTTTAACTTACCTTTTTTTGCAGGTTTTCATACTTACCGCTGCTGGCAGGGCTGCACCGACAGGTTTGATCTGTCGGTATTCTGGGCACGGCGTACGGGTTGGGAGAGCGCCGAAAGTACGACGGTAACGCAATGCGCGTCGTTACACGTCGCGCACCTCTCCCCGGTGGTATTTCATTTCACCGCTGCAAACAACGAGCCCAGGATCCCACCCGGGCTTTGCGACCGGGTTTCCGCTGCGGAGGGTCAAAAGGTGGCGAAAATCCGGCTCCTGGTATCCACCATGGTGCAGAGTAGACCAGTTATCTCATTTGGCCTGCTATCGGACACTGCAGATAAGAAAGATCAAAAATCAAATCGACGCTTAACCTCTTTGTCTACGATGTAACCATATCCAACATCACACAATTCCGCAATATTTGGCTGTAGAAAGATTGCATCTGAAGACAGATTGCATCCAATCAGAAACTGTATTTTTCAATGTTGGTTCTATCTGGGACCTGGAAAATTTGAATAGAAATTCATATGCAGTTTAGAATAATCCAGTTTGACTCTTATTTTAACTAATTGGAAAGGAAAGTCTAGGGGATTACCTTTTGTTCAAATTGCTCCCTGTATAACAGTGACAGTAGAAATGGCGGTTATGTTGCTGGACGAGTAATCCAGAGGCCTGGACTAATGATCTGGAGACGGCAGCTGGGGAATTTAAATTCAATTAAAAATAAATCTGGAATAAAAAGCTAATATCAGTAATGGTGACCATAAAACTACCGGATTGTTGTAAAAACCCAGCTGGTTCACCTAATGTCCTTTAGGGAAGGAAATCGGCCGTCCTTACCCGGTCTGGCCTATATGTGTCTCCAGACCCACAGCAATGTAGTTGACTCTTAACTGCGCTCTGAAATGGCCACCAGCAAGTCACTCCATTGTGTTCAAGAAGGTAGCTCACCACCACCTCCTCAGGACAATTATGGATGGGAAATAAATGCTGGCCTTGCCGATGACGCCCATATCCCATGAATGAATAATAAAAAAAATAAAGAAATATATAGATAAATAATACAATTTTGAAAAATTTGTTTAACAATTTCTTTAAAACATCAATTATCTGAAATAAAAACAGAAGATACTGGAAATACTCAGCAGGACAGGGGAGAGAAATGTAGAGTTAACATTTCAGGCCAAAAATGTTGCTTCCCTCAAGAAATTAAATCAATTGGGGAGAACTCATGGCAATCCGAGTTGTGTGTGGTCAAACAGTATTCTACACTTTCATATTGATCAAACTATGTCAGATGCTCCTGACCATGATGGATGTTAGAATGCAATAGGAATATTTTTGAACATTTTTACAACAAACTAAGAAGAAACAAAATTTAGTCGGATGGTGATAGATCTAGCTCATCAAGAAAGAATCACAACTGGCATTTCCTTGTTTTTTCTGAGTGCTGTTTGCAATTCAAACAGGTTGATATAGATTTCGCTGCTCATGATGCTGTCTCCTCTACTACATCATCATCATCATAGTTCCTTGGCATCGAGGAAGACTTGCTTCCACTCTTAAAATGAGTCCTTAGGTGGCTGTACAGTCCAATACGAGAACCACAGTCCCTGTCACGTGGGAGAGATAGTCGTTGAGGGAAAGGATGGGTGGGACAGGTTTGCCGCATGCTCTTTCCGCTGCCTGCACTTGATTTCTGCATGCTCTCGGCGATGAGACTCAATATGCTCAGCACCCTCACTGATGCACTTTCTCCACTTAGGGTGGTCTGTGGCCAGGGACTCCCAGGTGTCAGTGGGGATGTTGCACTTTTTCCGACTTTGTGCTCCCTGTAACGTTTCCTCTGCCCACCTTTGACTCGTTTGCATGAAGGAGTTCTGAGTAGAGCGCTTGCTTTGGGAGTCTCATGTCTGGCATGCGAACAATGTGGCCTGCCCAGCAGAGCTGATCAACTGTGGTCAGTGCCTCAATGCTGATGATGTTGGCCTGGTCGAGGACGCTAATGTTGGTGCGTCTGTCCTCCCATTGGATTTGTAGGATCTTGCGGAGACATCGTTGGTGGTATTTCTCCAGCGACTTGAGGTGTCTACTGTACATGGTCCATGTCGCTGAGCCATACAGGAGGGCGGGTATTACTACAGCCCTGCAGACCATGAGCTTGGTGGCAGTTCTGAAGGCCTTGTCTTCAAACCCTCTTTTCCTCAGGTGGCCAAAGGCTGCACTGGCGCACTGGAAGCGGTGTTGAATCTCGTCGTCAATGTCTGCTCTTGCTGACAAGAGGCTCCGAGGTATGGGAAATGGTCCATGTTGTCCTGGGCCGCGCCGTGGATCTTGATTACTGGGGGGCAGTGCTGTGCGGCGAGGGCAGGCTGGTGGAGGACCTTTTTATTTTACAGATGTTTAGCGTAAGGCCCATGCTTTCGTACGCCTCAGCAAATACGTCGACTGTGTCCTGGACTTTAGCCTCTGTAAGTGCACAGACGCAGGCGTCGTCCACGTACTGTAGCTCGACGATAGAGGTTGGGGTGGTCTTGGACCTGGCCGTGAGAAGTTGAAGGTTGAATAGGTTCCCACTGGTTCTGTAGTTTAGTTCCACTCCAGCGGGGAGCTTGTTGACTGTGAGGTGGAGCATGGCAGCGAGGAAGACTGGGAAGAGGGTTGGGGCGATGACGCAGCCCTGTTTGACCCTGGTCCGGACATGGATTGGGTCTGTAATGGATCCATTGGTAAGGATCATGGCCTGCATGTCGTCGTGGAGCAGGCGGAGGGTGGTGATGAACTTTTGGGGGCATCCGAAACAGAGGAGCACGCTCTATAAACCCTTGCGGTTGACAGGTCTACATTGTGGAGACCAAACACAGATTGAGTGACCGCTTTGCGGAACACCTCCATTCAGTCCATAAGTGTGACACTGAGGTACCGGTCGCTTGGCATTTTTAGTTCTCCCCCCATTCCCACTCTGACCTCTCTGTCCTTGCCTTCCTACGCTGTTCTAATGAAGCAACTCGTCTTTCAGTTAGGCACTTTACATCGTTCCAGACTCAACATTGAGTTCAACAATTTCAGATCATAAACATTACTCCCATTTTGTTGGACAGCAGTTGTCAATCATGATTGTGCTATTCCCATTTACACCTTGAATGTATTCAAGTTACAGATAGATAGATTTTTAACCAATAAGGGAATTAAGGGTTATGGGGAGCGGGCGGGTAAGTGGAGCTGAGTCCACGGCCAGATCAGCCATGATCTTGTTGAATGGCGGAGCAGGCTCGAGGGGCTAGATGGCCTACTCCTGTTCCTAATTCTTATGTTCTTATGTTATGTTCTTATGTTCACCTCCTCGAGACCTATCTTTTGTTTCTTTACTTGTCCCATTACCACCCCCTTTTGCCTCGCACCAACATCGCTTTTTGTCATTTAATCTCTCCTGCCTTCCACCCGATCACAGACCTTCACTTTTGTTCTTTCCTCCCCTCTCCCATTTCCCTGCCTTTCTCCTTGCTTAAAACCTGTTACATCTCTACTTTTCCCAGTCTGATGAAAAGTCATCAACCTGAAACGTTAACTCTGTTTCTCTCTCTCTCCACAGATGCTCTGAAGGGGATTGACAGGGTAGATGCTGAGAGGTTGTTTCCCCTGGCTGGAGTGTCTAGAACTAGGGGGCACAGTCTCAGGATAAGGGGTCGGCCATTTAAGACAGAGATGAGGAGGAACTTCTTCACTCAGAGGGTTGTGAATCTTTGGAATTTTCTGCCCCAGAGGGCTGTGGATGCTGAGTCTTTGAATATATTCAAGGCTGAGCTAGATAGATCTTTGGAGTCGAGGGGAATCGAGGGATATGGGGATAGTGCAGGAAAGTGGAGTTGAGGTCAATGATCAGCCATGATCTTATTGAATTGCGGAGCAGGCTTGAGGGACCAAAGGGCCTACTCCTGCTCCTATTTCTTATGGTCTTATGCAGTCTGACCTGCTGAGTATTTCCAGCATTTTTCTGCTTTTATTCCAGAATATCACGTTAGTGAAGAGGGTCCACAATTGTGTGGAGTATGACCATGTACTGCTGGGCCAAATGGTCTATTTCTGTCCTGTAGATTCCATGCAATGCTAGGAAATATGGGGATTTCACTTGAGATGAAAGGTAATAGATGAAGAAAGTTAAGAATAGCATAGTCAAATCCAAGAGGTGATAGATTCTCGTTAGACAGATAAAGCTGTGGTTTTGAAGGATTGGAAGAAACAAAATCTTCGTTGTCTTGGAACAAAGAGGAGATCGAGATACAGTGGTTCACACATCGCACTGCGAGAAGATTGGAGATGGGCCGTGCTGGAGATGTGCAATCTGAAGGAAGTGGATTACATTGCTTGCATGTTTTTGCTTTCGCTTCCAGCCTTTTTAAAAGTAACATTCTTTTTTTTAAAGCTTGGCTGAACTTTAGAATTAATGAGGGACTTTTATTATGTGTACCTTTTAAACAATTTGAAACAGTTATTAAACTATCAAAGTGGCCCAACATTTTAATAGCTTTGTGTATATGTTTTTGTGCTAAGAGATAAAATATGTGAAAGCACTGTTATTTACTTCAAGAGTGTACTCTTAATGCAAAGTTGCTTCATTCAAATTATCTGACATTTAAATTTTTTTAACCAGAAATTCCTATGGTTATGTGTCATTTACATTGCTTAATTCGAATTACTGGATCATTTTTAAATGGTTGAATTACCAAGAGTAGACTAGTTTTATCCTCTTCACTTTGTTTAAGAGTGAAGTATTTACTATTTACACATCTATTTACCTTAAAGTAATCTTCATTGCTTATACATTCACTGTCTATTATGTAACATTTTTCTGGCTTTTTCCGTTTATTTTCTTTGCGAGTAAATATCTGGTGTAGCAGTGTTGCATAAAGTGATGCATAATAGAACTGGGTGGTCCAGTGGATTAAAAGACTTTAAACTTTGTATACATCCAGCACTTTTCACCTCTTTTTAAGATCTATTTAATTGACTTAAAAGCTATTAAACCCATGACATGTAGATTTCTCTTTGTAAAAGAAGTTAGTATATCTGTATCCAGTTACTGTGGCTTTTTAGAATTTGTACAGAACTTGTTTGATCATATTTGGGGGTCCCGGAGTTTTTTTTTCTTAAATTGGTCTGAGGTTTTTCTAATTATATTTTTGCCTCTCCCGAGATTTGCATGGTTGGGGAGAGGTGAGATGGGGGTGATAGTGCCCAGGACAGTCTTAACGGACAAACTGATCTTTGCTCTGGTCTGCACAGTAATGTCGTCGTCGTTCAGTTACTGACTCCTGTCGTATGGATCTCAACAGCTGGCATCCAAAATCAAGGTAAATCTGTTGGAACCTTTTCAACTGGAGTTTCCTTGCCGCGGCCAATCTTAATGAGGGTGGTAAAAATACTGCTGCACTGTGATATTATCAAACACAGATGTATTTATCATCATCATGATGCACACGTATTCTGGCCAAAGTGCTAGGGTCAGCCCATGCACGCATTACCAGCTTTGCTGTTAGCTCACAGGGCGAACGGTGACACGATTTACAATTCAGGAGTAGTGCACATAAGAACATAAGAAATAGGAGCAGGAGTAGACCATTTGACCCCTAGAGCCTGTTCTGCCATTCAATAAGATCATGGCTGATCTGATCATGGACTCAGCTCCACTTCCCTGCCCACTCCGCGTAACCTTCTACTTCCTTATTGCTCAATATCCATTTCTGCCTTAAATATATTCAGTCACCCAGCCCCCACAGCTCTCTTGGGTAGAGAATTCCATAGATTTACAACCCTCTGAAAGAAGAAATTTCTCCTCATCTCAGTTTTAAATGGGCGGCCCCCTTATTCCAAGACTATGTCCCCTGGTTTTAGTTTCCCCTATGAGTGGAAATATCCTCTCTGCATCCATCTTGTCGAGCCCCCTCAATGGGCCCAAATTTGGCCAGGAGTTGCTCTGTTTTTTTTTTGGAGCAACTTGATTTTTCTGGAGTATCTTAAAAATCCCCATTCTGCACATTTAATTTGCGTCAGTGTAAGTGAGTTAATTAGGATTTTTTTTAGTTTCGTTTTTTTTTCCAAAAGGTTGTGTTAACAGCCATCTATGCCTGTTTTGGCCATTTAAGCCAGTTTGGACAGCTAATAGTCGCTCCAAACTAACTTAGACCAGCATATGTGGCCACTTGTGACCCGCACAGAAAACCCTTGCGGAGAGTTAAGAAATCGGCACAGGTTGGTACATTCTAAAGCACCAAGCACTAAACAAAGCACAAAAATAAGCATTCAATAACAAATAAAAAATACAAAGAAGCTGAGAGGACCTGCACCTACCACTGACTTATAAAGCACAAAAAGTAATAAGTAATTAATTGAAGGATTAAAAAATATAAGAAACTCTGCACCTAAAGCACCAAGACCAAAGTAATAAACAATCAATCAATAACAAATAAAAAAATAGAAGTCCTACCAAAACACGGCCTAGAAGGCAACGGGCCGCCGATGAGGAAGACCATTCGGCTAGAAATAGGGGCATCACGCTTCGGCCCCTCCCACACAGCCTGCAGCACACTCAGATTCTGGGGGCGAGGAGCTACTGCATATGCGCGCACACTCTAATGCGCATGTGCAGAGGTTCCGGCACTCTTTTCAGCGCCGGGACCTGGCTCCGCCCCCGAATCCAGTGGCCACGCTACACTACCATCGAGGAGAGGCTGGGGAGCGGCCAAACTCGGCCTGAAGATTTTTGGAGCATTTAGAGGTGGACAACAGCGGCGCACCTCTGGTAAGTGCACCAGAAATCTATACTGGCTAAGATCTACCCCATTATCTTATAAGTTTCAATAACATCACATCTCATTCTTCTGAACTCCAATGTGTTTAGAACTGAGATGAGAAGAAACTTCTTCACTCAGAGAGTTGTTAACCTGTGGAATTCCCTACTGCAGAGAGTTATTGATGCCAGTTCATTGGATATATTCAAGAGGGAGTTAGATATGGCCCTTACAGCTAAAGGGATCAAGGGGTATGGAGAGAAAGCAGGAAAGGGATACTGAGTTGAATGATCAGCCATGATCTTATTGAATGGTGGTGCAGGCTCGAAGGGCCGAATGGCCTACTCCTGCACCTATTTTCTATGTTTCTATGACCCAACCGACTTAACCTATCCTCATAAATCAACCCACTCATCTCCAGAATCAACCTAGTGAACTTTCTCTGAACGTCCTCCAATGCAAGTATATCCTTCCTTAAATACGGAAACCAAAACTGTATGTAATACTCCAGGTGTGGCCTCACCAATACCCTGTACATGGTAGCAGGACTTCTCTGCTTTTATACTCTATCCCCCTTGCAATAAAGGCCAACATTCCATTTGCCTCCCTGATTACTTGCTGTACCTGCATACTAACTTTTTGTGTTTCATGCACCAGGACCCCCCAGGTCTCTCTGTACTGCAGCATTTTGGAATTTTTCTCCATTTAAATTATAATTTGCTTTTCTATTATTTCTGCCAAAGTGGATAACCTCACATTTTCCCACATTATACTCTCTCTGCCAAATTTTTGCCCACACACTTAGCCTGTCTATATCCCTTTGCAGATTTTTTGTGTCCGCCTCACAATTTGCTTTCCCACCCATCTTTAGGCTGCTCTCCCAAGATCCGGCCTATAATGTAAAAGGCCCATTAAAGGACCATAAGAATATAAGAAATAGGAGCAGGAGTAGGCCATTCAGCTCCCCGAGCCTGCTCCGCCATTCAATAAGATCATGGCTGATCTTCTACCTCAATTCTACTTTCCCGCACTATTCGCATATCCCCTTAATACCCCAAAAATCCATTGATTTCTGTCTTAAATATACTCAACCACTGAGGCTCCATAGTCCTCCGGGGTAGAGTATTCCAAAGATTCACCACCCTCTGAGTGAAGAAATTTCTCCTCATCTCAGTCCTAAATGGCCGACCCCTTATTCTGTGACTGTGACAAATGATCTTCACTCCCACCCAGTTTCTGTTTTGTTTCAGATCTCCAGCTTTCAAAATTTGCTATACTTTTACCTCTGGAATTTGTGTTTGAATACAGCCCAGAATGAGAGAAAGAAAGTCTCCCCTCTCTAATTTACATGATGGCTATAAAGCTGTTAAGTTTATTAGTTGGGGTTAACTTTACAGAATTGGTAAACATGACTTGACACTAAGAGTCTTTTGTTAATGCAACGTGAAGAAACTACAGACACAATACAGCTTCCTCTGAGCTGCCCTCTGACACCTGCTTTTCATGAACTCTACCAAAGCAGTCATTGTTCAACCATGAAAATCATGGTTCAACAGCTTCACAAACAGTTAATGAGCTACTTGATCTGCATGTGTTAACATCCAGCTTCATGGCTTTGAGCTACAAATCAAAGTAGGGCGATTCTGCCCATCTTAGTTCATCCACCCAGAAGAACTCTACAGATCCGTTGTTACAGCATCTAATTGTTTATATTAATGAGTTCAGGATTTTTTCCTCTATTTTTTAGTCTATCTGGAAACCCATTCCATATGTGAAGAAGTTCCTAATATCAGTCCTAAATTTTCCTTTCACTAACTTGAATCTGTGTCCCCTTGCTGTACTCCCATAATTTAATTTAAAGCAATATTCTGTCGTTACTTTTCAATACTCATCATCATCATAGGCAGTCCCTCGAAATTGAGGAAGACTTGCTTCCACTCTAAAAGTGAGTTCTCAGGTGACTGCACAGTCCAATACGGGAATCACAGGTGGGACAGACAGTCGTTGGAGGAAAGAGTGGGTGAGACTGGTTTGCCTCACGCTCCTTCCGCTATCTGCGTTTGTTTTCTGCATGCTCCTGGCGATGAAACTCGAGGTGCTCAGCGCCCTCGCAGATGCTCTTCCTCCACTTTGGGTGGTCTTGTGCCAGGGATTCCCAGGTACTATTTACAGTCTTGTAAATGTCTTTAAGAGCACCTATTAGATGCTTCCATTCCAGGCTTAGTCCAAATTGCTCCAGCCTTCATAACTCCGATACTTGACACTAAAGATCAGCATTCAACATCATGGCTCTTCTCTGTACTGCTGCCAGGGCCTGAATGTCTCCCTCATTTCATAGAATCATAGAAGTTTACAGCACGGAAGGAGGCCATTTCGGCCCATCGTGTCCGTGCCGGCCAACAAGAGGCTATCTAGTCTAATCCCACTTTCCAGCTCTCGGTCCGTAACTCTGCACGTTACAGCACTTCAGGTGCACAGCCAAATACTTTTTAAATGTGGTGAGGGTTTCTGCCTCTACTACCTTTTCAGGCAGTGAGTTCCAGACCCCCACCACCCTCTGCATGAAAACATTTCCCCTCAAATCCCCTCTAAACCTTCTAGCGATTACTTTAAATTTATGCCCCCTGGCTGTTGACCCCTCTTCTAAGGGAAATAGGCCCTTTCTATCCACTATATCTATACACCTCAATGAGATCTCCCCTCAGCCTCCTCTTTCAATGAAAACAAACCCAGCCTATCTAATCTGTCCTCATAACTTAGATTCTCCACTTCCGGCAACATCCTCGTAAATCTCCTCTGTACCCTCTCCAGTGCAATCATGTCCTTCCTGTAATGTGGTGACCAGAACTGCACACAGTACTCCAGCTGTGGCCTAACCAGTGTTTTATATATTTGAAGCATAACCCCCCCCTGCTCTTGTATTCAATGCCTCAGTTAATAAAGGCAAGCATTCCGTATGCCTTCTCTACCTGGCCTGCTACTTCCAGGGATCTGTGGACATGCATTCCAAGGTCCCTTTGTTCCTCTACACTTCTCAGTATCCTACCATTTAATGTGCATTTCCTTCCCTTGTTAGCCCTCCCCAAATGCATTTCCTCACACTTCTCTGGATTAAATTCCATTTGCCACTGTTCTGCCCACCTGACCAGTTGATTGATCTCATCATGCAGTCTGCAGCTTTCTTCTTCATTACAAACCACACAGCCGATTTTAGTATCATCTGCAAACTTCTTAATCATACCCCGTATATTCAAGTCTAGATCATTGACATACATCACAAAAAGCAAGGGACCTTGTACTGAGCCCTGCACAATCCCACTGGAAACATCCTTCCAGCCGCAAAAACACTCATCAACCATTACCCTTTGCTTCCTGCCTCTGAGTCAATTTTGGATTCAACTTGCCACTTTGCCCTGGATCCCATGGGATTTTACGTTTGTGATCAGTCTGCCATGTGGGACCTTATCAAAGGCTTTGCTAAAATCCATATGCACTATGTCATATGCTTTGCCTTCAACAACCCTCCTGGTTACCTCCTTGAAAAATTCAATCAAGTTCGTCAGACACGACCTTCCCTTAACAAATCCGTGCTGACTGTCCTTAATTAATCCGTGTCTTTCTCCGTGCTGACTGTCCTTGATTTAATCCGTGTCTTTCTAAGTGAAGATTTATCCTTTCCTTCAGGATTTTTTCTAATAATGTTCCCACCACTGAGGTGAGACAGACATTTCTTGGAGACTAGAACAGGATACAGTATTCAAGATGTGGTTTGATTACAACTTCCTGTGACTTCTGTTTTACTGTTTTAGGTGTGAGGTTCAGGTTGTTGATTGCTCCTCTACACTGGTTGGACATATTGAGTGTGCAGTCTACTAAGGTTCATCAATCTCTTTCAACTTCACCCGTAGCTATTTCAGCACCATTTATGGAGCGCATATGTTCCCCCATTGTTTTCTTCTATGTACAATACTTTACACTTATTTCACCTGCCATTGTTCTCCTAACATTGGCCATATTTTGTCCAACTCATTCTGTAATTGACTTCCAATTCCACAACCCTTCCTAGTTTGGTATCATTGGCAAATTCGACCAATTTACTTTGAGCTGCTGAATCCATGTCGTTGATGTAAATTAAAAACTGTAATGGCTCCAACAATGAGTTCTGGGGCACCCCCCAATCAGTATAGTTCCCCATTCTGACACAGTTACACTAAGAAGTACCTGCTAATTTACAACCCTTTGGCCAGTTTCTTATCCATTCCCACATTTCATCTGAATCCCCACAACTTTGTTTAACTAATAGCCTTTCATGTGGAACTTTGTCGAAAGCCCTCGGAAGTCCAGATATACCATGTCATAGGGTTTTTACAGTTCAGTCAGATTGTCACTTCCTCAAGAAATTGGGGAGATTAGTCAGGGAGCATCTTTCCTTTGAAAATTCATTTTGATTGTTTACTCCAAACCCTCTACCCTTCCTAATTTGGTATTCACTGTAAATTTATTAGGTTATTATTGTAGAGGTAATCCTAAAGTTTACTCCTGATAATCAATTCCATTATTTGACATCACCCAGGTAATTTACACTTTCAAATGTGGTAGGTATGAACTGTGACTGACCCACGAGATGCAAGACTTTTGTTGTATGGCAGAGACTTTGAACAAATATTTTGTATCGGTCTTCACAGTAGAAGACACTAAAAACATCCCAGTAGCGGATAATCAAGGGGCTATAGGGTAGGAAGAACTTAATACAATCACGATCACTAAAGAAATAGTACTCGGTAAAATAATGGGACTAAAGGCAGACAAGTCCCCCGGACCTGATGGCTTGCATCCTGGGGTCTTAAAAAAAGTGGCTGCAGAGATAGTGGATGCATTGGTTGTAATCCACCAAAATTCCCTGGATTCTGGGGAGGTCCCAGTGGATTGGAAAAAATGCAAATGTAAAAAAGGAGGCAGACAAAAAGCAGGAAACTATAGACCGGTTAGCCTAACATCTGTCGTTGGGAAAATGTCGGAGTTCATTATTAAGGAAGCAATAGTAGGACATTTGGAAAAGCATAATTCAATCAAGATCAGCATGGTTTTATGAAAGGGAAATCAGGTTTGACAAATTTGCTGGAGTTCTTTGAGGATGTAACGAGCAGGGTGGATAAGGGGGAACCAGTGGATGTGGTGTATTTGGATTTCCAGAAGGCATTCAATAAGGTGCCACATCAAAGGTTACTGCACAAGATAAAAGTTCACGGGGATGGGGGTAATATATTAGCATGGATTGAGGATTGGCTAACTAACAGAAAACAGAGAGTCGGAATAAACGGGTCATTTTTCGGTTGGCAAACAGTAACTAGTGCGCTGCCACAGGGATCGGTGCTGGGGCCTCAACTATTTACAATCTATATTAATGACTTGGATGAAGCAACCGAGTGTAATGTAGCCAAGTTTGCTCCTGATACAAAGATGGGTGGGAAAGCAAATTGTGAGGAGGACACAAAAAATCTGCAAAGGGATATAGACAGGCTAAGTGAGTGGGCAAAAATTTGGCAGATGGAGCATAATGTAAGAAAATGTGAGGTTATCCACTTTGGCAGAAATAATAGAAAAGCAAATTATAATTTAAATGGAGAAAAATTGCAAAGTGCCGCAGTACAGAGAGACCTGGGGGTTCTTGTGCATGAAACACAAAAAGTTAGTATGCAGGTACAGCAAGTAATCAGGAAGGCAAATGGAATGTTGGCCTTTATTGCAAGGAGCATAGAAGGCAGAGAAGTCCTGTACAACTGTACAGGGTATTGGTGAGGCCACACCTGGAGTACTGTGTGCAGTTTTGGTCTCCGTATTTAAGGAAGGATATATTTGCATTGGAGGCTGTTCAGAGAAGGTTCACTAGGTTGATTCCGGAGATGAGGGGGTTGACTTATGGATAAGTTGAGTAGGTTGGGACTATACACATTGGAGTTCAGAAGAATGAGAGGTGATCTTATCGAAACATATAAGATAATGAGAGGGCTCGACAAGTTGGATGCAGAGAGGATATTTCCACTCATAGGGGAAACTAAAACTAGGAGGCATAGTCTCAGAATAAGGGGCCACCTATTTAAAACTGAGATGAGGAATTTCTTCTTTCAGAGGGTTATAAATCTATGGAATTCTCTGCCCCAGAGAGCTGTGGAGGCTGGGTCATTGAATGTATTTAAGGCGGAGATAGACAGATTTTTGAGCGCTAAGGGAATAAAGGGTTATGGGGAATGGGCAGGGAAGTGGAACTGAATCCATGATCAGATCAGCCATGATCTTATTAAATGGCAGAGCAGGCTCTAGGGGTCAAATGGCCTACTCATGCTCCTATTTATTGTGTTCTTGTACTGTATATGTATATGTTTGCAGGCTTACCTGAATTTATGGCAACCGCAGCCAAAACTATAATGTCTTGTCTGCTCACTTTTTTCCAGACGTACTTTCCATAATGTTTGCTTCATAATACTTTTTTGTTCCTTCTCCTTAGGTTCCTCCAAGCAATACCCAATTTCCCAGCTAAAGGAGCTGGTCCTTTACTGGCACTGCTCTTTAACCAGCTGTGAACCACAACAACAACAACTTATATTTATATAGCGTATAATACATATTAAAAATTCCAAGACACTTCACAGGAGTGTTATAAAACAAGATTTGATGCTGAGCTGCATAAGTAGTAATTAGGGCAGATGACTAAATGCTTGGTCAAAGAGGTAGGTTTAAAGGAGGAAAGAGAGGCAGAGAGGTTTAGGGAGGGAATTTGAGAGTTTAGGGTATAGGCAGCTGAAGGCACGACCACCAATGGTTGAGCGATTATAATCACGGATGCTCAAGCGGGCAGAATTAGAGGAGCGCAGATATCTTGTGGGGGGGGGGGTTGTGGGGCTGTGGGGCTGGAGGAGATTACAGAGATAGGGAGGGGTGAGGCCATGGAGGGATTTAAAAACAAGGATGAGAAGACGTACATGAGAGTGCCCCAAAGTGAGAAAGTGTTTTTCTTTTCTATGCATCCCCTTCAGCAACTGAATCAAGACAGGAACCCATGCCATAATGAGGCACACCCTATGATGCACGTTATACATGCATAAATTTTTTTATGGTGACTTATATCAGGGTAAATGAATCATGTGTAACAATTGCTGAACGTTTTTTGTCGATGCTGGCTTTTTAATAGGATGGCAGTGAAGGTGTAGACACTGTTTGAATCACCAGTATTACTGAGGGCAATTAAGAATGTTCTTAATCCCACAATGTGGTCAGCATAATATATTGCAATGCATTTTGTGGGCGAGGAGAAACCAGACAGTAAAAAAAGAACATAAATGATCAAGCCTCTTCCCACAATTAAAAGCTGTGTCTAATATGGCACAGGCGTCTGTGGAGAGTGAGCAGTTCTTCAAATAATCCCTGTACTTTGCCGTCATATTGTTTCATTTGGTTGATTCTGTTTGGATAGCAAGTTGGTCAATCTCAATAAAAAAAATGATTTCACTGTTTTGGAAAAATGGAACATTAGAATATCTTCAGTCAGGTAGGGAGGTAGGGCATTTTTCAATAAGTTGTGATACTAACCTTTGAAGAGATTTCAGAACTGAGACCATTGAAGATATTCATTAGATTAGAATATCTCCAACATCTATTCTACTCCTGCAAGAAAAAGCTTTTAATCTAATAGGCAATCCTGCTCCGACCTCTCACCTGTAGCCTCTCTCTCTCTCTCTATCTCTATTGCAACCTTTCTTGTCTCTTTATTAATAATATTATAATGAGCAGTTTTCTTCTGGGCTTTCCAATCCTAAGCTGGAAATGCGCCATCCTACATGCTTTCTCTCCCCTCATTGTGTTCAACTCAGGACTCATCGCTCAGTGTCTTCTTATAACTCATTCTCTCCCAGAACCTCAAGGCCTGAATTTGGCACTTGAGTTACCCCACAGAGTCTAAACGGGGTAGAGGAACAAAGAGATCTACGGGTACAGATTCACAAATCATTAAAAGTAGCAACGCAGGTTAACAGTGCATTAAAAAATGCAAACAAAGAATTCCTTCAATTCTAGAGGAATAGAATTGAAAAGCAGAAAAGTTATGTTAGACTGGTTAGATCACATTTAGAGCACTGTGCACAGTTCTGGGCTCCATATAATGAATAGGATGTTGAGACACTGGAGAAGGTGCAAAAAAGATTTACAAGAACGGAGAGATTATAACCTACAGGAAAGATTTAACAGACTGGGACTCTTTTCTCTAGAAAGAGAAAGTTGTGAGATGACCTAATAGAGGTCTCTAAAGTTATGAAGGGGTTTGACAAGGTAGATGTGGAGAACATTTTGCACTTGTGGGGAATCCAAAACTAAGGGTCACAAAAATAAGATAGCCACTAATAAATCCAATAAGGAATTCAAGAGAAAGGTCTTTATCCAGAGAGTGGTGAGAATGTGAAACTTGCTACCACATGGAGTAGTTGAGGCAAATAGTATAGATGCATTTTAGGAGAAGCTCAATAAGTACCACTGTGTGAGAACTCCAGCGGCATGTCGGGGCCATAAAAGGAGTGGCGAGCGGCCTCGGGAGCAGTGTGGAGGCGTACTACTTCAGGGAGCAGCGCGAGCTGGTGCAGGAGGGCGACGGCAGCGAAGACTGATGTCATCAAGGTCCAGATTGGTGATTGGAGCCTGGGCAGGTACAGCAGGAGCGGCGAGATCAGGGCGAAGGAGCAGCGAGAGAATGTAGAGCAATGTGATCAGGGCCCAGGAGAGGCGAGGGCCCAGGGGCAGCATGGGCCAGCCCACACTGTGATATGTGTGCGCATTAGGCTCGTGCAGCAGAGCAGGTCTCCAGTCGTATTGGGTAATCCTTACCACTGGACCAAGACCTAGCTCTGTCAAGCCCGTGTGGTGGCTGGTGTGCAACAGCCACCACACGTTAAAAAAATCCACGCACAGGGATTTGTCCACCCTTCAAGACTAGTTCAGGATCTGGAATATTAGGCCCTTCATTGAAACACCTGTGAACTCATCTCTTTTTGGTGTGGAAGTAAGTCATTCTCGTTTCGAGGTACTGCCTATGATGATGATGAGAGAAGTATAGCAGTGGGCAAGGAATAGAAGATTATGCTGGTAGGGTTAGATGAAATAGGATGGGAGGAGGCACATGTGAAACATAGTGAGAGAGGAAGCATTAAGGAGCTTAGTAGTTTTGAAAGTGGATAAATCCCCAGGCCCGGACAAAATGTATCACAGGCTGTTAAGAGAAGCAAAAGAGGAAATAGCAGCATTTTTGACCATCATTTTCCAATCCGCTCTGGCTACAGGTGTGGTGCCGGAGGACTGGAGGACTGCTAATGTTGTACCTTTGTTTAAAAAGGGAGAAAGGGAAAGATCGAGTAATTACAGACCAGTCAGCCTAACCTTGGTAGTGGGAAAATTATTGGAAAAAATTCTGAGGGACAGGATAAATCTTCATTTAGAAACACAAAGATTAATCAAGGACAGTCAGCGTGTATTTGGTAAGGGAATGTTGTGTCTGTCTAACTTGATTGAATTTTCTGAGGAGGTAACAAGGAGGGTCGATGAGGGTAATGCATTTGATGTAGTATATATAGATTTTAGCAAGGCTTTGGATAAGGTCCCACATGATAAACTGGTCACGAAAGTAAAAGCCCATGGGATCCAGGGCAAAGTGGCAAGTTGGATCCAAAATTTGCTCAGAGGCAGGAAGCAAAGGTTAATGGTTGATGGGTATTTTTGTCACTGGAAGACTGTTTCCAGTGGGGTTCCGCAGGGCTCAGTACTAGATCCCTTGCTTTTTGTGGTTTATATCAGTGATTTAGACTTGAATGTAGGGGTTATGATTAAGAAGTTTGCAGATGATACTAAACTTGTCTGTGTGGTTGACAATGAAGAAGAAAGCTGTAGACTGCAGGAAGATATCAATGAACTGGTCAGGTGGGAATAACATTGGCAAATGGAATTAAATCCGGAGAAGTGTGAGGTAATGCATTTGGGGAGGGCTAAAAAGGCAAGGGAATATACATTAAATGGTAGGACACTGAGAAGTGTAAAGGAACAAAGGGACCTTGGAGTGCAGGTCCACAGATCCCTGAAGGTAGCAGGCCAGGTAGATAAGGTGGTTAAGAAAGCATACGGAAAACTAGTCTTTATTAGCCGAGGCATAGAATACAAGAGCAGAGAGGTTATGCTTGAACTGTATAAACCACTAGTTAGGCCACAGCTAGAGTACTGCGTGCAGTTCTGGTCATCGTATTCCAGGAAGGATGTGATTGCACTGGAGAGGGTACAGAGGAGATTTATAAGGCTATTGCCTGGACTGGAGAATTTTAGCTATGAGGAAAGATTGGACAGGCTGGGTTTGCTTTCTTTGGAACAAAGGAGGCTGAGGGGGAGACCTTATTGAAGTATATAAAATTATGAGGGACCTTGATATAGTGGATAGAAAGGACCTATTTCCCTTAGTAGAGTGGTCAACAACCAGAGGGCATAGATTTAAAGTAATTGGTAGGAAGTTTAGAGGGGAATTGTGGAGAAATGTCTTCACCCTGAGGGTGGTGGGGGTCTGGAACTCACTGCCTGAAAGGGTGGTAGAGGCAGAAACCCTCACCACATTTAAAACATGCTTGGATATGCACTTGAAATGTCATAACCTATGGACGCAATGCGCAGAAATGGCCTCCTTCCGTGCTGTAAATTTTTATGATTCTATGATTCTATGATAAACAATATACACCGGCATAGTCCAGTTAAGCCAAATAGCCTCTTTCTGTGCTGTAAGTTCTATGTAACCGCCCAACGCAGGGGATGGGATGCCTGTTCAGCATCATTATGGGTAGAATTAGGGTCATTTAAAATGTGTTGCCTGTGCAAACAGTCAATTGATTGTGTAGTGTTTGGCAATAAGTTCAAGAAAAATAAAACAAATCTTCATCAATTTTTTACTGACAGGATTATGGCTACTGAGGACACACTGAGGCCTTTTGCAGTTAATTTCCAGCCAAGATCTAGGCAGATTCCTTGGCAAAGCTTGCCCACAATATGCAAATAACTCCAAGGCCAGGAAATTGGTCAGGGTCAGAGGCACATCTTTGTGACAGATGGATGTCCCATCACAGCCAAGATGCGACACCATTCTACTAAAGCAGAATAACGTAGGCTTAGAACTGTACAATCCTTGCTTGCTGAAGTTTTTCCTTTCCCCTGCAATTTTCAGCTTTCTAAATCTAATCTTGAGCTTTTTAAATGACATTTTTTGAATCAGGTTATGTGTGCAAAGTGAGTTGCGAGATCGTTCCCATGTTCAACTCCTGCAATTGCCAGAATTATTTCATCATGACAGAGACTCTACTGATTTACAGCTCTTTCGCCTTAAACCATTTTATGTTCCAGTTGGAATACATGTTTATACTTGAATAAAGTGGTGAATCATCCTAAGGGAAGCCTGTGGCCTTTGAGGTCTGTATCCAGTTACCAGATTTTTATACTGCATTTGTTATTGAGTAAATGTTTATTTTCATCAAGATCCACGGCACGGCCCTGGACAACGTGGACCATTTCCCATACCTCGGGAGCCTCTTATCAGCAAGAACAGAGGAAAGGAGTTATTTGAAGACCAGGCCCTCAAATCTGTCAGCAAGCTCATGGTCTACAGGGCTGTAATAATACTCACCCTCCTGTATGGCTCAGAGACATGGACGATGTACAGTAGACACCTCAAGGCGCTGGAGAAATACCACCAACAAGGTCTCCGCAAGATCCTGCAAATCCCCTGGGAGGACAGACGCATCAATGTTAGCGTCCTTGACCAGGCCAACATCTCCAGCATTGAAGCACTGACCACACTTGATCAGCTTCACTGGGCAGGCCACATCATTCGCATGCCAGACACGAGACTCCCAAAGCAAAGCTCCCAAACTCGGAACTCCTTCACGGCAAACGAGTCAAAGGTGGGCAGAGAAAACATTAAAAGGACACCCTCAAAGCCTCCCAGATAAAGTGCAACATCCCCAATGACACCTGGGAGTCCCTGGCCAAAGACCACCCTAAGTGGAGGAAATGCATCTGGGAGGGTGCTGACCACCTCGAGTCTCATCGCCGAGAGCATGCAGAAATCAAGCGCAGGCAGCGGAAAGAGCGTGTGGCAAACCAGTCCCACCCACCCCTTCCCTCAAAGACTATCTGTCCCACCTGTGACAGGAACTGTGGTTCTCGTATTGGACTGTTCAGCAACCTAAGGACTCATTTTAAGAGTAGAAGCAAGTCTTCCTCGATTCCGAGCACTGCCTATGATGATGATGATTTTCATTTTTAATGTCTCATACGTTTGCTCCAATCTGTATTTTGGTTTGTCAATTCTTCAGGTATTTGTATCAATAGCCATTTTAATTGTATGTTTTCTAGGGATGTGAGCCAAAAGCAGAGAGGAATCAACAAAGAAACAAAGGGGGCAAAATTGCCCCTTTTTGAGAGGCCTGTTAGCCACTCCGGGAGGTACTAACGGGGTGCAAGGCACCGGGGTGGGGGTGTGGTGCTACTAGCTCCTGGGAAATTGCCTGGGAGTTTGCGGAGGCACTGCCATGGCAGCGGCGTGCCCCATGGGTAGTGGCCCGGGCCGCCGCCCAACCCTTTCCGTCCCGCGGGGGAAATTGCCCCACAGCCCGCGAAGCTGGCGCGAGCGGGTGTCAATGCCAGCCGCTGAAGTCCTGTCCCTCTCCAGAAATTCGGGTTACCACTCCCTCCCGGAAGGAAGTGGAGCGCTAAATCCAGTGCTCTATTTCATTCCTGGGGCGCTAACATGGTGGACCCCTCAGCAGCGCTGCGCACTGGGCCACACAGCGCTTCCACAGGGGCTCTTCCCTCACTTAAAGAGAAGACCCCACGCTGCCAACTTTTGTGTTCCAGGTCGGTCCGTTTTTCTTTTGCAGCCACCTAGGTCCTATACTGAGGAATTCTTTTCCTAAATGACGTGGAACACCAGGGAGCGGGGGTGCCGCGCGATCAGCCTGCCTTTAATATTTGCCCTGGTGTTTTCATCCGGCTCTGCTGTAGGGGGCAAAAGTCAATTTCGGGGCGGGGCACTAATGGGGCGATGTGGCGGTGATGATGTCTCAATCTACAGGTGCAGGTGATCGGGGCGCAAAGTCAATATGGTGTGAGTCGTTAACAGCATCATGCCCGGTCGCAAACTCATTTGCGCCCGGTTAGCGCCTCCCTGTTAGCTAACGGGAGGCGTAAATGAGTTGAATTTCCAGCCCAATGCCTTTTTTTGTCATTTAATTTGTAGTTTTATCTGTTTCTATTTGTTTTGTTTAATTTCCTTTCTGTTTTAATAAGTTTTATTTTGCCATCATGTCTTTGCAGAAAACACTAATAGGCAATTTTCTTCAAATGTCGATTGATATTTTGGAACACTAATTGCACTGTTGGTTCAGTCTTGGTTAATTTCTTATAACCTGTATAAGGAATTCTAAACAGTATTTTGTCTAGTCCTTTTGCCAATACTTTTCGTTTCTCTTTTGTGTAATTAATGACTGTTTTCATGTTATCTTGTGTCTTATCTAGTTCCTTTTGGCCGCAGCTCTGTTGTTTACTTTGATGCAAAAGTTATATCTGTCTTCTGGTTTCTGATTCATCTTGCCGATTACTTCCATAGTTGGTGCTGATAATGGGCTCAATTTCCCCCAGTTATCTGCGCCGTGTTTTTGGCGTGCGCGGCTTTTTTTGGCGTAAATTAGAATATTCAAGTTTCCCCAAAGTTTCTGCGCCAGCGTAACTCAGTTAGTTCTGATTTATTTAGGTTAGTATTTTTTTGTACCATGTTCGGTCGGTGGTGGGATGGTACTTTGAAAAACATCTTAAATTAAAGAATGCCATTTGACTTTGTTGCCCCAAATGTCCTCATTGAATGCCTAGCTTCCCGTTCTAAGCAACCTATTGCGCACGCGCAGACCAGGGTGTGGCCCATACTAGTGCGTCAATCTTGGGGAGAGAGAGAGAGGAGAGAAGCTTTAACTTTGTCCTGCTGTTTTGAGCTTCTTGCAAAGGTACAATTTAATTATGGGGGCAATACCTTACCTCATGCAAGCCTTCTGCATGATGGTGCTGTGGAGGAGACGATTGATTCGACGTCATCGCATGAGGAATCTCGGGGCACGTAGGATGATGGGTAGGAGGCCTTACCAACTTCGGGTACATTGAGATAGGCATTCATACCTGCACCTGAGTGATGCAGACTGTGTGAGAAGACTGCATTTCCGCAAAGAAGTTGTACCGAGATCTGTGAGTTAGTAAAAGCAGACTTGCAACCTAGAAGCGTCAGGAGTACTGCTTTGTCAGTTGAAGTGACAGCTACAGCTGCACTTTCATTCTATGCATCTGGATCGTTCCAGGCCACAACTGGGGATGTGTGGGCCATTTCTCAACATGCAACACATATCTGCATTCGGCAGGTGACTGCTGCACTATATGCCCAGAGGAATGACAACATAAAGTTCCCATGACCGCCCAGGCAATGAATGAAAGGACTGTGGGCTTCTCCAGGATTACTGGCTTCCCAAAGGTACAGGGCTGCATTGATTGTACCCACATCGCGAACACCTTTGGAGGATTCCGAGATGTACAGGAACATAAAAGGCTTCCACTCTGTTAATGTGCAGCTTGCTAATTGATGTGAGATACCCTGGGAGCACCCATGATGCATTCATCCTATGCGAGAGCGCTATATCTGCCATGTTTCAGCAACAGCCAGAAGGGCAGAGCTGGCTGCTGGGAGAGAACGGGTACGGCCTCGCCACCTGGCTCATGACGCCCCTACGCGTAACCCAGACGGAAGCTGACCGGGAATACAACATGTTTGCGACACGCAGCATAATAGAGGGGACCATTGGCATCTTGAAACAGCATTTCCGATGCCTGGACCATTCTGGAGGCTACTTGTAATATTCCCCTGAGATTGTCGGTCAGTTCACTGTTGTGTGCTGCATGCTGCATAACTTAGCCATCATGAGGCAGCAGCAGCTGGTAGTAGAAGACCCACCTGAGGTGAGAGTGCCTGATGATGATGAGGAAGATACAGATGACGAGGAAGAGGAGGATGAGAAAGCCATGCAACTACCTGAACCCGGAGCACGACGGCGGAGGAGGGCGGGCCATCATGCCCCTTTAACAATTGCTTGAGCCTTGCGCCAGCGGCTCATCCATGAACGCTTTGCTACCTGAACGCTCAACAGCAACTATTCCGCGTGGACTATGGTTACTGTTTGGACCTGTTCCGTAATGTTGTGTTGTGTTGTGTTAATGGAACAAATAATGGGAATGATTATTCTTTAGTTCAAAAAGTTGTGTTAATAATGGAACAAATAATGGAATTTGGATGGTGAGACCCTGGGTGTGCCTCGCTGCAACCCATGGAATCCCCAGCCTCGGACTGGGAGAAACCATGGAATGTCCCAATACTCGTACCGCTCAGGAAAGGGCCTAGCACCTCAATGGGTGGCACCTGCACCTCCTCCGGAGTGAGTATAACAGTGGGGGCTTCATCCATCACCTCCCCTGCCCCTCCCCCTCTGCTCTTGGTCTGGAAGGTGGGATTGGAAGATGTTCTCCTCTTCAGGCTCGACACGTCTGAATCTTCTTCTGCATCGGCTTCAGCCTCGTCAGGGTTGACCTCAAGTTCTGCAAAATATAACAGAACAGACAAATGGTTAGCAGCAGAGGAGGGGGCAGGGTGGGTGGTATGAGTGGGCTCACACAGCGCAGGCAGCAGGCTGATTTGAAGGACCACGATGAATGATAGCACATTGCATCAACCGAAGCGTAGCTGACGGAGACATCCCCATGAACCAAAGCGTGGCTAGCCCGCGCTGTACTTAACATTTAGCAAAGGCAGACTGTGGAATTTGCAGGACTTAACCCTCTCCCTCGAGTGTGGGCCCAGCTTGTGCAGTGGCGGTTGCTTTTCTCCAGGTAGGAACCATCAAAGCAGCGACTCTGTCTTCCAAGTGTGTCAGTGGGTGCAGATTTGCCGGGCCTCCTCCTGTTCGAGTTCTTTCTCTTTTATTGTGTGCCACTTTCCTCTACAAAGATGAAAATATAACTTTTTCGAGAGGGTGTGTTTCTGCTGGGTGGGACATTTACAGATGGTCACATTTACAATTGCAATTCCAGTGAATAAATGAAAATATTTCTTACACTAACTACTTGACCAAGGTCCTGCTACTTCTTTTTGCACTGGCCTCCAGACCTCGGGGTGGTCACCATTGCACAGTAATCTTCTGCAAGTTGGTTCCAACGTTTCTTCATTTCTTTTGGTGAAACTTTTAAGTGACCTCTGCTGGTGTCCAGCTCGTGCCATCTGGCCTCAACTACAGTAACCAGTGCCTCCACTTCGTCCTGTGAGAAATTCTTGGTCCTTGAGCCGCCTTGCATATTATATTGCAGCTCCGATTTTTCCACTGAGAATTAAAGCCCTCACACACAACTGGCTCTTTAAAAATGACCAAATGCAGACCGGGAGCTGTACTGGGCATGCGCGCCCATAGCAGTCACGTAAAAAGCGTCCTTTTTTTTTGCGCATACGCAGAAGGGGGGGGGGCATAATTTTTTTCAGTGCAGGCATTAGGCACCACCCCCTGAAGTTAAAGGACAGGCTGCGTGGCACCAATTTCAAAAAACAGAATGGGGAAACTTGCAAGTTATTTTGTTGGAGTAGTCGGGGCCAAAAAAAACAGGCGTAAGTTTTGCAATATGCCAAAAAACAACATTGGGGAAAATTGAGCCCAATATATTTTATTTCTTTGTTTTTTTTCTCGTGTTTTTTTTCTTTTGTGTTTGGCTGTAGTAGATCTTCTGCCTATAGTACTCCATTTTCTAGCGTTTTCATTGGCCTGGAATTTGCGGTTAGCGGCAAAACAAAGACGTTTGCCGCTAGCCCCAAAGAAAACTGCCACAAAGATCTCGCAACCTCTGTGGCGAGAAGTTGGCCTTTCTCGATGCGTAAGTGAGTTCAGCGCTCTATAGTGGGGAATCCCTAGTGTGATCTGCTGTGACGTCATTAAGCTGTCTAAGCAGCCAGTCACATCGAAGAATTCTCACAGAGAGGGATCCAGGAAATTAGAACCTGCTTTTATCCTGACTTTTAAAAAATGTTACAGAGAGCAAAAACAAAGATTTGGGCTCACATATGAGGATAAGGTAGAATTTTGAAATGTCATGAACAAATTTTAAAAAAAACATTATCCGTTACTACCCACTGCAAATTCCAGCCCATTGTCATTTCTGCTGCAATATTTTGAGGTATGCCTTTCGTCATTTGATAGAAAATGTTTCCCATTTTTTAAATACCTTAGAAAGCTAATTAATGTCATTTCAATCATTCACAATAAGGTCATGGATGGCAAGGGCCTTGATTACAAGTGAACAGACATTCTGGAAGGAGATGAGGAGAGGGGAAATGAAAGTTGACCCACTGGCACTGTCCACAGCATCAGCGATGGGAGGGGTGAATGGGACGGGAAAAGAGGTTGCCGTGCTAGACCGGAAGTTCGGCGAGAGAGTAGGATGGGGCAGTTGGGGTCATAAGGAGGCAGCGACAAGTGTCTTGATGGACCCTTTGGAGGATAATGAGAGAGGCACAAGAGCCGGAGAGCGGTAAAGACAAAGAAGATAAACGGGAAATAGATTGGGCTGGAGTGGCAGCCAAAATGGGCATGCAAATAGACACGGAGAAACTCAGGTTACATAGGCATGGCAAAGATTAGGATAGATATGTCGTGATAGTAAACGGAGAATAGAGAGGAGACAACAGGAGAGAGTCTGAAATTAAAGTCCAGAGGTCCCGTGGTGGGATGAAGCTGATGTAGATAGGGCGGAGTCAGCTTGGAGCATCGACGAGCTGATGTCCAGGTTCGGAGACAGGTGTGCAGAGCAAGTGAGTCCAGGAGATATTTGGTGGGCAGAGTATTGGAGGAGGCACTGCTAAAGGTATTTCCATGGAAAATGTAGAGCCAAGGAGGTGTGGAGAATCACTCGCGGGGCATCATAGGTTGATGCAGGGATCCAGTGGAGGTAAGTAATGGCCTTGGGGATTAGTAGGACATACCAATGGATCCATTATACCAGTGGAGGGATGAATAGAGTCAGCGACAGTGGGAAGCAGGCAAAAGGCATCCAGAGCAACAGTGGGGCAGAACCCAGAGCTTGGTGGGAACCAGCAGGAACAAAACAGAGCTAGCTTAGAACAGAGTTAAAAATTCCGAGAGGCAGGGGCAGAGAAGGGTAATGTTACATGAGGTGGAAGTAGGATATGGAATGGAGAAGATATGGAGTCAGAAGCTCAGTCAGGATTGAATAGGACGTCAAGGCTACCAATAGTCTCGTTCAGCCTAAGAAGCAATGTCCCCGCTAAGGTGCGCGCGCACGGCCGCACCATAATCTGAAAGGTCCCAAGCAGGCCGCTCATGGCTTTTATGTCGTAAATACCGCGCATGCGCAGACATTTAAAGGGACAGCACATTAAAAGAAATAGATAGGACAGAACAAAGTGCACTTTACAGGGAACATTGCCGAGGAGGGGGTTAAAATTGGAGTTTGTAGCAGGGATTGAAGATAACTGCTTTGGTTTTCCCAATGTTTAGCTGGAGGAAGTTGTAGCTCATCCAAGACTGAATGTCGAATAATCAGTTTGACAACACCGAGGCAGCGGAGGAATTAAGTAAGGTGATGGAAAGATGGTGTTGGGTGGCTTCATCATATATGTCAAAGCTGACCCCACATCTGCGGACGTCGCCAAGTGGCAGCATGCAGATGAGGAAGAAGGGTGGGACCAAGGATAGTACTTTGGGGTTCCCCAGATGTAATAGTCTGGGGATGGAAAGGGAAACCACTGCTGGGGATTGTTGCTACAGTTGGATAGCCATGGGTGGAACAAAGCGATGGCTCAACCACGAAAATGATTCAAGCCTCCCACCGACGATATTGAGTGGGCGCAGTGAATGCTTCACTCCATTCCTGGCTGGAGAGGGGGAAAAAACAGCCAGCATTTCTGCTCCTGATTACTGTTCAGTGACTTTAGCTGGAAGATATGTGATCTACAAGGACAGAATCGGGTTTGGCTGTAAATCCTCCATGAAAGATGTTGAAAGAAAACAGGAGAAAAGAAGAAGAACCAATTACAGTGGGAGCACTTTAAGGGCATTCTGGCTGGATGAACTAAGATGGGAGGAATAGTCTTTCTCATCTATAATTATCTTGTTACTATATCTGTTAAATGGCAGCAACCAAATACTGTTACATGGTTGATTTGTGACACAATGCCAAATTTTAAATGGTTATGTGGCATCATAATTTCTTTTAAAATCATCTAACTACCTACGTGATGCCCGAGAAAGTGCTTTTGTCACCATGGGACTTCAATCAACAACAATAACTTATATTCATATAACGTAATAACGTAATAAAAACATCCCAAGGTGCTTCACAGGATTGTTAACAAAGAAAAATTTGACACCAAGTCATATAAGGAGATGTTAGGTCAGATGACCAAAAGCTTGGTTGAAGAGGTAGGTTTTAAGGAGCGTCTTAAAGGAGGAAAGTGAAGTGGTAAGGCGGTGAGGTTTAGGGAGGGAATTCCAGAGCTTAGGACCTGGGCAGCTGAAGGCACGGCCACCAGTGGTGGAGCATTTAAAATTGGGGATGTTCAAAAAGCCAGAATAGATGGAGCGCAGAGGTCTAGGGGGATTATAGGGCTGGAGGAGATTACAGCGATATGGAGGGATTTAAAAACAAGGACGAGAATTTTAAAATCGAGGCGTTGCTTAACTGGGAGAGAGAAATCAAGTAGAGAGAATGGTAACACGCTGGAACAGAAATAAATAACTGAGAATTGAAACAAGAAACAAAACACTCGATTTTACATGTCAATTCAGGTGAAGAATCTGTAGGCATGACTTGAAAATTGCCAGACCCATAAACAATTCCTCTCTGGCAAGCATAAAAACACAAGCAGATGCCAAAACAAACTTTTTTAAAATGCATGATCATTTAAAATTGGCCTTCAGTCAATATCTGCAGAACGCAATACTTTCAGGGTTGAGTGTTTGCAGACTTTTGTGGCTTAATCTTTGAAAAAACAAGGAAAAAGATTAAGTTGAAATAGGGCAGGATGCATCAAGCATAATCCAATATATTGGGTGCTTAGCACTGTCCCATCTCATGCTAGATGCGTCTCAGAATAAGAGGTCGGCCATTTAGGACTGAGACGACGAGAAAGTTCTTCACTCAAAGTGTTATGTCTTCAGTTGTCATCGTAATCCATGTATAAACTGACCTAAGTTGTACACCGTGAGAACACTGACCACTAGGTGGTGAACTTGTGGGAGACACTCCTAACCTGGACTTTCAGGTATAAAAGGGGAAGCTCCACCCACCTTCATCACTTCAGTGCTGGAATAAAGGTTACTGGTCACAGAGTGACCTTCTCTCTAGTATGGGCCTCGTGTGCATTTGTACTGTATAGTAAGGACATATTATTGGCGACGAGAAACTGGGATTTAAACCACGCGAACATGGCCACTAGCAGCACAGACGAGAGGTACTGTGTTGGTGATGATTGGGACGATTTTATTGAAAGACTACAGCAAAGTTTCGTCATTAAGGAATGGCTGGGACAGGATTCGGCCGACAAACGCAGGGCTCATCTCCTGACAGTTTGTGGATCCAGGACGTACTCCCTGATGACAGACCAGAGAAGCCGTAGGACAAGACTTTTGAAGAGCTCAGTAAGTTGATCGGGGAACACTTTAAACCGGCGAGCAGCATGCACATGGCGAGACACTGGTTTTACACGCACCGGCGGTGAGAAGGGCAAAGCGTTCCAGACTTCGTGGCAGACCTCCGGCGACTGGCGAGCCTATGTAGGTTCCCAGATGCATGCAGAGCGGAGATGCTGTGAGACATTTTTATTGAGGGCATTGGGCACGCTGGGATTTTCAGGAAACTGATTGAGACCAAAGACTTGACCCTGGAAACGGCGGCTTTGATGGCCCAGACATTTATCTCAGGGGAGGAAGAGACCAGAATGATGTTTGACAAAAATCTTGGTTTAAATGCAGCATAGGGACAGAGAGTCAACATTGTTAACGCGGCACACAGTTCTCCAGGCAGACAGGAGCAATCGGATGCCCTAGCATGTAGTCGAACCCAAAGGGGGAATTCAACAGAGACAATGGCTAGCTGAACGGCGATTCATGCCATTGCAAGGGACAATGCGGCCAGTAATGCGGCCATCAACACCTGTCAATGATGCGTTTAAGGAGTTACAGATACAGTCAGAGACGATTGACTGGTAATGGACCTTTTGTTTCCAACAACGGCTCATGTTGGAGGTGTGGAGGCAAACACACAGCCAGAGCTTGCAGGTATCAGCAATATACCTGCAGAAATTGCAACGTCAGTAGTCACTTGGCGCGCATGTGCAGGAAGCCTGCAGCCAGGGTGATGTACGAGGAGAACGGGCCCGATGTCAGCCCAATGAGGCCAAATGGACACTGGGGGAAATCGCTGGAAGCTGAAGTTCAGCGAGTTCATGTGGAGCACATATACAGTTCACACACCAGGACGCCACCGATAATGATGAACGTGCTCCTCAATGGAGCTAGACACGGGGGCCAGCCAGTCCCTGATGAGTATCAAACATTTTAACAAGTTGTGGGCATCCAAGGCCAGGAGGCCAAAATTATTGCCGATTGACGCACAGCTACGGACATATACAAAGGAAATCATTCCGGTGCTAGGCAGCGCCACGGTAGTCATCACCCACAAAGATTCAGAGAACAGGTTGCCACTCTGGATTGTCCCGGGAGACGGTCCCACACTGCTGGGGAGAGTTGGCTTGCTGTCATGAACTGGAAATGGGGCGATGTCAATGCAATTTCTCCTGTGGAGCGAATATCATGCTCACAGGTCCTGGACAAATTTAACTCACTATTTCAACCCGGCATTGGCACTTTCATGGGGACCAAGGTAGTGATTCACATAAACCTGGACGCCAGGCCAGTACACCACAAGGCCAGAGCGATGCCGTACGTGATGCGGGAAAAGATAGAAGGTGAATTGGACCACCTGCTAAGGAAAGGCATCATCTCGCCAGTCGAATTCAGTGACTGGGCGAGCCCGATTGTGCCGGTGCTCAAGGCAGATGGGTCGGTCAGGATATGTGATGATTACAAGGCCACCATCAATCAGGTGTCACTCCAAGACCAGTACCCACTACGGAGAGCGGAGGACCTCTTCGCGACGCTATCCGGTGGCAAACGTTTTTCAAAATTGGACTTGACCTCAGCTTACATGACCCAGGAGCTGGCGAGTGAGTTGAAGAAGCTGACCACCATCACGACACATAAGGGGTTGTTTGAGTACAACAGATGTCCGTTCGTGACTCGCTCGGCCGCCGCGATCTTTCAACAAAACATGGAAGGTCTCCTCAAGTCGATTCCAAGGACGGTGGCTTTTCAAGACGACATCCTCATCACGGGTTGCAATACTGAAGAACACCTCCACAATCTGGAGGAGGTGCTATGCAGACTGGACCAGGTAGGTCTGCGACTGAAAAAGGCGTCTTCCTAGCTCCAGAGGTAGAATTCCTGGGGATGAGGGTAGCAGCAGACGGGATCAGACCTACTGCGTCCAAAACGGAAGCGATCCAGAGAGCACCCAGACCCCGTAACACAACGGAGCTGCGTTCGTTCCTGGGGCTCCTGAACTATTTTGGTAACTTCCTTCCCAAATTGAGCACGCTGTTAGAGCCGCTACATGTACGCAAAGGTCACGAATGGGTCTGGGGGGACAGCCAGGAAAGGGCTTATGATAGAGCACACAATTTGTTATGCTCCAACAATCTGTTAATGTTATATGACCCATGTAAGAAACTTGTTTTACCGTGCGATGCGTCGCCCTATGGGATCGGGTGTGTGTTGCAGCATGTTAATGCCAAGGGTCAGTTACAGCCGATAGCTTAGGCCTCCAGAGGTCTGTCCCAGGGAGAAAGGGGCTATGGGATGGTAGAAAAGGAAGCGTTTGCATGTGTATATGCAGTAAAAAAAATGCACCAGTACCTGTTTGGCAGGAAATTTGAGCTGGAGACAGATCACAAACCCCTAAAGTCCCTTTTGGCTGACAACAAGGCCATAAATGCAAATGCGTCGGCCCGCATAGAGAGGTGGGCACTTACGTTAGCCGCCTGTGACTATACAATTCAGCACAGACCGGGCACTGAAAACTACTCCGATGCACTCAGCAGGCTCCCACTAGCCACCACCGAGGGGGGCAACCGAGCATGCTGCTGAGATGGTCATGGCTGTTGAAGTTTTCGAAAGCGAAGGTTCACCCGTGACAGTCGTCAGATCAAAGTCTGGACAAACAGAGACCTGCTACTGTCTTTAGTCAAGAAATGTGTCCTGAATGGGGACTGGGCAGCCACGTACAGGGCATTCCCTGAGGAATTTAAACCATTTCACAGGTGCAAGGATGAACTCTCGATTCAGGCCGATTGCCTACTATGGGGAAACCGAGTAGTCATGCCCCAGATGGGCAGAGAGGCGTTCATCCAAGAACTCCACAATGAGCACCTGGGCATTGTCATGATGAAGACAATTGCCAGGTCACACGTTTGGTGGCCAGGAATAGATGCAGACCTGGAACTTTGTGTTCACAGGTGCAACATGTGTGCCCAGCTGGGCAATGCGCCCAGAGAAGCCCCCCTTAGCCCCTGGTCCTGGCCCGCCAAGCCATGGTCACGCATCCATGTGGACTACGCAGGTCCTTTCATGGGAAAAATGTTTTTGGTTGTAGTAGACGCCTACTCCAAATGGATCGTGTGACATTCTCAATTCAAGCACATCCTCTGCCAGCCTACGGGCAATGTTCGCCGCCCATGGTCTACCGGACGTCTTGGTCAGCGACAATGGCCAGTGCTTTACAAACATTGAGTTCCAGGACTTCATGGCAGGAAATGGTATCAACTATGGCAGAACGGCACCATTCAAGCCGGCCTCAAATTGCCAGGCAGAACGAGCAGTGCAGATAATCAAATGGGATGCTCAGAATCCAAGGGGGTTCCCTACAAAGCCGCTTATCACGCCTCTTGTTGACCAATAGATCCCGACCACACTCGCTCACAGGGGTTCCATCCGCAGAACTGCTAATGAAAAGGACGCTCAAAACCAGGCTATCCCTCATACACCCCACCATGAAAGAAATTGTTGAGAGCAGGCGCCGGTCACAATGTGACTACCATGACGGGAATGCAAGGGCACGATGTATTGATGTCAATGACCCTGTCTTTGTCCTCAACTATGCTGCAGGGCCCAAATGGCTCACAGGCACAGTGATTGCTAAAGAGGGGACTAGGATTCTGGTAGTTAAACTTACCAATGGACAAATCTGCCGCAAACACAAAGGAGGTTCAGCAACCCCATAGAAAGAAGCAGAGGAAGAACACGATGTAGAGTTCACTCCACCACAGGTGACCGAACACCGGAACAACCGGAGGAGAGCTCAGTCACTGTGAGCAGTCCGGACAGGCCTGAGGCACCGCAAACAGCAGACACGCAGGCCAGCGCCCAACAACCGGAGCCCCAACTCAGGCGCTCTACAAGGGAGCGTAAACCACCAGAGAGACTTAACCTGTGATCCCAATAAGACTTTGGGGGGGGAGGTGATGTCATGTATTCAACTGTCATTGCAATCCATGTATAAACTGACCTAAGTTGTACACCGTGAGAACACTGACCACTAGGTGGTGAACTTGTGGGAGACACTCCTAACCTGGTCTTTCAGGTATAAAAGGGGAAGCTCCAACCACCTTCATCGCTTCAATGCTGAAATAAAGGTTACTGGCCACAGAGTGACCTTCTCTCTAGTATGGGCCTCGAGTGCATTTGTACTGTGTCGTAAGGACATATTACAAAGGGCTGTGAATCTTTGGAATTCTCTACACCAGAGAGCAATGCAGGCTCAGTCATTGATTATATTCAAGACAGAGATCGATAGATTTTTGGATGCTATTGGAATTAAGGGATATCGGAATAATATGGGAAGGTGGGAGTTGAGGTCGAAGATCAACCATGATCTTATTGAATGGAGAAGCAGGCTCGAAGGGGCGAATGGCCTACACTTGTTCCTATTTCTTATGTTTGGTGTCTAAGTTAACCATAGGGTACAGTAGCTTGCTTATAGTCAGCAAACATTTTTTTTTTCTTAACTTTAATTGGTACAACAACTGGGCAACTGGAGGTTGCTATCTCAGTGACATGCATCTTAAAGATTTGGGGACAACTTGTATTCATTTTTTATGCATTTTTGATCCACTCAACCACACAACAACTAGAAACATTAAGGTGAAGTAAACTGCTTTTTAAAAATTTGGTTAGCGATATCATGACGGATGTGTTTAATTATTTCTTCACATTACTCATAAGTGAAGGTTGTGGATAAATTCCAGGTTCAGATTAATTAGTTCAAGAATCCATAATAATATCTACCGGTCTAAAATGCATGTGTTATGAAAAACATTAAAAGCATAGAGAGCTATAGGTTCTGCTTTTTTCCCCCCAAGAATTAAAGAAATACCTTTTTTTAATCATAATCCTGACTCACTCACAAAATTGTAACTGTAGGTCCCCTCCTATTTCTCACCTTCACGCTGCCCCTCGGTGACATCATCCGGCAACACAAGATGTGTTTTCACGTGGACGTTGATGATACCTAGCTCTACCTCTCCTCCACCTCTCACACCCTCCACCGTCTCTGTTATGTATTGTCCATGTACATTAAATGTATAGTTACAATGGTGCGCCACAAGGGGCACTGTGGTGGGAGACCCGAAAGTACTTGCGAGACAGAGTATAAAAGGCTGCCCACCACACCTGAAGGGCACTCTGGAGTTACACAATAAAGGACCAAGGTCACAGCAGTTACTACAACACCAGACCGTGTGTGGAGTCAGTGATTTGAGTGCTACATACATCACAGATTGGCGACGAGAACACGGACGAGCTCTTCACGCAACCATGGATACTTTGGGCACGCTAAAGGATTTCACAGAGGGTAATGACTGGGATGCCTTTACGGAAAGGGTCGAGTACTATATTATAGCAAACGACCTGACAGGGGACACGAACGCACTGATAGAGAAGCGCAAGGTGATATTGCTGTTCAGTTGTGGCGATGAGGTTTACCATCTTGTCAGGGATTTGCTGGCACCCGCGAGCACCAAGAACAAGTCATATGAGGAGCTGATTGAACTCATTCGTAACCAATTGAAACTGAAGGAGAGCATCCTCACGGCTAGGCACAAATTCTACCACCACTGCAGACCTGAGGGCCAGGATGTCACAAAATATGCTGCGGACATCAGGAAACTTGTGGCGCCGTGCGATTTTGGCACACACCTTGACGAGGTGTTGTGAGACGTCTTTGTTATGGGGATTGGCCATGAGGGTCTTCACAAGCTGCCATCTACTGAACCTACAGTCAGCCTGCAGCAAGCCATCACCATCAGCCGGGCATTTATGATCTCGACTTGCAGCACCAAGCAGATGATCCACACGGTCTCGAACCCGGCAGGTACTATTCACAGGATAGCACCCGTCACGGACAAAACTACAGAACGTGGCTCTGCCAAGGGCAGAGAGCATGGACCTCAGGGTCCTGGAACTCAGAGTCCGCCGAGGGGGGCTAATCGAGTAGCACCATGTTGGCGCTGCGGAGGAAGCCATGGGGCTCACCGGTGCAGGTTTGTGGAGTATACGTGCAGTACCTGCCACACGAAAGGCCACCTTCAGCATATGCGCAAAAGAAACACGACTCACCATGTGGCTGAGGAGATGGTAGATGATCTGCTGTCCAGCGAGGAGCATTGCGGTTTGACTCGACAGGCATCCCAGCCCCAGGTAGGAGAAGATGATGCGTTTGGGCTGTATACGTATACCGACGATTTGGCCCCAGTGATTATGGAAGTCAAGATTAACGGAGTCCCAGTGAGTATGGAAGTGGACACGGGGTCGGGTCAGTCGCTGATGAGTCAGGAAACTTTTGGTAAACTGTGGATCAACCCAGCTGCACGACCCAAGCTGGTCCTGGTCACGGTGAAGCTGCACACCTACACTAAGGAACTGATACCTGTTCTTGGCAGAGCGGATGTGCAGGTATCCCACGGTAGCGAGACGCACGGTTTACCTTTGTGGATCATTGCAGGCGATGGGCCGACGCTACTCGGCAGGAGATGGATGGGGAAGGTCCGTGGGAGCTGGGAAGACTTCATTCCTCCACAGACCGCTGTCCCCCGTGTTCACAGGCAGAGCTGGCCTCCACCTTGGGATCGGATGGCAGCGAAGGAAGCGTGTGTGGGGTTGGGCAGAGCAGCGCCGGCCGTTGACTCTCCCCTGCAAAGTCTGAGAGTGAGAAAGAGGCGCTGGAACTAGCAGCAGCGCCGACCGAGCTGGAGAAGAGAGAAGGGCTTCGACGGGCTGCTCCAGCAGGCACCGTCGGCCCGCAGGCAGAGGCGGCCGTTCGCGGGGCTTGCAGCGAGAGGTTCGGCTGCGGCAGTGAGGAGGTCGGCTCCGGAGGACGTGTGTGTGTGTGGCAACTCCCGGGCAAAAAGGTCAGCTGCGGGGGCGGGGGGGTGGGGGTTGCTCCGGAGGATGCGGGGGCCAGTGCGTTGCGACTCCCGGGTGCGTTCAGAGATGGCGGCGAGCCCCGTGGCAGCAGAGTTCTGCAGAGAGAGGCAGACAGGCACCAGCAGAGCACCTAAAATGGCGGCACCCAGAAGAAACCTCGTGGGAAAAACAAAATAGCATCTTAAAAGGGAAATGTACCCGGGAGTCTTAAAGGGGCTTTACACCGTTGGCGGTCCCCACAAAGAGACTTTTGTAAGGGCAAGAGCGAGTCAAAATAATTACTGTGATTTGTATGATGACGTGATTTATGACAAGAGTTAATATTTTGATGCTAAAATGATTACTGTGATTAAAATGATTGAGATGATTGGTGAAAAGAGTTAATATCACAAGGCACAGTTAAAAGGGTTAATGGATCTGTGACTAACATTACGAATGGATTAATGCGATTTCTGATTTTATGTGATTTATGCAATTGTTCAGCGGCTACAGACAAGCCGCAAAGGCAACCATTTTCTCAGAACAGAGGCAACGCACCAGTTGCCATACCCTGTCTCAGCGCAGTCTAGTACCTCGGGCAAAAAGGGGCAGTATGCCGCCACCACATCTCACCCAGTGGAGCTGGGATTTAATAACTGTTCAGTGTACCGGCAACCTTTTGATCTAACTCTTCAACGCATCTATATGTATCATACAAATATACTGTCTTTGTGTACCTGCTTTCTACTGGAAATTATGTTTGTGTACTTCATCACCCATGTAAGGACTGCAAATACCACATGCTTGCACCAAATCGCAAGCATAATCTCTACATAGGGGGCAAGAGGGAAGTGGATGGTCAAGGACTCACACTCACAAATCAACCAGGACGAACAAGGCCGAGGTTACCAGCAATTTGCTTTTGGAACTCGCGGGGGGGGGGGGGGGGGGGGGTGGGTGGTGGGGGTGTGAGATGTTATGTATTGTCCATGTACATTAAATGTATAGTTACAATGGTGCGCCACAAGGGGCACTGTGGTGGGAGCCCCGAAAGTACTTGCGAGACAGAGTATAAAAGGCTGCCCACCACACCTGAAGGGCACTCTGGAGTTACACAATAAAGGACCAAGGTCACAGCAGTTACTACAACACCAGACCGTGTGGAGTCAGTGATTTGAGTGCTGCATACATCACAGTCTCCATACTATCAGACTGCTTGTCTGACATCCAGTATTGGATGAGTAGAAATTTCCTCCAATTAAATATCGGGAAGACCAAAGCCATTGTCTTCAGTTCCCGCCACAAACTCCATTCCCGTTCCACTGATTCGATCTCTCTCGCCGGCAACTGTCTCAGGCTGACCAAGTCTGTTCGCAAACTTGGTTTCATATTTGAACAAGAATTGCGCTTTCTACCTCATATCCGACTAAGACTGCCATTTCCAACTTTGTAATATCGCCTGTCTATGCCCTTACCTCAACTTACCTGCTGCTGAAATGCTCATCGATGCCCTTATCACCTCTAGATATGACTATGCCAATGCACTCCTGGCTGGCCTCCCTAGTTCTACACTCCATAAACTAGAGGTCATCCAAAACTCTGCTGCCCGTGTGCTAACTCCTACCAAGTCCCTCTCACCCATCACCCCGAGCTCGCTGACCTATATTGGCTCCCAGTTAAGCAACGACTTGATTTTAAAATTCTCATCCTTGTTTACAAATCCCTCCATGGCCTCGCACCTCCTTATCTTTATAACCTCCTCCTGCCCTATAATCCCCCTCGACCTCTGCGCTCCACCCTTTCTGGCCTTTTGAACATTCCCGATTTTACATGCTTCACCATTGGCGGTCATGCCTTCAGTTGCCTAGGTCCTAAGCTCTGGAAATCCCTCCCTAAATCTCTCCACCGCTCCACTTCCCTTTCCTCCTTCAAGACACTCCTTAAAATCTACCTCTTGGACCAAGCTTTTGGTCACCTGCCCTAACATCTCCTTAGGTGGCTCGGTGCCAAATGTTTTTTTTTGATAACACTCCCGTGAAGGACCTTTGGAATGTTTTATTACGTTAAAGGCACCATATAAATATGTTGTTGTTGTTGTAATGACTCAAGAGTCTTGTTACTGTAAACAGCCTCAGGTGTAAACCTGATCCAACTTTATTCGTGCCCAAAGTACCCGCGTGACATGGTACCCACGCTTATATACCAGTGACCGCACACATGCGCGTACAGCTCGATGGCCTCTGACAGTGGCGCCCCCTGGTGTCTGGTGAACCCAAGCATCAATACATAACAACATCCCCTTTCAAGATCTTAATATCAGTCTCTTTACAAATTATGACGGTCTGGGACTTTTCTCTCACGAGTTGATCGTCTCAGTTCAACTTTAGTTTTAGGCGAGTGTTCCGAGTCAGTGTAAGGTTCTGCAAAACCAACCACGGAGACATGTGGCAAGGAGAATGGGAAGATGCCATGTTTAAAATGACCAACTGTAGCCAACAGCCTGTAAACCGCGGAGGATGATGGGACTCTGGCCACCTTGTACAGTAACAGACAGTGTTGCAGGGGCACAGAACCGGACGGGGGATGAGCCAGCTACCGTAAGGGGGAAGAGTGTACATTCGGTTCTTCCAGGAAAATGGATACAAGGCAACTTTATATTTTAAAAGGACATTTCTCCAGCTTTTCATGTGAAACCCTCACAGAAGAGGCAACATGTCCAGGCAAAATCTCCCTAGTAATACACAAGGCAACACAAAGGGTATCAGTTTGAATAATTAAACAAAGGTCCACAGGTCTGATGCGGTCATTTTGGCCACTCCAGACAGAGTGGCACCTCTGTCAAGATAGTGAACAATCATCTTCATTCACCCCATCAGCGAGCGACAGGATACAGGAGGTGTGATTAATCTCCCATTCCAGACAGATCGATACACATCGAACTGCCATTCACACCCCATTTTATTCAAGGAAGACCCAAGACAACGGCATGCAGTTTTAGCGCAAAGATGAACTGACTATAAGAAAAAGCTGCAAAAACACACAAGGAGGTTTTTGAGGTTGGAGGTTGGAGTTTGGAGGTTGGAGGTTGGAGTCAGCTTTTTGCATTGAGTTGTAGAGTTGAGTTAAGAAGGTGGGAGTCAGTTTTTGTTGTGGTTGAGTTGAGTTAAAGGGGAGTTGAGTCAGCTCTTCACAGGGCCCTCGCTCTGGGGAAGGTGTGCTTAACTCCAGCAGCTTTTTGCTTAGGAGCCAACCAAGAGGCAAATAGAAAAAGCCGACGCAACATCGAGGAGGAAAACCGAACCGACCGACAACGTAAAACCCACCCCAGAGGGACCCCAAGCTGAAATAAGTGCCCCCAGAACTCCGGAGTTGATAGGATTGTGAGTAAAGCCCAAATCCCCTCACAGACTCAATTTAGGATCGGAATTGGTAAGAAGGGTGGAAGTGGGAGCTGGGGTTGTGTGTGGGTGGAATGTTTCAACCTCTTATTTTCCCCTTCGCTGTTGCGAGAATTTTTCGTGTTGTTGAGTGAGATTGTGCCATTACTGCTACTTATGACCTCTTCCTATGCCCTCTATCTTTGTGTTTACTATTCTAAATAAACAACATTAGCCATTTTGCACTCTTACCCACTGTGTCTGGTGCCTCATTACTCACCCATCCTCATAAATCGCATGTACAGAACCTCAGGGGAGTGTGGATTCGAACCCACACCCCAAGCTCCCCTTACGTCAGTTGTGACTGAAAGCTGAGTAACCGATCTGAGTGAAGTGGTAATGACCACATCAGAGACTGAAGGTCCAGGTTCAGTAATGACAGCAAAGTCCTCTGATGAATGAATATTGGTTGGTTGGTCACTGACGGCATCTTCCTCAACCGGTTCCAGTTCATCCGTGTGCCGCAGTTTCACTTGATCAACATGTTTCTTGCATGTTTGCCCATTCTTGAGCACAACAATAAACACTCTGTTACCCTCCTTGGCTGTAACAGTGCTGGCGATCCACTTTGGACCTTGACCATAGTTCAGTACATAAACCGGATTGTTGACTGAGATGTCACGTGACACAGCAGCACGATCATGATATCATTGCTGACTTTGATGTCAGTTTTCAACAGGATCATTCAAATCAGGATGAACAAGACAAAGCTTGGTCTTGAGATTTCTCTTCATCAGTAGTTCAGCAGGGGAAACCCCAATAAGCGTATGAGGTCTTGTCCTGTAACTGAGCAATATACATGACAACCGAGTCTGCAGTGAACCCTGAGTTACACGTTTCATACTCTGCTTGATCGTTTGAACAGCACGCTCTGCTTGACCATTAGAAGCAGGTTTGAATGGAGCTGACCTCACATGTCTAATACCATTGAGTTTCATGAACTCCTGAAACTCCAGACTTGTGAAGCAAGATACATTGTCACTCACAACAATGTCAGGCAAACCAGGAGTAGCAAACATGACACGAAGGCTCTCAATGATAGCTGTGGACATATTGGATGACATAATAATACACTCTATCCACTTTGAATATGCATCCACCACAGCATCTTTCCCAGGAAAGGGCCCGCAAAATTGATGTATATCCTCAACCATGGTTTAGATGGCCACGACCAAAGACTCAGCGGAGATTCCACTGGTACTTTACTTCGCTGCATGCAAGTATTGCACTGATGCACACATGATTCCAGATCAGAGTCAATTCCAGGCCACCATACATGAGCCCTGGCAATGGCTTTCATCATGACAATGCCAGGATGAGTGCTATGTAGTTCATGTACAAATTTTTCTCTGCCTTTCTTGGGCATGACAATACGATTGCCCCACAGTAGACAATCAGACTGAATGGACAGTTCATGAGGATATACATCGATTTTGCGGGCTCTTTCCTGGGAAAGATGCTGTGGTGGATGCATATTCAAAGCAGCATGTGCAGTGGCTCTTGTAAAGTGCTCAATCCGGGTAAAAAATTACCAAAGTAGTTGAGTAGCCCAAGGAATGAACGTAGCTCTGTCACATTCTGAGGCTTGGGTGCATTTTTGATGGCCTTGGTTTTCGAATCCATAGGCCTGATACCATCAGCAGCAATCTTCCTCCCCAGGAATTCAACTTCAGGTGCCATGAAGACACACTTTGAATTCAGCCTGAGTCCCACTTTGTCCAGTCGATGTAGAAATTCCTCAAGGTTGTTCAGATGTTCAGCAGTGTCGCGACCTGTGACCAGGATGTCATTTTGAAACACGACAGTTCTAGGGACGTACTTTAGTAGACTTTCCATATTCCTCTGAAATATGGCTGTAGCTGAACGAATTCCAAAAGGACACCTGTTGTAGACAAACAGCCCTTTATGGGTGTTGATGCAGGTGAGTTTCTTCGAAGTGCCGACAAGCTCCTGTGTCATATAGCCCGACGTTAGATCTAGTTTACTGAACGACTTTCCGCCAGCTAGCATGGCGAACAAGTCATCAGCTCTCGGTAACGGATACTGATCCTATTTTGAAAACTAGTTAATTGTAACCTTGTAGTCTCCACAAATCCTGACAGTGCCATCACTCTTCAACACAGGAACAACAGGACTGGCCCACTCATTAAACTCAACCGGTGATATGACCCCTTCACGTTGGAGTCTGTCAAGCTCAGTTTCAACTTTCTCCCTCATCATATAGGGAACAGGCCGAGCTTCATGATAGATGGGCCTTGCATCAGAATCCAGATAAATCTGCAACTTGGCTCCTGTAAAATTTCCAATGCCCGATTCAAACAAAGAAGGAAATTTCTTCAACACTTGAGCACACGAACAAACTTTGATATCGTTCCAATTCCACTTGATTTTCTCGAGCCAATTCCTGCTGAACAGCATTGGACCATTGCCTGGGATGATCCATAATGGAAGATCATGAACCACACCTTGACTACTGCACTGCCAATCACTGGTACGAGTTCCTTAGTGTAAGTACGCAACTTGGCATTGACTGGACTCAGCTTAGGCTTCACCGCCTCAGTGTCCCACAGCTTGTCGAATGTCCTTTGGCTCATTATTGACTGACTTGCACCCGTGTCCAGCTCCATCGATACCGGCACGCCATTCAGTTTCACATTAACCATTATTGGCTGGCTCTTTCCCAAGAACGAATACAGACCATACACTTCCTCCTCGGGTTGTGCTTCCGAGCCAGCATTGGACTGGTCATCATCACCAATGTGATGAGCGGCAGCATGCTTGCTCAGTTGTGGGCACATTCTCTGAAGATGCCCCTCTTTGGAACAGCCGTTTCAGATGTACTGCCTAAACCGACACTGATGAGGCCGATGATTGCCCTCACAACACCAACAGGGTGAAATAGGATTCTTACCAGTTGGCGGACTTTGAGCAGCTTCAGGTTTCACGTAAGCAGTTGAGTAGGTCCTGCCATAAGCAGCTCTGTCAGACAACGACACAATCTTGTTTACAGTACTTGCCATGGAACTCCGACTTTTCGATGATATCTACCTCAAATTATCATCAGTCGTCATGCATGCCTGGGCAGTCGCAATGGCCTTGCTCAAATCCAGCGTCTCTGCAGCCAATAACTTCCGGAGAATCACATCATGGTTGATGCCGATCATGAAGAAATCTCGCAGCATGTCTTCCAACACATTCCCGAACTTACACGGCTCAGCAAGATGTCGCAGGTCGGCAACGAATCCCAACACATCCTGACCCTCAGCACGAATATGTATGTAGAAGCGATGGCGTGATATGATGATCCCCTCGTTTGGCTTGAGATGGTCACGTACCAAAGCACACAAATCCTTGTATTCTTTGTCTGTTGGACTTGCAGGTGAAAGCAGATTTTTCATGAGGCCATATATTCTTGAACCACAAACAGTGAGGAAAACCGCCCACCGCCTAACTGCATCATCATCTCCTGTTGTTGGTCACAAAATACTGATCCAGGTGGTCGATAAAATCCGCCCAATCCTCGCCATCCACGAATCTCTCCAGAATTCCAATAATGCCCATTGTGCATGCGAAGGTTTTTAAGTTATTCGTCACCAAATGTTATGTATATAATGACTCAAAAGACTTGTTACTGTAAACTCACTCAAGTGTAAACCTGGTCCACTTTATTCGCGCCCAAAGTGACTACAAGACTTGGTACCAGCACTTATCTACCAGGGCCCACACACACGCGTACAACCCGATGACCTCCGACAGTGGCGTCCCCTGGTGTCCAGTGACCTCACTCATCAATACATGACAGCATCCACCACAACAAAAAACATCTTGCCCAGGAAGGGACCCGCAAAATCGATGTGGATCCTCGACCATGGTTTAGATGGCCACGACCAAAGACTCAGCGGAGATTCCGCTGGTACTTTACTTAGCTGCATGCAAATATTGCACTGATGCACACATGATTCCAGATCAGAGTCAATTCCAGGCCACCATACTTGAGACCTGGCAATGGCTTTCATCATGACAATACCGGGATGAGTGCTTTGTAGTTCACATACAAATTTTTCTCTACCTTTCTTAGGCATAATGACACGATTACCCCACAGTAAACAATCTGACTGAATCTTTGCGACGGTTGTAAGATTTGGTCTCATCACACATCTCCATAGGTATTGCAGACCAATCACCACTAAGGACACAACGTTTCACAACCGATAAAATAGGGTTATGGCTGGTCCAGATCCTAACTTGTTGAGCAGTGACAGGAGTTCCTTCACTCTCAAAAGCATCCATTACTAACAGTAGATCTGCAGGTTGAGGCGTCTCCATGTCAGGTGTGGGCAAAGGCAAAGGACTCAGTGCATCGGCACAATTCTCAGTGCCCGGTCTATGAAGAATAACATAATCATAGGCAGACAATGTCAATGCCCACCTCTGGATATGGGACGATGCATTGGTATTAATAACTTTGTTTTCCTAAAACAATGAAATGAGTGGCTTGTGATCCGTTTCGAGCTCAAAACAAAGACCAAACAGATACTGATGCATCTTTTTGACCCCATATACACAGGCCAAAGCTTCTTTTTCTACCATGCTGTCAGCTCTTTCCGCCTTTGACAAACTTCTCGAAGCATACGCAACAGGTTGTAGCTTACCCGACTCATTTGCTTGTTGGAGTACACAGCCAACCCCATATGATGAAGCATCACAGGCCAATACAAGACAATTACACGGATCATAATATACCAGCAACTTGTTTGAACAGAGCAGATTCTTAGCTTTCTCAAAGGCTCTATCTTGAGACACACTCCAGACCCAGTTGTCGCCTTTTCTGAGTAGCTTGTGCAGTGGCTCTAATAAAGTGCTCAATCTGGGTAAGAAATAACCAAAGTAGTTGAGTAGCCCAAGGAATGAACGCAGCTCCGTCACATTCTGAGGCCTGGGTGCATTTTTGATGGCCTTGGTTTTCGAATCCGTAGACCTGATGCCATCAGCAGCAACCTTCCTCCCCAGGAATTCAACTTCAGATGCCATGAAGATACACTTCGAACGTTTCAGCCTGAGTCCCACTTTGTCAAGACGATGTAGGACTTCTTCAAAATTGTTCAGATGTTCAGCAGTGTCGCGACCTGTGACCAGAATGTCATCTTGAAACACGACAGTTTTAGGAACGGACTTCAGTAGACTCTCCATGTTCCTCTGAAATATGGCTGCAGCCGAACGAATTCCAAAAGGACACCTGTTGTAGACAAACTGTCCTTTATGGGTGTTGATGCAGGTGAGTTTCTTCGAAGTGCCGACAAGCTCCTGTGTCATAAAGGCCTGGCTTTAATCTACTACTCCTCCATGGTTCTCCTCGAGTGACATAAGGTTGAGCAGTGGGTGGCTGGGAAGAATCCGTAGAAGCCTTAGAGACCTGAGGTGACTTGTCTCAGGGTAGCTGCTGCTCAAGAGGGACTAGCTTCCAGCACCCCTGGGCTTGCTGTAGCAAGGGTGCAAGGTCCATGTCTGGAACTCCAGCATGAGATGTGAGAGCCATGAGGATGCAGATTCATTGTCACTCTCCAAAGACCCTATGATGTGAAAGGCAGAAGAGCGTGTTTAGATTGTGACATTTACCCTTGAAGAACTATCAGGGCATTGCAATACTATGAGAATGCACATGAAGCTGAAACTATATATGATGAGGGGGATTGAATCTGACGAAAACCCAAAAACCGGCACGGATTCGGTCCCGAGCTTGCTGGATTTCAGCCGTTCTGACTGTATTATCTTCTGTCAACTTGCTGAAAAGTGATGTTGCCTTTTAACTGGCTGCAGCCTTTAAAGGTTGCACCACTTTGTCTATCTCTTCCTCCCAGATGTGCTAAACCAATGAAAGATGCTTTATTGACCTCTAAACCACCCACATGAATGGTCTAGGAGGAACTTTCAGCAGCTCAGCAGTAGTTTCATATTGGTGGATGTTAGGATCACCCTGTTGCAAACCCATCAACCGGAAGAGAATCCAGGCCAAAGTGTGAAAGAAATAGCATTACAGATAGTGTGACATGACACAGATATATGAGTAAAAACACAAAAAATCATGCTGGAAGTACATGTGGATAAAAGACATAATATATAGTAGATAATATTAATCAGATATATGCAGTCAATATGGTATCATACTTTATGAAAGAAAGACTTGCATTTTATATAGCACTGGACGTCTCAAAGTGCTTTACAACCAACAAAGTACTTTTTTGGCGTGTAGTCACTGTTGTAATGTGGGACATGCCGCAGCTAACTTGTGCACAGCAAACTTCCACAAACAATAATGTGATAATGACCAGATAATCGGGTTCTGTTATGTTTTTGTTATGCTACATTACTTCCATGACTAATCTATATCAGATATATTATGGTATTGAATAAATAGTTTGGAATGAATAGACTTTTCCTCTTTTTCTGTCATGGCTCTCATATTCCATCAGCTTTTTATATTTCAACATGTGTTTACTACATAGTTAAACAGAACCATTTTAAAAACTTGGGGCTGGATTTTAGGCTTTGATGTTTTTGGGGCGATAATGGCGGCGGGGCGGGAAAGTTAGCGCCCGGGAATAGTTTGCGCCTCAGTAGGTAAGTTTGGTCAGCTGGACCCTGTGTCAGGGGGCGCAGTGCTAAGGGAGGCGTTGTACACCTTTCTTGGGGCGTTAGGGTGGGAAACTCCCGAGCTAAACAGCCGGGCCGGGAGCGCTTCGAGAGACGTCTGGGGAGGAGGGGCGAGGGGTGGGGGAAATCTTTTTTAAAAACCACAAAAGCATTCCCAAAACATTGCCACCCCACTACAACACAAATCACTAAAAAAAATTAAAAGTAAAAAACAATCACACATACCTTAGGAGTCTATCACGCATCTCTTCACTGACGGGATAGTTGGACCACTTTGATTTCCCAGGTGTTCTTTGCGGGGCACAATTCCAAGCGGATGGGTCGGGCAGGAACTCAAACTCACGCCAGTGTCGCAACCAGTGGCGTTGCATATCGGGTGCAGCTCTTCTGGACGCTGCCAATGAAGTACATTACAAGTCACTGTTGTAATATGGGAAAGGCAGCAGCCAGTTTGCAAACAGCAACCTCCCACAAACAGCAATGTGATAATGATCAGATAATCAGTTTTTAGTGATGTTGATTGAGGGATAAATATTGGCCAGGACACCGGAGATAACTCCCCTGCTCTTCTTCGAAAAAGTGACATAGAATCTTTTATGTCCAGCTGAGAGAGCAGACAGGGCCTCGGTTTAACATCTCATCCGAAAAACGACATCTCTGACAGTGCAGCACTCCCTCAGCACTGCACTGGAGTGTCAGCCCAGATTTATGTGCTCAAGTCCCTGGAGTGGGACTTGAACCCACAACCTTCTGACTTGGAGGCGAGTGTGCTACCCACTTAAAGAAACATTTTTTTTCAATATTAATATTTATTGAACATTAAGAACATTTACAACATTGTGATCATTCCATTGTATCATACAATCTATTTTGCCCCTCTGCACAGCCGTTCCTCCAACACATATTAACATCAAAACCTGAAGTTTAATTTGTTTCCTGTAATATATAATAATCTATTCTACTTTACAAATTGATCATAAAATAGTATCTTTAAATTATTTTCTGAATAAAACATCCACAGAGCCTTAAATTTAAAATACTCTCTTAGGTTTATTCTCCTCCCCTTAAAAAGCAGAGCATTCGTACTTTGCATAATCACAAATCTAGCCAAACTGAACATTAAATTAATTACCGCTCCGCTAGACTCTCTTGCAATCCCCATCTCAAAATTGAGTCCCACCGGATTCCGATTCTTGCTCTTCGGTCCTCACCAGCAAGAAAACCTCACAAAACTGTCGAACATAGTACTTAACATCCTTTAACTGCGGACATAACACCAGCAAATGGGACAGAGTCTCATCCCGCATCCTACACACTCGGCACGTTGCCACCTTTCCTCGCCCGATCTTACATAAGACTCTCATGGTAAAAATCCTGTTATGAGCCAATTTGAAATCCAATTCAATCCACTCTGGATATTTAAAATTCACCCACACTCCCTTCCAAATCCTGTTGAAGTCCAACTGTGGGTATATATTCTGCCAAAACTCCTGACCAGCAGGTGTCTTAAATCTCCATTCTCTAAATACCCCATAGAAATCTTGAGTATTACAGTTGTCAAATTGGACTAACTCCTCCCCTTTCTCCAGCAGAAAGTGTGGAAAAGCGGGACGCATTATACCTCCTTTGGAGATTTGTGTATTTATTTCTTCCATCCAATCCTGTGGCATTGCCTCACAATCTGCTCATACATGATCGTAATTGCTTTTTCCTCTACCTCCTGATCCTCCTCCCAAACCATGTCCCTCACCACCGCTTCCAGCAACCAACCTGCAATTACCTCATATAATATATCTTTCACATATATAATACCAGCTTTTACAAAAGCTTGATTAAATAATACCTCTCCTTCAATATTGATCCACCTGTTCAAAAATAAGGGCTATTCTAAAAATTCCTCAGCATAAACTGCACATTTTTTAAAAATTGGGCCCCAAGTGTCTACAACCCCCTTATAAAACCTAGGGAGAGGTTTAATCGATTTCAAAAACATATTGTTGTATTCCATATAAAAGATTCCCTGTCCTCCTATCCCACTTAATTAAAAAAAATGCTGAAAACAACTCTTCCAAAAACTTATATTTGACTTCTGAAGAAATCTCTTCACCCATTTAATTCTAAAGGACTTTTTCTTCAAATATCTGGGAAATTGAGTCCTCCCTGATTTTGCTGTCCAATGATGGTATTGTAAGCAACCAAGGCTGGTTTCCCTTCCCATAAAAACTTTACACAAGCCTCTCGGATAGACTTTTCCACCCACTCAGGAATATCCTCCAGCGTCAATAAGTACCATAGTGTAGAGAGCAGGAGAGCCGACACCACTGTCACTCTTCCCTGCACTTTCAACCACCTTCTTTCCCATCTTCCCAAAATCTTTTTAATTTTCATAACCTTCGGTTCCCAATTTAGTCGATCCACTTCATCCCTATCCTTCTTGCACCCCATTTGCACCCCCAGAACTTCTAAAACCTCTATCACCTTAAAAGGGCTTCCTCCAACCATTTCCCCCTACTCCTTCCCACAATAAGGCATTGGGACTTACTATAATTTACTCTGGCTCCTGAAGCTCTACAATACTCCTCCACTACTCCCATAGCTTTCCTCACTGACTCCCCATCTCACAACGTTAAGGTTGTGTCATCTGCATATTGGTGTATCACCGACACCTGCCCGGAACTGAGAACCGCAATTCCTTTTGCATCATGTAACCTAATGGTTCTGCTACCAATGTGTACAACAATGGGGACAGGGGACAACCCTGTCTCACTGATATCTGTATTGGAAAATACTTGGATAAGAAACCATTACATTTAACACAGCTAAATGTGTTTGAATAAAAAATCCTTATCCACTCAATAAAATTTTTCCCAAACCAAATGCTTCCAAAATCATCAATAAAAACTCATCAGAGACTCTATCAAAGACTTTCTCTTGATCCATCTTTAGCACATAAGCCTCCTTCCCACTCTTTTCCATGAGTTCTATTACATCTTGGATTGAGACCACAGAGTCAGCGATGTCCCGGCCTATGACTCCATAGGACTGAGAGGGCGAAACTATCTGCGGCATCATCTCCTTCATACAATTTGCCATAACCCTCAACAAGATCTTATAATCCACATTTAATAATATGACGGGGCTCCAATTCTTCAGATCCCTTGTATCCCCTTTATTTTTATAAGCTAAGCTTATGATACCTCTCCTCATAGATGGGGTCAGGCTTCCCTCAGTTTTAATCTCCTTAAAAACCTCTAAGACCAATGGACTTAAAATCTCTAAAAATTATTTATAAAATTCTGCACTTAGTCCATCAGACCCTGGGCTCTCTCCACCCCTGCCTCATTTCACTTATTGCTACTTTTATTGCCGCTAATCCTACTTCTTTGTCACACATGCTTCTCTCATCCTCCTTTAAACCCTCTTCAATAAAAGCACTAACCTTCTCCATCGCCAATTTGGAAATGTCTTCTTTTGTATATAACTCTTGATAAAAGCTATTAGCCTCCTCTATAATCTCATCACTTTCATTAATGATCTTTTCCCGAACTTCAAACTCTCCAATTAATGATAACCTTTGTCGCAACTTCCCTTGCTCTAGAAAATATCTAGTGCATCTTTCCCCCTCCAATGCATCATTAGCCTTTGCACGGAGGATGGCCCTCTTGCATTTTTCAGCTTGCAATAATTCCACTCCGTCCACTACTTTACAGATATCTGTAAACCTTCTGTTTATATTCTCTTCTTGACGCCGGTTAGCTGTTGCTCTTTCTTTCCCATAACGTACCGAAAAAACTTTTACCTCATATTTGAAATTGTTCGACCAAACTTTTTTTCTTTCAGGAATAAAGATTCCTTCTGAGCATTCTTTATTATATTTAAAATCCCTTCTTTAAAAGCAATTTCTTTCAGATACTGATTGTTTAAAATCCACAACCCTGGACCGATCTTAACTCTGCTCATTTTAAGAAGCAAAGCTGAGTGGTCACTAAAAAATACTTTTTTATAATAAATCTCCATCACCTCAGAACTTAACCCTTCCCGCATTAACACAAAATCTATTTGACTCTGTTTTAAAACATCACACACACAACCTCTTCTGGAGAACTCCCTTTTTATGGGGTTTCAATCCCTCCATACGTCTCTCAAATTTAAATTTGCCATCATTTTTACAATCATCTCTCTGGAGTTATCATCCTTAAAGGTTATCTGGGCTGAAATATCCATCCGAGATAAAAAATACATTAAAATCCCCCACTATACAAGGGTTTTCCACCTCTGCCACTTCTGTGAATAACCACCGAAAAAACTCACGATGCTTACAATGGTCATTCGGCGCATAGATATTAAAGAGATCACAATTCAATTCATCCATTTGTACCTTTAGCTGTAAAAAATCTCCTGTCAGTGTTCTTGTCCACCAATGCAATGTTCTCTTTTATGAACAAACTCACCAAAACAGCCACCCCTCTACGGTTATTATTTGCGCAACTTGCAAACATTTCTCCCTTCCAAACCTTTCAAACTCTTTCTAGGATAGCCTCATCCCAAAAGGTTTCTTGCAGACACAACAGGTCAATGCCTTTAAAACACTGCAACAACTGCTGCAATTTCTTCTCCCCCCTCAGTCCGTTCACATTAATCGAGACCAATGTAATCATTGCTGCTAACAAAAGAAGTGTGCCTGATAATCCCCCCAACATCATTTAATCTCTGGCTTTTCCCTCCTCTCATTCTCCTTCCCAACCTTTTGGGCAGCTGATGCTTTCTCCTGCAGCCTCCGGCTCTTTTTCACCTCCTGTTTGAACTTTCCCTGTAGTTTTAACCTCTTCCTTACATTAAATTTAGGCCACGGAACTGCCCCTTCTCCCTCCTTCTGCCCCTCACTAATCTTTCCCTTTCCATATGATGTCCGTCCACACCCCAATTCCATGTCTCCATCCCTCTTTGACTCCTCACTCTCAAGCTCTTCTGTAATCTACCGTCCCTGTTCCCCAGATATAGAAACTCCTTTAGAGACTCATCCTGCTAGCATGGTTTCTCCAACAGTGCCACTCCCTTCGGCCTCACCTCCACCACTGACCCTTGCTCCCCGTTTCTTCTCTCTCTGGGACAATGGCACGTCTCCACCCATCATGCTTCCTTTTGGCGTCTTTGTCTTCCCGCTCCCGTCCTGCTGTCCCTTTAAGGCTCCTGCCTCTTGCACCCTTTCCTGGTCTTGCCCCCTCCTACTTCCCAAGATGTACAACTCCCCGTCTCTCTTTGGAGTACTTACACTTACCCTGCACCCGCCTCTGCTCCCCCCACAGACACCTGAAAGCAAGCCATATTATGGCTCGACTCTATACCTGAACCATGATGTCCTCTGCTGGCATTGTCCTTTTCCACCATCTCCATTCTGTTTTCTGCTCCGCAATTTTCTGCCTCTTGTATTCTTTCCTCATTCCATTTGGTGGCTGTGTTCTCCAGCTGCTCCACTCTTCTGGCCACTCCACTCACAGCTCATGCTCCTTCTCCCATCTCCTCGTCACTCAAGGAGCTTCCTTCTGCCTCACACTCACAGTGAGTGAGTGGGGCTTTTGCGACAAACCGCACACCTCTCTGCCTTGCGGTTCCGAGCGATGTGTCCAGACTTATCACAGTTATAACAGTACAGGTCTGGACAGCTTCTTACTAAATGGCCGTGTCCAAGACAGTAATAGCAAACCTTCACCTGGTTATCATGCAGAACCCGGAAGTACGGCACTCCTTCCATTGTCTCGAACTTTAATGCTGTAGAGTCATGACTTCACCCCCTCTGGGAACCACACTTTTACATAACGGGTTCCATTGGCTACTCATGTTCCAGGATAGTATCTCCTTTCTATTACTGAGCAAAGTTTAATGTCCCACGACTCCAACTTTTTTATCAGCCCATTATCCTCAACATAAACCGGCAGGTTTAAGAATGAAACTACCACCTCTTTGGAATACAGCAAAGATACATCCAAGTACTTCTTACCAACCTTCAGGCTCAGTAAAAGTCTTTCCACCTCCTCTCGGCTACTGACCGTCACTTCGAACCCAACATTTGGCTTTGGTCAGCAAGCAAAGCAACTTCCCTCACTGCAGTCCTCATGTACTGCCTGGATGATATCCCAAGCTCGCATCTCCTTATCCAGGCAGTGAACTAACACTGTGTTTTCTTTTCCAAACCTCCTGGGATCCGGCCCAAATCTTTGGGCCTTTTATTTTCCCTTCTCAAGACATTCTCTCCCCTGATTAAATTCACACTGGGAGCATTGTCCTCTGAGGGGCCCGGCACTCCAGACTGATGTTTATGGGTCAAAAAGGCCCTAAAATTTGAAAAAAAAAACACCCAAAAACCCACCACCAACTTTTTACAAACTCACTCCAACTCCTGCAGTAATCAGCAGCACCTGCTCACTCCTAGCCCCTCCCACCTAGAGAGTGCTACCCACTGAGCCACAGCTGACGTGTCATACATTTGATAACATTACAAATTAGAATGCTGTGTGTTGCATGAAGTATTATCATTGAGGGAGAAAGTAAAGTTAGAAAATAGGAAATGTACATTTCTGAGATCGCCAGTCACCAGAAACAGCTTTTTGGCTATAACTGTTTTTTTTAAAGAAAATTGTGTAAAGTTTGGCAGTAGACCTTCCCAAATATCCAAATAATTATGTGATGATTTGAAGTAACATATAAAAGAAATGATGAACAGTCATGTCAAAATTGGAGGAAGACTATTTATGCCAGGAGGAGTCAAGAGGCCAAACCGTCGTGATTCTGAAACACAAATTGGAATTGAAATTTAAATAAGAACAGAAAATCCTGGAAATGCATAACACGTCCTTGGGCATCTAAAACAGAAAATAAAGATTTGAATTGATATAGCATCTAACCACATTTGTCAGAAAGATTTCAAAACACCAATTAATATTTTTGAAGTATATAGTAATTTATGGGAAGAGTAGCATCGTGGTAATGTTACTGGCTGAGTAATCCAGAAGCCTGGACTAATAATCCTGAGACATGGGTTCAAATCCCACCCTGGCAGCTGGCGAATTTAAATTCAGTTAAATAAATAAATCTGGAATAAAAAGCTAGTGTCAGTAATGGTGACCACAAAACTACCGGATTGTTGTAAAAACCCATCTGGTTCACCAATGTTCTTTAGGGAAGGAAATCTGCTGTCCTTATCCGGTCTGGCCTATATGTGACTCCAGACCCACAGCAATGTGGTTGACTTTAACTGCCACCTTCTCAAGGGCAGTTATTGCTGCGTTTCCCAGCAGCGGCCACATCCTGTGAATGAACTTGAAAAAACTTGTGTTTCTGAAAGCACTGCATACAAATTATGATAATCAAAAATAATAGGACATAAGATAGAAAAAGACCTAATGGTTTCCTCTCAAATAGGTGTGGAAATTGCAGATGCATTATGCATCATTTTCCAAAGCTCTCTAGGTTCAGGAATTGTACGGTTGGACTGGAAAATTGCAAATGCCACTCCATTATTTAAGAAGGGAGAGAGGGAGAAACTAGGTTACTGCATCAATTAGGGGTGGTTACTAGAATCTATCAGCAGAGACAGAGTGACTGAGTACTTGGACATGTATCAGCTGATCAAAGAGAGTCAGCGTGGATTTGTGAAGGGGAAGAGTCTGACTAATTTAGTTGAATTTTTTGAGGAGGTCACTAGCATGGTGCATAAGGGATTGTCTACGGATGTTTTCTGTATGAAATTCCAGAAGACATTTGATAAGGTTCCACACATGAGATGACATGAGAGTAAAAATGAGAACATATGAAATTGGAGGTAACCTTGTGACGTGGGTCGGTAATTATTTGAGAGGTAGAAAATACAGATTAGGGATAAAGGATCGTTCTCTGGTAGGATGTGACAAGTCAAGTGGTGTTCCCCGAGGATCTGTACTGGAGCCTCAGTTTTTCACCATAAATATTAATGACGAGCATGTAAGTATAGAGAGTTGCATATTCAAGTCTGCAATTGATACTAAGCTGCAAGGCACAGTAAGGTGTGTGGATGGGAGCAAGAAGTTGCAAAGGGACATAGACAGGCTAAGTGAGTGGACAAAACTATGGAAGTTGGAGTTCAGTTTGGAGAAGTATGAGGTCATTCACTAGATCTGAGAAAAACAAATCAGAATATTTTCTTAATAGTGAGAGACTAGGAGCTGTGGAGAAGCAAAGGGATTCAGGTGCCCAAGTACTCAGATCACTAAAAGCTGGTGCACAGGTACAAATAGTAATCACAGAGGCTAATAGGATGCTGGTCTTTACCTCAAGTGGTTTGGAATTCGGAAGTGAGGGAACATCACTTGACTTGTCACATCCCACCAGAGACTGAACCTTTATGCCTACTTTGTGTCTGGATGCAGGATGATATGTGATTTAGAGGTGAACATGGAGGTAATGGTGTTCCCATGACACTTCTACTCCTGTCTTTCTTGGTAGCAGAGGTCATGAGGCTAGAAGGTGCTGTTGAAGTAAACATGATGAGTTGTTGCAGTGTCTCTTGCAGATACTACATACTGCAGCCATTATGCCAGTGGAGTAGGAGGTGGATATTGAGTCCAATGGGACCTGTCACCTTTCCAATCTTGTTCCTGCCAAATTAAAAGGAAATAGGCATTTCCTTTAAATTATTTTTGGGTTCTCAATATAGAATCCCCCAAAATATGTATTATTAAGTGAACCCTCAGTTGACATCACTTGATATGGGTTGTGGAGATTGGACCATCATATTTATTTAGATTCCCAATGCAGAACACATTTTCAAATCTACCTAAATATGTGGCATGTTTGCTTTTATATTTTGTGAACTTGTTGGTAAAATTATGGAGGGACAATTTCGTGAAATAGAGTCAGACTTGTTGGCAGTGAAGAAAAACTTCAGTGAAGATAACCAGGCTTCAAGAGCACAAACTATGACAGAACCTCACAAAAGTAAGTACTAAACAGACTGTTTCAAAAATAGGATAAATTAGAAACCTTCACCAAATGCAGCAAGATGGAAAATATGGAGGAAAAAATAGGAAAATATTAGCCATACTGTAGAAAGATTAGTTGAAAATTCAAATTGATCAATTATTCGTTAGAAATGTTTGTAGAAATTTATATCATTAGCTTGTTATGTTTGAATTTATTTTCTTAAAATATTTTCAAGTGGTGCTAAAGTTGTTGTTAGCACCATCTTTCTACAATGAGTGGCTGATCCACAACATCTGTTTTACACTCGGCAACAAGTTGAAACTCTGAAACCCCACTGACTTTTAGATAAGACACTAAATCAAGGCAAGGTCTGCCTGTCCAGGTGGATGTAAAAGATCTTAGCGCAATTTGAAGAAGAGCAGGGAGTTCTCCTGGTGTCCTGACGAACATTCATCCTTCGAATAACACCATCAAAACAAATTAGTTGGTTATTTATTGTGCAATCCTCCCGTGCACAAATTGGCAGTTATTTTTGCCTCATCATCATCATCATAGGCAGTCCCTCAAAATCGAGGAAGACTTGCTCTAAAAGTGAGTTCTCAAGTGACTGTACAGTCCAATACGGGAATTACAGTCTCTGTCACAGGTGGGACAAACAGTGGTTGAAGGAAAGGGTGGATGGGGAATCTGGTTTGCCGCACGCTCCTTCCACTGTCTGCACTTGTTTTCTGCATGCTCTCGGCGACGAGACTCGAGCTGCTCAGTGCCCTCCCGGATGCTCTTCCTCCACTTAGGGCGGTCTTTGACCAGGAATTTCCAGGTGTTGATGGGGATGTTGCACTTTATCAAGGAGGATTTGAGGATGTCCTTGAAATGTTTCCTCTACAGACCTGGGGCTCGCTTGCCGTGAAGGAGTTCCGAGTAGAGCGCTTGCTTTGGGAGTCCTGTGTTGGGCAGGCGGACAATGTGGCCCGCCCAACGGTGCTGGTTGAGTGTGGTCAGTGCTTCGATGATGGGGATGTTGGCCTGATCGAAAACACTAACGTTGGTGCGTCTATCCTCCCAGGGGATTTGCACTTTCTTGCAGAGACATCGTTGGTGGTATTTCTCCAGCTTTTAAAAAATGTTTTTGCCTACATAACAACAGAATTACACTTCAAAAGCAATTCATTAGCTTTGAATTGTTTTGGGACATCCTGAGGAAATGAGTAGCATTATATAACATTTACGTTTTTTATAGTTGGGAGATTTTAAGTCCATCTAGGATTCAACTGCTGTACTTCTAGACGCTATCACTTCAGCTTTTAAAAACGTTTTCACTTTTTTCAAAATTGGGATCCGTCTTGTGAATTGTGAACAGTATCTTGCAGGAATTATTTTTTCTCCTTTTAATCAATTCATACTTCCTTCATTTCAAAAGACTCCTTGTGAGTGAACCCAGCGTGATTTAAAACCGCATCATACTGGAGAGGTGGGACTGGTGAAGGTTTATGCGACGATAGTCCTTTTTCTATTTTGTTTTATCCCACCCAGTGCTTCTCACCATAACTTTGCAGACGGCCTTAATTAAGGAGGGCGTGCTTTAGAAACATAGGCCCCAGACTGAGTCGGTGGCAGTCCGTTAGAAGTTTGGTATTAAAAACTTAACATTACCATTGGAGACGGAATACTTGCCAATTCATTTTCCTGCTGCTGTAATTGCTTTCATATGTGGTAATTTGTTTTAGAACAAACTGTATAAACCTGACCTTAACATATAACAGGTTGAACAGCAGACCATCTCTGGTGCATACAGTTATTTACAATGTAAAGATGTGAATGATCCTGGGAGAATTTGGGGCCTCTCTGACCAATCTAAGAATGAACTTGTTTTGTTCCATTTTCTTTCACAAACAGCATCTGTTACAACAAATTTACTTAACATCTTTATTGACACAAGTTACATAATGCGAAAAAATGACTGAGTGCCAACATACACTGTCTGTTACACAATAAACATGTCCGTTTACTGACCCCACAATGTTATAGCAATTGTGCATTTATTACATGAATAGAATACACAGAGGAAACCGAATGGATTACAACACAGAAATTTAATGGAAAGGTTCAGATGAAGTTGTGAACCGCTGAAGTTGAAGCAGTTAGTGATGCCAATATTGAATTATTGTTTCTGATTCATCCCCAATATTTTCTTTTTATATTATTATATTTTTACAACTTCTGGGACTGCTGCTTCTTTTCTGACATTGCCACTAGTCCATGAAAAAAACCACACAAGAACTCACAAAATGGGGAGGGTGACTCACAGAAAATCCAATTTTATAGAAGGGGCTCGTATATTTCAATTCAGTGAGGGCAGTTGACAAAATATCAAAAGCAAAACACTGCAGATGCTGGAAATCTGAAATAAAAACAGAAAATGCCGGAAATACTCAGCAGGTCAGGCAGCATCTGTGGAGAGAGAAACAGAGTTAATGTTTCAGTCCCATTACCAACTCATTTTGCGTCGCACCACCATCCCTTTTATCATTTAATCTCTCCTGCCTTCCATCCTATCACAGACCTTCCCTTATGTTCTTTCTTCCCTTCCCCCTTTCCCTGCCTCTGCATTTGCCCAAAACCTGTTATAGAAGAACATAAGTACATAAGAACATAAGAAATAGGAGCAGGAATAGATCATTTGGCCCATCAAGCCAGCTCCGCCATTCAATAAAATCATGGCTGATCTGATCATGGACTCAGCTCCTCTTCCCTGCCCGCTCTCTATAAATCTTTACTCCCTTATTGCTCAAAAATCTATCTATCTCCACCTTAAATATATTCAATGACCCAGCCTACACAGCTCTCTGGGGCAGAGAATTCCACAGATTTACAATTCTCTGAGAGAACAAATTCCTCGTCTCAGTTTTAAATGGGCGGCCCCTTATTCTGAGGCTATGGGCCCAAATTTCCCCATGAGTTGCACCGTTTTTTTTTGGTGTAATTTGATTTTTCTGGTGTATCTTTTTAGTTGCAAATATGGCCATTTAATTTGCGCAAGTGTAAGTGAGTTAGTTAGGTTTTTTGTTAGGTCAGTTTTTTTTTTCAAAAGGGGGCGTTCCCAGCCACTTACACCATGTATGCCAATTTGGCCAGAAAAAAGTTGTACTAAACTAATGTAGGGCAGCGTATGTGTCCACTTTTGTCCGCACAGAAAGACCTTACTTACAGTTAAGGAATCGGCGCAAGTAACTACATTTAAAGCACCACCAAGCACCAATCAAAGCACAAAAAGTAATAAGCAATTAATTAACAAATAAAATAGAAGGAACCCTGCCCCTAAAGCACCAAAACCAAAGTAATAAGCAATCAATAAATAACAAATAAAAAAATAGAAGGAACCCTGCCCCTAAAGCACCAAAACCAAAGTAATAAGCAATCAATAAATAACAAATAAAAAAATAGAAGGAACCCTGCACCTATAGCACCAAAATCAATCAGTAAATAACAAATAAAAAATAGAAGTCCAACCTTAGGGAAGGCAGTGGGTCGTCGATGAGGGAGCGCATTCGGCCAGGGCTAGGGACGGCGTGCTTTGGGCACCCCCCACACAGCCTGCAGCACGTACTCACAGATTCGGTGTGCTTCGGGCCCCTCCCACACAGCCTGCAGCGTGCGTTTGCAGAAACGGACTGCCAGCAGCTACTGCACATGCGAACAGACTCTAGCGCATATGTGCAGAGGTCCCGGCACTGTTTTCAGCGCCGGGACCTGGCTTTGCCCCCAATCCATTGGGCCACGCTCGCCACGACTGAAGAGAGGCTGGGGAGCGGCCAAAATACCAATGTCTTTTTTCGACGCGCTTGGAGGCGGACAAAAACGTCGCGCCTCGGGTGAGGGCGCCAGAAAAACAGGTTAGGGAAATTCTAGCCCTATGTCCCCTAGTTCTAGTTTCCCCTATGAGTGGAAATATCCTCTCTGCATCCACCTTGTCGAGCCCCCTCATTATCTTACATGTTTCAATAAGATCACCTCTCATTCTTCTGAACTCCAATGAGTATAGATCCAACCTACTCAAACTATCTTCATAAGTCAACCCCCTCATCTCTGGAATCAACCTAGTGAACCTTCCCTGAACAGCCTCCAATGCAAGTATATCCTTCTTTAAATACGGAGACCAAAACTATACGCAGTACTCTAGGTGTGGCCTTACCAATACCCTGTATAGTTGTAGCAGGACTTCTCTGCTTTTATACGCTATCCCCCTTTCAATAAAGGCCAACATTCCATTTGCCTTCCTGATTACTTGCTGTACCTGCATACTAACTTTTTGTTTCATGCACAAGGACCCCCGGGTCCCTCTGTATTGCAACACTTTGGAATTTTTTCCATTTAAGTTGTAATTTGCTTTTCTATTTTTTCTGCCAAAGTGGATAACCTCACATTTTCCCCCATTATACTCCATCTGCCAATTTTTTGTCCACTCACTAAACCTGTCTATATCCCTTTTCAGATTTGTTGTGTCCTCCTTACAATTTGCTTTCCCACCCATCTTTGAATCATCAGTAAACTTGGCTACATTACACTCGGTCCCTTCATTCAAATCAATAATATAGATTGTAAGTAGCTGAGGCTCCAGCACCAATCCCTGCGGCACCCCACTAGTTACTGTTTGCCAACCGGAAAATGACCCATTTATCCTGACTCCCTGCTTTCTGTTAATTAGCCAATCCTCTATCCATGCTAATATATTACCCCGAACCCCGTGAACTTTTATCTTGTGCAGTAACCTTTTATGTGGCACCTTATCGAATGCCTTCTGGAAATCCAAATACACCACATCCACTGGTCCCCCCTTATCCCTCCTGCTCGTCACGTCCTCAAAGAACTCCTGAAAATTTGTCAAACATGATTTCCCTTTCATAAAACCATGCTGACTCTGCTTGATTGAATTATGCTTTTCCAAATGTCCTGCTACTGCTTCCTTAATAATGGACTCCAGCATTTTCTCAATGACAGATGTTAGACTAACTGGTCTATAGTTTCCTGCTTTCTGTCTGACTCCTTTTTTAAATAGGGGCATTACATTTGCGGTTTTCCAATCCGCCCCAGAATCCAGGGAATTTTGGTAGATTACAACCAATACATCCACTATCTCTACAGCCACCTCTTTTAAGACCCTAGGATGTAAGCCATCAGGTCCAGGGGACTTGTCCACCTTTAGTCCCATTATTTTACCAAGTACTAGTTCATTAGTGATAGTGATTGTATCACGTTCCTTCCTCCCTATAGCCCATTGATTATCCACTATTGGGATGTTTTTAGTGCCTTCTACCGTGAAGACCGATACAAAATATTTGTTCAACGTTTCTGCCATTTCCCTGTTCTCCATTATTAATTCCTCAGTCTCATCCTCCAGGGAACCAACATTTACTTTAGCCACTCTTTTCCTTTTTATGTACCCGTAGAAACTCTTACTACAGTTATATCTCCAACGAAAGGTCATGGACCTGAAACTTTAACTCTGTATCTCTCTCTCCACAGATGCTGAGTATTTCCAGCATTTTCTTTTTTATTACAGATATCAGGTAAGTGAGGAGGTTCCACAATATGAGGTTGATGAGGGAGGCTCGCCGAATATCATGGCATCGTAACTCTTATCATAAGTAAGAGTTTCATAGAATATCAGTTTGGTAAGGAAATGTTCACAAGATATCAGGTTGTGAAGGGAGACTTACTTGCCTCTGGATGATGAATTACAACAAATTCAATGCCCCCATATAAAATAATGCCTCAAAAGGCATTAAAACAGGCATGATAGAGATATATATTAAATAGGATTACATTACATTGGATATAATAGCCATTCGGCTCAAGCAATCCATGCCAGTGTTTATGCTCCATTTGAGCCTCCTCCCGCCTTTCCTCATCTAACTCTATCAGTATAACCCTCTATTCCCTTCTCCCTCGTATGCTTGTCCAGCCTCCCCTTAAATGCATCGATACTATTCGCTTCAACCACTCCCTGTGGTAGCAAGCACCACATTCTCACCACTCTCTGAGTAAAGAAGTTTCTTCTGAATTCCCTATTAGATTTCTTGGTGACTATCTTATATTGATGGCCTCTAGTTATGCTCTTCCCCACCAGTGGAAACATTCCCTCTGTGTCTACTCTACCAAAACCTTTCATAATTTTAAAGACCTCAATTAGGTCACCCCTCAGCCTTTTTTCAAGAGAAGAGACCCAGCCTGTTCATCCTTTCCTGATATGTATACCCTCGCATTTCTAGTATAATTATTGTAAATCTTCTCTGCACCCTCTTCAGTGCCTCTATATCCTTCTTATAATATTCTTATGATTTTTTTTTGCATTGGGATTGATTAGAACTGCCCCCAACTTCAAACACTTGAAGTGCCATCAAGAAGAAAGAGTAATGAGTATTGTTTTTAAATAAATGTTTGCAGATGTTCTTCCTAGACTATTTTACGATTAATCTTAGAACTTTACACTCGTTCTGTGTATTGAAAACACTATTAGAAATGCCAATATATCGGCTGGACTGTTCCGTGATGGAACCTAAGATCGCTCAATTTTTGTTAATTTATGAGGAAACCTATTTTTAAACGTTATACTGTATAAATCCGTACATTCCAGGTGCATAATCCAAGCTGATTAAAATTGCCTTATAACACGACTTGAATACTCATTTCTGAAATCTGAACTTATCCTAAATGCAACAGGTAAGTTCACTGCACTTTGCTATTATAATAATTTCCCCTGTAATCAATACAACACGGCTGATTTATGTATATTGGATGAACGTTTTCAATATATTCGCGTTGTTCCGGGAGAAAGCTGGCATGTAATTATTCCAACTTTAAAATAACATTTGTTTAGAAGCTAAAAAAAAATGTATGTCCTGGATTTTTTTCATTGTGATCTTGGACGAATGTGATATCAAATTTTAAAAAGTCATATCGTCCCGGTAAACGGACCATTCAGCGTGCGATGAAATGCCTAACTGATGTTCAGAAGTAGCCATGCACAGAGTTAGCTTACTGCGGAGTAACAGTGTACAGTACTTTATCTTCGCGCAAAGTTAGCACCAGGGTCAACGGCTGAGAATGTCGACAATTTATTTCGTTGGAGTTGCATCAGAAAACTGCAGGCAAGGGGAAACGCTAAGATTAAATCTCTGTTACAATCAACTAAAGTATAAACAAGCCAGTAACAGTCTGATCATAAACTGCAACTTTCTACCGGGGCTCCTAACCTCGTCCGCTGCTTGTTTCAACATAGAAATGCTAAATACAGCTTCTCCGGAGATCAATACAGAAGGGAGAAGTCTGTCTGCATAAATTCCTCAGCTGAAGAAAGAAAGAATTTACATAGCGCATTTCACGACCACCGGACGTCCCAGGGCGCTTTACAGCCAATGAAATACTCTTGGAGTGTAATCACTGTTGTGGACTACAGCCAGAGAGAAAATTGAGAAATCATTCGTTAAAAGTATTGGAAAATAACAGATGTACACAAGACTGAGTAACACTCAGCATTCGTCCCGAGTGTTTATAGGAAACGGTGACTAATGGGCAGAGCATAGTAAAAGTGACCTGGGTGCCTGGATGCTGGCGGGAGACTGTGCTTATTTTGGTTGGGACCCAAGGCGGGATCAGTCAGTGGGCGAGGTTTGACACAAGATCAAAGTCAGGCTTTTGCAACAAAAAAACAATTGCTTCCCCCTCTCTGCCACTGGCTGCTGTCAGCCCGCCCACCGAAGACGCGTCTGATCCACACGCCCACCCGCTCCCATTACTTAAGGACCAGTTGGGAAAACGCAGCCCACATTCATTGTGAAAAGTGAGGTCCAATTTCTGTTCAAGAAAGTTCGGGGCTTGTGATTTAATTTCTCTTTCTTTCTCTCTCTCTCTCACCATGAAGTTGTTAATCAAGAACCTAATCGTAACCCCCTTCTTTTTTGAAATCCTGTGTATTCTCATCGGTGGCAATCCCTCTTATGGTAAGAAGCGAAGGCTGTTATTTTAAGAATTCGTTTTGTTCAGAGCACCTTCAGCGGCGGGTTGATCACAAACACGTGTTTTAATGGTGAAGCGGTTGCTGAAACTAACTTGTAACTTTCTGAAATATATCAGAGATTGTTGGAAACAGTATTTATTGTATTGGTGCCGCACTGAATCGGTAGGAATATGTTCGATGCAACAAAAGTTGCAATATATTCATAAAGAAAAGTTCGATGATGTTTGTTTGTTTGTTTTAAACTTTCACTTAATGTATTTCGGGGCGTTGGACTGGTTAAATACATACCCACCAGCTGCCCCATTTACTGCCAGTGGATGAAAAGTGCGAAAACATTTTTGAATGAAATGAATAATAAATTGTTACATAAAACCTGCAAATGTACATCACGAAAGTCAGCATCTAATGGGATTATTTTGATAGGATACTCATCCAGGGCCCCGCCCCAACTGTTAACCTATCCTATTTTCAGATGCTGACTGGCTTGTTGTGCATTTCCAAAATGATCTGAATTTTTTAAAACAAAGTTATATTTGCAATAATTTTTGCTTTTTAGCCCCAATAATCAGTCAAACGCCAGCGCAGGGTTATAGAACTAGTGACAAAGGCAAACGCCGCTCAGTGCGTCGCCCAAGCTATGGATGGGAGTGTAGGTCGGTGGGGGGCTGAGGGCAGTCTGGACTGGTGTGTGTATTTGGGGGGTTGGGAGGTTTAAAAGAGGGAGCGCTTAGCCCCAGACTGTTGAAGAGCAGTTTATGGCACAGTGGAGCCCAGATGAGCTGACTGATTTTGTTTTCTTTTCATGAGACTGATGAAAGTGCAGAGTGTAAAAGTGAAAAGGACCCATGGAAGAACTGAAGGGGATTTTGGCAGGGAGAGAGGGGAAATAGGGAATAAAATAAAAACAAGTACTTCTGGGCTAAATAAAGGGCTTGTGTTGCTGAAGATAGTGAAAGCAGAAGGGTTACATGGTAAAAGTGGAGAAGAGAAAGACTTGCATTTATATAGCGCCTTTCACGACCACCGGGACGTCTCAAAGCGCTTTACCGCCAATGAAGTATTTTTGGAGTGTAGTCACTGTTGTAATGTGGGAAACACGGCAGCCAATTTGCGCACAGCAAGCTCCCACAAACAGTAATATGATAATGACCAGATAATCTGTTTTATTGATGTTGATTGAGGGATAAATATTGGCCAGGACACCGGGGATAACTCCCCTGCTCTTCTTCGAAATAGAGCCACGGGATCTTCTACGTCCACCTGAGAGAGCAGACTGGGCCTCAGTTCAACGCCTCATCTGAAAGACAGCACCTCCGACAGTGCAGCACTCCCTCAGCACTGCACTGGAGTGTCAGCCTAGATTTTTTTTTTAATGTGCTCAAGTTCCTGGAGTGGGACTTGAACCCACACCCTTCTGACTCAGAGGCAAGTGTGCTACCCACTGAGCCACAGCTGACAAGAAGACAATTTTCTTACTGTAAATGAAAAGTGTGACAAACGTGCAGTTTTATAACAGCTCACCGCATCCCTTCACATAAGAATGAAAGGGACCTAAAGGAGCCTGTATTACTGGAGGAGGCCTTCTATACGAAGAAATGATAAGAGGCTTGTGCCTGTGAGACAATCTCTGGAGGAGCTATGAGTCCCCGGGCAAAACAAGATTCACATGATCTGAAAGCTGTTGATCAGACAGGGCGCTACAGGCATGCAGCTCTGCCTCAGGACTCACACTCACCGGGCCTTCAATGAGAAGTGAGGTGTGTCCCGGGCCAAGAACGCTTTTCAAGTGCAGGAGTTCCAAACTCAGGTGTTCCTCTCCCAGAAAGAATGAAAGTGCTTTCAGTGAAGCTGAAGTTTCACAGTCATTTTAAAAGATACCGATAGAATGTTTCTGAAAGAGCGTGGAAAGTATATGAAAAAGTTAAATACAATGCGTTCTCCATATACAGCCATAGAGGTATAACATAAGATGCAAATGATAGGGTTTTGGAACACCTTTGGCCTGGCTGTTGGGATTCACAGAAAGTTTCCGACAGCCTCAATCCCGTTGGTTTGATTTCAGCAAAGGGGGCTTTCAGGGACTCGTGTTTGGGGTCGAGTCAATTTTTTTTTTGTGAATGAGGGGCAAAAGACATTGCTCAGAGGTGGGAAGCAAGCCAGGGCCACCTTGTAGCATCCTGCAGGCTCCACACTCGCAACGTCAAAATCTTTTCCTGCAGTTATTCCAGCACAGGAAACATTCCTTGAAATGCAAGTTGGCATTCGCCAATGCAGTGTGAGCATTTCCCCGCAAATACATCAGTCCTTTTACAAAAACATTCTTTGCTCTACCACTACCCCCGACACAAAACATTCTGTGGGTCATTCGCCCACAGATGGAACATATAAACATAATTCAGGCTTTTGTGCCATCGCATTCCATTGGTATGCGGTTGTGCATTCAGAGGCACTAGCTCCGAATGCTAATGCTCTGGGTGATTTCAATAACAGGAAGGATAAAAACCTAACTGCACTAAAGAATTACCATCATCCAAGTGCAAGTGTTTATTTGACAGTGGATTTCTCGTATAGCTTAAATAAATAGCTTAAAAGTGTGTGTGTGTGTGTGTGGGGGGGGCCACTGAATATAGTCGTGGCACTGATTGGCTGGTCAAAAAAGTTAGGACTGTTCTCCTTGGAACAGAGGTTAAGAGGTGACTTAATAGAGGTTTGCAAGATGGTGAGACATTTTGTTGGAGTAAATAGGGCAAAAAATATTTCCTCTGGCGAGTGGGTCAATAACTAGAGGTGATAGATTCAAAATCATTGGAAAAAGATCTAGGCGGGAGATGAGGAGACTTTTTTTCACGCAGTTGTGGGGAACTGGGACACTCTATACCTGAAAAGGTGCCGGAAGCTGATTCCGTAAATAATTTTAAAACTGAGCTGGACAGGTACTTGAGGACGAGGAACTGACAGGGTTACGGACAAAAAGCGGGGATGTGGGACTAAGCACGACTGCTCATTCAAAGAACCAACATGGGCATGATGGGCTGAATGGCCTCCTTCTGTGCTATAAGTTTCTATGAATCGATGAAAAAAATGTCACCAGTCAATGAGCAGAGTTTTGTGCATATTTAACGCCGAACTCTGCTTACCTGACCAGAGAGTATGGGGCAGTATAACGAGAGAGTAGTGTTACTGGGGCAGTATACCTTGTTCCTGGCACTTTACATGGTTCTAAATGTAGGTATCTACAGTAAAACTTGAGCACAAGTTCTATCTTCAACCTATTCAAGTACAAAGCTGTATAATCTTCGAAGTTGTAAGCTGTTGTTTGAGAATAATTAACAGCACCACTGAAAGGCTGAGAAGATTTTTTTTTTTAATTACGTTTGTCGCACTGACATTTGATGATGTTGAACATCCCCAAATTTAATTCAAATGCATTCACTTTGAAGGGAAAGTTCTGAAGTTCAACTTGATCCAGTATCAGCTGAAAGTAATACTCTGTAGGCTGCAGAGAGATGCTGTTACCCTCAGCAATACATTGAAGTATTTAACCAAAATTGGATGGGATAGATGATCGGTCTGTTCCTGAAATTAGTTTTTGGTACAGTTGCAATGGCGTTGACGTTCTAACATGTCACTTTCAGTCTTTTATAGAAAATTGAAATGAAAGAAACAAAATAAAGTAAAATCTCCTGTGTGATGTTCATGATTTTTTTCTTCTTGAATCAGCGATAATAAAACTGTCCATTTTAAATGTTTGGTATCTTTCAACACAGTCGCTAAAAGAGCCACATCAAAAAAACGATCTTCAAATTCAAAGAAAATGAAAATAATTTGAAGCCAAACCTAGTGGTAACCATTAGGGGAAAATACAGCACTTATTGATCTTACATTGTCATCAGTGCAATTTTCTAAAGTGTTCGTTCAGAGAAGAAGCTCCACTGTATCTTCGTTGCCCTTTTATTCATTCAGTGCCACGTCATTGGCTACAAGAATAGATCCTTCTTTTGGTTGAGGACCAGGCTTGGGATCTGAACTCAGTCTTTTATCCTCCCAAGGTGAATAAAATAGTTACCAGGTCTTAGAATGTTAGAAGAAAATAACAAAGTGCGAGGGATTTGCAGGGCTTAGAGTAACTCCCAGCTGTTCAATAAAAAGAGATTAGCGCAGCACCCAATAAACATTCCATGTTGATGTAAGGCCATTCTTTGCAGGCGATCTCTTCCCCTTTCTCATGTCATAGACTTCGAAGTTCATGTTGAAGGCACGACATTATCTATAGTCAGGTAGCATTGTAAATCATTATCAAAGATTACTAAATTATCAATTCCACTGTAGAATTCAGAGATTGGATTGAAGGGCAAGTATGACTTCCCTTACTCCGGAATGCTTGCCTTTATTAGCCGAGGCATAGAATACAAGAGCAGGGAGGTTATGCTTGAACTGTATAAAACACTGGTTAGACCACAGCTAGAGTACTTCATGCAGTTCTGGTCACTGCATTACAGAAAGGATGTGATTGCACTGGAAAGGGTACAGAGGAAATTTACGAGGATGTTGCCGGGAGTGGAGAAACTTAGCTATGAGGACAGATTGGATAGGCTGGGTTTGTTTTCCTTGGAACAGAGGAGGCTGAGGGGAGACCTCATTGAGGTGTATAAAATTATGAGGGGCCTAGATATAGTGGATAGAAAGGACTGGGTTTGTTTTCCTTGGAACAGAGGAGGCTGAGGGGAGACCTCATTGAGGTGTATAAAATTATGAGGGGCCTAGATATAGTGGATAGAAAGGGCCTATTTCCCTTAGTAGAGGGGTCAACAACCAGGGGGCATAAAATTAAAGTAATTGGTAGGGGGTTTATAGGGGATTTGAGGGGAAATTTCTTCACCCAGAGGGTTGTGGGGGTCTGGAACTCACTGCCTGAAAGGGTGGTAGAGACAGAAACCCTCACCACATTTAACAAGTACTTGGATATGCAACCGAAGTGCTGTAATCTACAGGGCTACGGAGCTTGAGCTGGAAAGTGGGATTGAGCTGAATAGCCTCTTGTTGGCCGGCACGGACACGATGGGCAGAAATGGCCTCCTTCGTGATGTAAATTTCAATGATTCCGTGAAGTCTTTGATTTAAACTGAATGCTTTCAACAATGCAGTTATAGCATTATCAAGATTTGTCAACTTCACTGACGTTCATGCATGTGCAGCTGATGAAGGGAATTTCACAGTTTGGGCTTTCTCCCAACATTTCTTGTCTGCGTTCATGGTTGGATGGTAGTTTTCATGAGCAGACCACAAGTCTCTTGTGCACCAACACTCGTACTCTTAAGCACAGTGTGTGTCGGCTGGCATGCCCAGCTTTAACAAAAAAACTCCTAATCATTGTAGATCACTGCGGAATACATGTGATGTCCACCATATTCTCCCATCCCTTTCCCAAAGATGAAAAATAACCAATTTCCAGACAAGTGGAAACTACTTGGCAAAATTCATTTAACGTTGTATTAATTGCATAGAAGCAGAAAGGCACAGAAAGATACAATAACCAAACTTGTACAATATATAAACCTGTTTCAAAAGAAACAAATAAGTCCAAAATCCTTGTTGCTTATTCCCAGCATTCTTTTGAGTCCCCTGTTAACACTTTCACTTGTCGGGTGTGGCCAAGTAGGAAATTGATGACTCAGAGAATGCCTGTGGGTTTGAATACATTTTTTTCTTTAGTGAAAAAGTCCTATTACAGCAAACCATTTGTTAATGATCCAGGAAATTATTATCGATGGGGCACTCAAACCTTCCCAGTATAATGGTCCAGGAAAAAAGTGTCTTCTCAGTGATGTTCACACCTTGCCTCCACCAGTCTTTGTAAAGAATTATTTCAATGATAGAACATATTACTAGTCCACACCTTCCCAGTATAATGGTACAATATTATTGGGAGAATAGAGTCATCCATGTCTCTATCTGTCAATCTACATATGTTTATTGCTTCTGATAAGGTGTCCCAGCCATTAAAGCTATTTTGGCTTCAATCGATTTGTGAACATGTACATTTGCTATGACTCCATAGCCACACCTTTTCTGATCTTCCATTTTCAATCTTGGTGAGGGAAGTCACTTCCTCCATTTTAACTCTAGATATCTTTTTAAAAAAAAAAACTATTTGAAATTAAGATACAGAAACTTAACAACAGTATTTTTGTTTTGGAAAGTACAACCGATTCAGTTGCAGAATTTTATTTATTGGAGATGCATAAAAGAAAATATTTTTGTAAGAATAAATTGGTGACATGTATAGTAGGAATATTTTCAGTGATAATTATTCTATTTAGTTTTGGAGAAAGATTGAATTTTATAGATAAATGTGATATTAAAATCTTCACAATTGGTGTTAAAAAAATCAGCATATAACACTGTAATGTTTTCCCTCTATCAATCACATTTATTTTTATAATGAAATCAAGCTGAGAACTTTTATTAAAAGCTCTCTTACGACATGGTAATGTAAAATATGCATTTGTCTTCAGAAGATTGTTGTGTATTCAAGAATTGGGTTATCAGTGGTTTTGCTGTCTCAGAACTTCACAAACAAGGACGATTAGTTCTGCTGCATAGCTCATTTGCTGTCATTTGTGCATATTCAAAGTTGTGTTAGACTTGAGCAGCAGGATTTCCAAAAAATTGAAGATTTCATAAACTGAATTTTTCTGTCATGATTTATGACATATTCAGCTTACAGCCTATTAATACGCTGCCCAACCTGAAATACTATAGACAGAACATATTACTAGTCCTTTTTCTATCATTGAAATAATTCTTTACAGAGACTGGTGGAGGCAAGGTACAATTTTACAAATTGTAAGCAATGTAATTACATGTATTTAAAAAAAAAAATTGGTGAAAGCAGATGTTTTCGATGTTGCTCACCCATGTTTTCTGCATTATGGTTCCTTCAGCTGGGGTGTGCTGGCTACAGCAAGGACGAAGTGGGAAATGCCAGGCTTTGTCCATGACCCGGATTGATCGAGAGGAGTGCTGTAGTAGTGGAAGTGCACAAGCTGCATGGACAAGTCAGGATATACCAGAAAGTGACATTTTAAAACTTATCATTCTTGGCGGAATCAATTGCTACCCATGCCACAGTAAGTATAGTACCTGTGACAGATCAGGAACAGCTGTGAAAACATGTTGCTGTTCAATATTTACAAATCAATTGATATGAAAATCTATTATAAATGTGTACGAAGTCATAATGGCCTTGTTTCCATGTTCATTGGGATGTAGCTGCCTGCCATGGCCATTTTCCATGGAGGTACACCCCTAACCCTGGCCAATCTTCCTACCTTGGGGGTCATTTATATGGAGGACCCCTGCCTGGGGTGGTCCCACCTAAATGGGGGTGGGGTTCAGTTGCGGCAAGCCTTGGGAATCTGCTACAGCGAGGGCTTTGCAGGCAGCCTCTGCCTGGGAAAAAAGTAGTTTTGTTTAAATATGACCTTTTCAGCCTATGCAAGGCCATGCTCTGTGAGCACTTGCACAGGCTCCAATTGCCATAAAAGAAAATTTAGTGTCCTGCTACCATTAAGAGATGGCTGAGCCTAGTGGGCGTCCAGTGTTCAAAGGATGCAAAAGGTGGAAAAACATTGGAGGATGTATTTTCTCAATTGGCATCACATTTTCACGCTCTCTCCCAAATAAGGGCAGGTGTACTCTCCATCAGCCACCAATAAATGGGGGGAGCTGCAAGGATCCACTAAAAAAAGTGGTCGGGAGCAGGCAGAATGTTTGCAAAGAATTCTGTAAAGGATGGAATAAGGCCTCAGAACTCTAAGCCAGATTTCTAGGGGAATAAAGTTTGCACAGAGAAAATTGTAGAAATGAGGGACCAATCAAGATTTATCTTGAGAGCCAAATGTGCTAATAATTCTGATTTTACAATCATAACCAAATTATACTAATAGCTAACATCATTTTGAAAATGGTTTCCCTTTAATGGACAGCAATTGTAGAAAATGTTCTCAGAACGTCATGCAGTGTAGTCCCAATTTCCTGCATTGGCCTGGACCACCATCTTAGAATGAAAAGCATACACAGACACATATTCCTTAGGTTAGTAGCATGGGATTTAGGAGAAGCTTTTGAGAAAAGCTCAGCCATAAGAAATGTTTACAATCTTTGAGGATGTAATGAGCAGGAGGGATAAGGGGGGAACCAGTGGATGTGGTGTATTTGGATTTCCAGAAGGCATTCAGTAAGGTGCCACATAAAATGTTACTGCACAAGGTAAAAGCTCACGGGGTTGGGAGTAATATATTAGCATGGATAGAGAATTGGCTAACTGACAGAAAACACAGCGTCGGGATAAATGGATCATTTTCCAGTTGACAACCAGTTACTAGTGGGGTGCCGCAGGGATCGGTGCCGGGGCCTCAACTATTTACAATCTATATTAATGACTTGGATGGAGGGACCAAGTGTAATGTAGCCAAGTTTGCTGATGATACAAAGATGGGTGGGGAAGAAAATTGTGAGGAGGACACAAAAAAAAATCTTCAAAGGGATATAGACAGGCTAAGTGAGTGGCCAAAAATTTGGCAGATGGACTTTAATGTAGGAAAATGTGAGGTTATCCACTTTGGCAGAAGAAAAATAGAAAAGCAAATTATAATTTAAATAGAGAAAAATTGCAAAGTGCTTCAGTTCAGAGGGACCTGGGGGACCTTGTGCATGAAACACAAAAAGTTAGTATGCAGATACAGCAAGTAATCAGGAAAGCAAATGGAATGTTGGCCTTTATTGCAAGGGGATAGAGTATAAATGCAGAGAAGTCCTGCTACAACTGTACAGGGTATTGGTGAGGCCACACCTAGAGTATTGCTTATAGTTTTGGTCTCCGTATTTAAGGAAGGATATACTTGCATTGGAGGCTGTTCAGAGAAAGTTCACTACGTTGATTCCGGAGATGAGGGGGTTGACATGATGATAGGTTGAGTAGGTTGGGCCTATACTCATTGGAGTTCAGAAGAATGAGAGGTGATCTTATCGAAACATATAAGATAATGAGGGGGCTCGACAAGGTGGATGCAGAGAGAATATTTCCACTCATAGTGGAAACCAAAACTAGGGGACATTGTCTCTCAATAAGGGGCCAGCCATTTAAAACTGAGATGAGGAGGAATTTCTTCTCTCTCAGGGTTGTAAATCTGTGGAATTCTCTGCCCCAGAGAGCTGTGAAGGCTGGGTCATTGAATATATTTAAGGCGGAGATAGACAGATTTTTGAGCGATAAGGGAATAAAGGGTTATGGGGAGGGGGCAGGGAAGTGGAGCTAAGTCCATGATCTTATTGAATGGCGGAGCAGGCTGGAGGGACCAAATGGCCTACTCCTATTTATTATGTTCTTATCAACATTCTATGAATTAGAAAGTTATTTTTCACCTCCAGTGTATATTTTAATTAGAAATGGGTGTACTAACATGAGATAAAGTGGCAGGAATGAGCATATTTTTGCCAAAACTTTAAAAACACAGTAGTACTTCACGTTTCATGACAGTAAATCATCTCCTTTCATCTATCCTTCATTTCTGTCTTCCGATGTAGCACTGGGCTGTTTAGTCATTTTGGCATCATTTTTGGGTGGAATATTAGTCATAAAATGCTTCCTTTGGAGCCGTTCCTTGGATTTCATGGATGAAATGACTTCATTTTTGTATTGTGCTATAGGGGCCAGAACCCTCTGAAATTTTGATTGGTCCCTCATTTCTACAATTTTCTCTGTAAACTTTATTCTCCTAGAAATCTGGCTTCGAGTTCTGAGGCCTTATCCCATCCTTTACAGAATTCTTTGCAAACAACTTCATCAGCACATTGCTTATCTTGGCACATGGCTAAACGTTTACCATTTTTACCACTTCAAAACTGCCTGCTGATAAAGTTTGTTTTTACAGTGAGGTGTACAAATGGCGTATTTGCCTCAATGGATCTAGCTTCAAGAGTGCTGTTACAATATTTTTACTTTAGTGAAGTTGTTTTTCTTAAAACGCAGTGAAGTTGAATAAATATTAGGACCAAGTACTGCTCGACCAGAACTACATGGCAAGTTGTTTGATCTAAGCACTGCTTGGGGGCTGCATCTGCAGCGAGTTAAGCTCTGTGCACACTGCTATTGTCATATGGTTCCTATAAAATATAGTGATAGAGATTTTATTGAGAAGAATTCATCCCTGTCGGAGAAGTAAACCCAAGCAATACTTGACCACCAGAGAACCTGCCCACACGGTTTTAACAATTAATTTCAAAGGCAAAGGTTGATAAACGTTCAGTGGGCCTAAATAACACTTGCCTGAAGAAATAGGCGAGTACACAATATCAGCAGGCCCATAGGAATGCCACCACTTCCAAGTTTCCTTCCAAGTCGCACACCATCCTAACTTGGAAATATATCGGCCGTTCCTTCATCGTCGATGAGTCAAAATCCTGGAACTCCCTCCCGAACAGCACTGTGGGAGTACCTTCACCACACTGGACTGCTGCGATTCAAGAAGGCTTCTCAAGGAGAATTAGGGATGGGCAATAAATGCTGGCCTTGCCAGTGACACCCACATCCCATGAATGAATAATTAACAAAATACTATATCATGACATGCATTATGTTGCAGTAACATGAAAGGACCCCACCCATCCCCAGTGAGCAGCATACCAGTGATCTGACCTCTGAATACTGACCTGACATCCAGAGGGATTATTTGCATTTGTTGGGAGTGGCATGGTGACTACCCTCATCGGATCTAGCCTATCCCAACTGGTCAGGCTAACGACCTGGCCATATAAGAAGGGGCCTTTGTTACATGAACAACGCAGAGCATGATCTGCTGGCAGTAAAAAGCAATGGAAGAAATAGGTTGCCTTAGGCACAGAAGTGAAGAATAGAATATAAAAAGAAAGACGCGTTTATGTAGTGCCTTTCATGACGTCCGCAAGCGCTTTACAACCAGTGAAGTACTTTTGGAGTGCAGTCACTGTTGTAATGTTGAAAATGCAGCAGCCATGTTGCACACAGCAAGCTCCCACAAACAGCAATGTGATAATGACCAGATAATCTTGTTTTTGTTATGTTGCTTGGGGGATAAATATTGGCCAGGGCACCGGGGATAACTCCCCTGCTCTTCTTCGAAATAGTGCCATGGGATCTTTTACGTCCACCTGAGAGGGCAGACGGGGCCTCGGTTTAACCTCTCATCCGAAAGACGGCACCTCCGACAGTGCAGCACTCCCTCAGCACTGCACTGGAGTGTCAGCCTAGATTTATGTGCTCAAGTTCCTGGAGTGGGATATGAAAGAAATCTGAAGCTTTCACAATTTACTGTAAGTTCAAGTAGTGAGAACCACTGCCTAAATGCAAGACATTGCAACATGGTTTATACAATTACAACCTAAGGACTTTTGAAGAAGTTATAATGCCATATGTTCACATTCACTGCAAAAATCCTGACATAAGTGGCTTTCCTGCACTTTAAATTTTTCACGGATAACATAGAAACATAGAAAATAGGTGCAGGAGTAGGCCATTCGGCCCTTCGAGCCTGCACCACTGTTCAATATGATTATGGCTGATCATGTAACTCCAGTATCCCATTCCTGCTTTCTCTCCATACCGCTTAATTCCTTTAGCCGTAAGGGCCACATCTAACTCCCTTTTGAATATATCTAACGAACTGGACTGAACAACTTTCTGTGGTAGAGAATTCCACATGCTCACAACTCTCTGAGTGAAGAAGTTTCTCCTCATCTCGGTCCTAAATGGCTTACCCCTTATCCTTAGACTGTGACCTCTGGTTCTGGACTTCCCCAACATCGAGAACATTCTTCCTGCATCTAACCTGTCCCGTCCCGTCAGAATCTTTTATGTTTCTATGAGATCCCCTCTCATTCTTCTAAATTCCAGTGAATATAAGCCTAGTCGATTCAGTCTTTCTTCATATGTCAGTCCTGTCATCCCGGGAATCAGTCTGGTGAACCTTCGCTGCACTCCCTCAATAGCAAGAATGTCCCTCCTCAGATTAGGAGACCAAAACTGAACACAATATTCAAGGTGTGGCCTCACCAAGGCCCTGTACAACTGTAGTAAGACCTCCCTGCTCTTATACTCAAATCCTCTCGCTATGAAGGCCAACATGCCATTTGCCGCCTTCACCGCCTGCTGTACCTGTATGCCAACTTTCAATAACTGATGTAGATGATAAGAAACCTGTATTGATTACTTTTCTGTATATCAAAACATGAGATATGAGATCTGTATTGTATGCACCTGGTGAGGATGCTCACAGGTTTGTAGAGCTGTGAGAGGAGGCGGGGCTCCCCAATGGAGTGCTCTCTACGTGGGAGTCCTCCCTCTATTTATTGGGGACTTGGTCTGGAGGGTGGTGCACGGAGCAGTCCCGTGCAATAAATTTTTAAGCCGGTTCATGGGCTCCCAGGCCGCCTGCAATTTCTGCGGTCTGGAAGAGTCCGTGTTCCATGTTTTTACTGAATGTGTGAGGTTGCAGCCCCTGTTCCAATATTTAAAGGGGCTGCTCCTGAAATTCTGGTTGCACTTCAGTCCCACACTCCTGACCTTTGGGCACCCTGTGCGGAGGGGAGCGGGTAGGTCCGAGGGCCTCCTCGTAGGACTGCTCCTGGGCACGGCCAAGGGTGCCATCAGCCGGTCCAGGCAGCGGGCGGTCGAGGGGGTCGTTCAGCTTGACTGCCTGCCTCTCTTCCGTGCCCTCATCCGCGCCAGGGTGTCCCTAGAGATGGAGCACGCGGTGTCCACCGGTACACTCGCAGCCTTCCGCGAGAGGTGGGCGCCGGAGGGACTGGAGTGCATTGTTACCCCCGGCAACCAAATTTTAATTTGATTTTATATGTTTTAAAGTTTAATTTGTTTTAATTGCCGGGTTTTTAGTGTACCCCTCCCCTTTTATAGGGGGCACTTGTAAAAAAATTTATGATTTTATTGCCCAAAAAAAAATCACAAAAAAAAAAGTAAAAGAAAACTAAAAAAGGGCAGTTGAAAAATGTTTGGAGTGTCCCCCAGATTGGGGGCATTTGACTTAACTGTTTTTGTTATCCAACCAAAAGAGTTGTAGAGCTGTGAGAGGAGGCGGGGGTCCCCAATGGAGTGCTCTCTACGTGGGAGTCCTCCCTCTATTTATTGGGGACTTGGTCTGGAGGGTGGTGCACGGAGCAGTCCCGTGCAATAAGTCTTTAAGCCGGTTCACGGGCTCCCAGGCCGCCTGCAATTTCTGCGGTCTAGAGGAGTCCGTGTTCTATGTTTTTATCGAATGTGCGAGGTTGCAGCCCCTATTCCATTATTTAGGTTGCACCTCTAGTCCCACACTCCTGATCTTTGGGCACACTGTGCGGAGGGGAGCGGGCAGGTCAGAAGGCCTCCTCTAGGATTGCTCCTGGGCGTGGCCAAGGGGGCCATCAGCCGGTCCGGGCAGTGGGGGGTCGAGGGGGTCGTTCAGCCCGACTGCCTGCCTCTCTTCCGCGGTTACATCCGAGCCAGGGTGTCCCGGGAGATGGAGCACGCGGTGTCCACCGGTACCCTCGCAGCCTTCCGCGAGAGGTGGGCGCCAGAGGGACTGGAGTGCATCATCACTGCCGGCAATCACATTTTAATTTGATTTTATGTTTAAAGTTTAATTTGTTTAATTTGTTGGTTTTAGTTCCCCCCCCCCCCCTTTTTAAGCCAGGGGGCACTTGTATAATTTGTGTTTCAGTGCCCTCAAAAAAAAACCATCAAAAAAACAAAAAAAAACAAGGGGGCACTTGTTTGAAAGTGTTTGGTGTTCCCCCCCCCCCCCGCCTTTAATCAGGGGGAACTTGATTACTGATCACAACGTAAAATAGTTGTAGAGCTGTTGAGAGGAGGTGGGGGTCCCCAATGGAGTGCTCTCTACGTGGGAGTCCTCCCTCTATTTATTGGGGACTTGGCCTGGTGGGTGTTGCACGGAGCAGTCCTGTACAATAAGTTTTTAAGTCGGTTCACAGGCTCCCGGGCCACCTGTAATTTCTGTGGTCTAGAGGAGCTCGAGTTCCATGTGTATGTTGAGTGTGCGAGGTTGCAGGGCCCTCATCCAATATCTGAAGGGGCTGCTCCTCAAATTCTGGTTGCACTTCAGTTCCACACTCCTGATCTTTGGGCACCCTGTGCGGAGGGGAGCGGGCCGGTCGGAAGGTCTCCTCATAGGACTGCTCCTGGGCATGGCCAAGGGGGCCATCACCCGATCCAGGCAGCGGGCGGTCGAGGGGGCCGTTTAGCCTGACTGCCTGCCTCTCTTCCGTGATTATATCCGAGCCAGGATGTCCCTGGAGATGGAGCACGCGGTGTCCACCGGTACGCTCGCGGCCTTCTGCGAGAGGTGGGCGCCGGAGGGACTGGAGTGCATCATCACTCCGGCAACCAAATTTTAATTTGAACCACAATATCTAAGGTTTAATTTGTTTAAGTTTGTCGGTTTTAATGCCCCTCCCCACCTCCCCCCCCCCCCCCCCCCCACCCCCACCTTTTAGCCAGGGGGCACTTGTATAATTTGTGCTTTTGGTGCTCTCGAAAAAAAACAAGGGGGCACGGAAAGATTTTGGAGTGTGCCCCCCCCCCCCCCCTTTTTAACCGGGGGCACTTGTTTACAGATACAACAAAATAGTTGTAGAGCTGTTGAGTGGGAGTGGCTTAGCCAGTCACGTGATGTTTACAAGACTCATTAAAACCCTAGCCAGTTGGGTCCACGATGTAGCAGGTGGTTGTGAGCCTGATGGGTGAACTGGTAATGTGGAGTGTGATTGTTAAACCTTTTTGCTAATAAACCAACTAGTTCTTGGTGGCAATGTGTTGCTATGAATTCTTAAGCAAAGGACACATGAAGCAAATACATTACAAGATCCTTTGTACCCTAATACCACTGGAAACAGAAGAGAATCTGTTACTCCTCAGAGAAATTCCAAATGTGCATAACAAATTCAGAAACCTAGAAAAATAAATGATTATTTGGCCCCCCTCAAGCCCTTTCTTTGCACAGCTCATGGACAATTCACCTTATCATGGAGTTTACTAAACTTATTTGATTTCCGAAGGGAAGGTTCTCCCAAGTTTCTGTCTTTCCCCCAGAGGTACTTGTGCAAAATTCCAGTTTAATTCTCTACCTTACAACTTGCATTCCTCATCTTCGACCGATTTGTTTTCCATGACATGATACTTCTGTCGTCCCAGCTGCTCAGAACCATTTGGTGTCATAGAACATTTAGTGATCTCTGTTTGTATTTTCTTATATAGATATGTGTATGTGTTTTTTTAAAAAGGGATCTGGTCAATACAACATTAGCTGCTTATTCTGGGAGATTGTTTCACACATCCACTATTCCTGGGAAAAAATCTTCCAATAATTAACATTATTTGGGGCATGCTAATTTTGTACTCATCCTTTTGTTCAATGCTGAGAGTCCTCATTTAAAGCTTACTTACATCTGTTACTCATGACTCAGCATTTTAAAACCCCTCCCTCAAACTTTTCCCTATTAAAAACAAATATAACTCTTCAAAATCTTTCCTCAAAACGCAAGAGTTCTAACTTCTAGAATTCTCTGTGTTACTCATCACTAAACCCCGTTCAATGCATCCACTCATTTTTGAAGGTAGCAGATCTGAAATTGCAAGGTTCCTTTCCCACCTTGGACCATCCCTGGCAGCAAGTGCAGGTCGGTGACTCAGGGTTATAGTTCTCGGTCCCACCTCTGTTCAAGTCTGGTGAGGCTTTGCGCTGTGAAACCGTGCAATTTCAGCTGTAGACTGATCGAACAAAGTTACAATACTGTGCATTAACTTATAGTTTAAAGCCCTTGGACTACACATCAGCATGATTAATTACCCTTGTTAATAATAGCTTCACATTGACTGGATACTTTCAGTGAATCAGTAATCATTACACCCTACATCAGATCCCTGTGAAACTTTACCAGTTACTGCCCAACATACAGATCTTTTTCCATTAATCACCACCTATTTTCTATTGCCAAATCAGCTTTCAGTTCAGCTAATTAATTTACCACTAATTCCATAAATGTTAATTTTCTTTAAGAGCTTCACATTTGGTTCTTTACATGATGTCTTACTTAAGAACATAAGAATTAGGAGCAGGAGTAGGCCATTTGACCCCTCGAGCCTGCTCCGTCATTCAATGAGATCATGACTGATCTTCTACTTCAACTCAACTTTCCTGCACTATCCCCATATCCCTTGATTCCCTTATTATCCAAAAATCTACTCCTTAATATACTCAATGAAATGCCTCCACAGCTCTCTGGGGTAGATAATTCCAAAGATTCATCACCCTCTGAGTGAAGAACTTTCTCCTCATCTCAGTACTAAATGGCCGACCCCTTATTCTGAGACTGTGACCCCCTAGTTCTAGACTCCCCAGCCAGAGGAAACATCCACCCTGCATCTACACTGTCAAGCCCTGTAATAATGTTGTATGTTTCAATGAGAGAACCTCTCATTCTTCTAAACTCTAGACAATATAGGCCTAGTCTACTCAATCTCTCCTCATAGGACAATCCACCAATCCTAGGAATCAGTCTGGTGAACCTTCTTGCACTCCCTCGCTGGTCTCTTCTGAAAGTCAAAGTAAATTACACTCGATGGACATGTCCCACTTTATAATATAGTTACTTCCTCAGTAAGTTTATGAAGCATAACCTATTGTAGCTCAATCCATATTGATTAATTATGAATTCTTCAGGTGCACATTAATACCAGCCCATAACATCCTTTTGTGGTAGGTTTATAATTCTAAACTCTTATGTAGAATGGCCAACCATCTGGTTTTGAACAGTCCAGTTCAGAAGGTGGGTGCCTGGGAATTCTCATAACTGGAACCCTGACAGCAAAAGCTTTGTATTCAGTTGCTGCATTTTATAAATGTTCTGCCTGCACGTGAGCAGTTCCATTCGTGCCTCTATCCATACATTGCTGGTTCCAGGTATAAGCCCCACTCTCGCTCATTTTTGAATGATAAGGGAGTCGAGGGTTATGGGGAGTGGTCAGGGAAGTGGAGTTGAGGCCGAGATCAGATCAACCATGATCTTATTGAATGGCGGAGCAGGCTCGAGGGGCCAAATGGCCTACTCCGGCTCCTATTTCTTATGTTCTTTCCAGTTTTGGACTGAGCAAAAGGTGGCAGCCTTCAATTAATTTCTTACTCTTTCTTTGAATATTAGGATAACATTCAGTATAAAGGAAAATAGAACACAACCACTGTGGCTTTAATAGTGGTGTCTTACTAATGTTTTAGCTTGATTATTTAACATATAATGACAGTAAATTCCAGATTCCTAATGTGCATTTTTACAAAAACGGATTAATATGGTGATTTATTATTGATTATAAGATTCATTGAGGTGAACAGATGGATCATACTGAGAACTTTTGCGAGCTGCGCCATCTTTATTGAATAATACCTCCCATGTCAACCTGCTCATTGATGAGTACAATGACACACTCATTTCTATCGAATTGCATATTAGCTTTGGTCGTGCACTACATTTCATAGACAACAATGACTTGCATTTATATAGCGCCTTTAACGTAGTAAAAACAACATCCCAAGGTGCTTCACAGGAGCATTATCAGACAATATTTGACACTGAGCCATGTAAAGGGATATTAGGACAGGTGACTAAAAGCTTGGTCAAAAAGATAGGTTTAAAGGAGCGATTTAAAGGAGAGGTTTAGTGAGGGAATTCCAGAGCAGGCCTAGGCAGCTGAAGGCACGGCCACCAATGGTGGAACAATAAAACTCAAGGATGCGCAAGAAGCCAGAATTGGGGGCAGTTGTAGGTCTGGAGGAGATTACAGAGATAGGGAGGGGCAAGGCCATGATGGAGTTGAAAATAAGGATGAGAATTTTAAAATTGAGGCGTTGCCGAACCGGGAGCCAATGTAGGTCAGCGAGCGCAGGGGTGATGGGTGAGCGGGACTTGGTGCGAGTTAGGATACGGACAGCAGAGTTTTTGATTTCAAGTTTATGGAGGGTGGAAGGTGGGATGCCAGGCAGGAGAGTGATGGAATACACATACAATCCTTTTAGCTAGTGCTATATTACAGTACAGAAAATGAATGACACTTGTAGTGCTCTCAATTGCCAGAACAAATTATACAGGAAAATGAGTTATACTTGGAACAAAACTGTGCTCAGGCTGCCAGTATTGGCAGTACCTTCAAGGTAATATTTTGTTTCAGAATTCATAGCTTCAAACTTCAATTGCAGTATAAACACTTTTATTTCAATTTTCATTAATGATTGCTTCCAAAAGTGCTGCCAATGTCAGCACAAGTAACTCCGAACAACTGATTACATTTGTGATGAAGCTATGGCTGTTTCCTTATAAAGGAAATTACATGTTGAACTATATTATTTTTTCAAGACAACAATTTATGGACATATGTGAGCAATTGAGTGATTTTTGTGATATTAGGATTATATGGCATTATGTAGATTGGGGTAGTGGTTTTCTAAGGTCTTTATACTTTTTCTAAGTATAAAGACCAATAAACACATAATTATATAATAAAATTAATTCTTCATTCACGGTGTCCTTTTTGTTTTGCTTTTAGTAATGTATTTGCTTCATGGGTTCTTTGCATAAGAATTTCTAGCAACACATTGCTATTAAGAACTAGTTGGCAAAGGTTTAACAATCACACTACACATTACCAGTTCATCTGCTAGGCTCACAACTGCATGCCTCCTCGTGGATGGCCTGGACCCAACTGAATGGGGTCTTATTGAGTCTTGTGAACATCACGTTGCAGGCTAAGCCACTCACAGTGCAACAGCTCGACAAATCTGTGAGCATACTCATAGATGCATACATTACACTTTTGCCTGAAATTCGAATAGAAAGCAGTGACTGTAGCAGAGTGATATTGTGTCCCATGAGATATCTTGTTGAAAACAGTCCTGCGAGAAAGTCGGTCGTATCATACCGATTGTACCAAACTGCCCCCCCCCCCGCCCACACCCACAGCCCCCAGCCCAAGCCCACAGCTACTATACAAATGTACAGGTAATCAGCCAGCCATTCACACACAAACTATATCACCTGACATAACTGCCACTGTTTTCCAAAATACTACGAGTGCGGACCCGTGGATGCATTCAAAAAACTGTGACTAATATCATCATTGGCCAGCTTTATGCAACAACATCAAAAAATTGATATAATCCAAATTGATCCAATGTGGCTCTCTGAACGAAGATACGCTTTTGGACTTTTTTTTTTTCCATGAACTTACTGATAGTTTAAAATGGGCACAATGTTACAGTTCATGTTTGTAGTTTTCTGGTGAAAGTCTACACCATTGTCAAGTTGGCACGTCAGTATTATTACTTCATTATGGTTTTTTTTTTGTCTCTCACTTTAGAAACTTGTGAGGGTGTGGACTGTGGACCTGGGAAGATTTGCAAAATGAATAAGCACAACAAGCCAACATGCATCTGTGCGCCTGACTGTTCAAATGTCACAAAGAAGGTACCTGTGTGTGGAACTGACGGTAAAGTCTACAAAGATGAATGCGGTCTCCTTTTGGCAAAGTGCAGAGGACTGCCAGAATTAGAAGTGCAGTATCAAGGAGAATGCAAAAGTATGTTTTTATTTCAGTTTTCCTGCAAATTTTAGGTCGCTTGTCCGACCATTTTAGGTCTCCCACCATTATAGGTCATTCCTTCCCTCTCCCGTTAAGGGGACCTGTTTCTGTAGATGGTGTTCCCTAATGACGGGGATGGCCTGGTGTAATGAGGGGAGTGCACGATCACCATTTGTGCTTCCTCCGTATGGGTTGACTGAGAATCATTGGGCTCAATCTGTGTATATATATTTGTCTTGAAATGAATTATTTATAGTGCACTGTTCAATAATGTATATGAATATGAAAGAAAGACTTGCATTTATATAGCGCCTTTCATGACCACCGGACGTCTCAAAGCGATTTACAGCCAATGGAGTACATTTGGAGTGTAGTCACTGTTGTAATATTTTGAGATCACATTCAGGGTTTAGAATTTTTATTTTATTTTGTGCACTGTTTCTGATCCATGTATAATTTGTGAGAAGATCACCACTTGTCAAGCAACACAGCAGATCAGACACATTTTTTGTTGTTAATTATTAATATTATGGGTATATACATCTACAGAGAAAAACAGCCATTCTAAATTTTGGACCTCTGTTCTTTTACTGAACTGTTGACTTTAGATCCTGGGTTTAGATATTGTTTATAAACGGCATTAAAATAAATATAGTTTTATTATTAATTTGAATAAACCAGACCGTTTACAGTGATGAAATCCAATGGTCTGTCAAACAGGGATATTTTAAATGGCAACGTGGTACAAATGTGATAGAAATATAGGGGCCAAGTTTCCACAGGAGTTGCTCCTATTTTTTTGGAGCAACTAGTTTTTTTTGGAGTATCTTAAAAATCTCGATTCTCCCCATTTAGTTTGCTCCAGTTTAAGTGAGTTAGTTCAGTTTCTTTTTAGTTCAGTTTTTTTTCAAAAGGGGGCGTTACCAGTCATTTACGCCTGTTTTGGCCATTTAAGTTTAGACAGCCAATAGTTACACCAAACGAACTTAGGCCAGCGTATGTGTCCACTTTTGTACGATCAGAAAAACCTTGCGGACACTTTAGAAATCAGGTGCAGGTAGCCAGAGATGGCGGGGGGGGGGGAGGGAAGTTCGAGGATTTTCCAAAGCACTAAACACCTTCACAACAACATTGAAGAAGCATAAGTACATTTAAAGCACAAAGCACTAAACAAAACAGTACATTTAAAGCACCAAGCACTAAACAAAGCACAAAAATAAGCATTCAATAACAAATAAAAAATACAAGGAAAGCACCAAGACTTACAAAGCACAAAAAGTAATAAGCAATTAATTAACAAATAAAAAATGGAAGGAACCCTGCACCTAAAGCATCAAGACCAAAGTAATAAGCTATCAATCAATCGATAACAAATAAAAAATAGAAGTCCTACCTTTATGTGAAGGGAAGGCAGCGGGCCGCCGATGAGGGGCAGGAGGAGAAGAGAGGAGGGGGAGAGAGGGGAGAGGAGGAGGGGTGGGTGGGGGAGAGCGGAGGGGGGGAGAGGGGAGAGGAGGGGGACTAGAGGAGGAGGAGGAAGGGAGGACAACAGGGGAGAGAGGAGGAGGAGGAGGAGGGGGGGGCAACGTTAAACATACGAGCTTGCCCAGGTCCCATTCTACTCACGTCTTGCCCCCAATCTCTTTGCTTTCCTGCTATCCCCGCCCTCCCAAACATCTCCGAGACAGTCCCAAGGAACACTCGATGGCCTCAGCCATCTTCCTTCTTGATGGTCACTTTTGCCAGCTCCTTCTCCCTTTATTGTTTGGCTTTCTGTTCCCGGGATCTCCTGCCTCCTGTGACAGACATTGCCGTCTGTTCCCACGCAGGTTGCGGCGGGGAGCCCATTCGGTCAGGGCTAGGGGCGGCGTGCTTCGGGCCCCTCCCACACAGCCTGCAGCACATGCACACAGAATCTGGGGGTGAGGAGATACTGCACATGCGCGCACACTCTAGCACGCATGTGCAGAGGTCCGGGCACTGTTTTCAGCGCCAGGACCTGGCTCCATAGAAACATAGAAAATAGGTGCAGGAATAGGCCATTCGGCCCTTCGAGCTTCACCACCATTCAATAAGATCATGGCTGATCATTCACCTCAGTACCCCTTTCCTGCTTTCTCGCCATACCCTTGATCCCTTTAGCCATAAGGGTCATATTTAACTCCCTCTTGAAGAATATATCCAATGAACTGGCATCAACAATTCTCTGCTGTAGGGAATTCCACAGGTTAACAACTCTCTGAGTGAAGAAGTTTCTCCTCATCTCAGTCCTAAATGGCTTACCCCTTATCCTTAGACTATGTCCTCTGGTTCTGGACTTTCCCAACATCGGGAACATTCTTGCTGCATCTAACCTGTCCAGTCCCGTCAGAATTTTATATGTTTCAATGAGATCCCCTCTCATCCTTCTAAACTCCAGTAAATACAGGCCTAGTCGATCCAGTCTCTCCTCATATGTCAGCCCTGCCATCCTGGAATCAGTTTGGTGAACCTTCGCTGCACTCCCTCAATAGCAAGAACGTCCTTACTCAGATTAGGAGATCAAAACTGAATACAATATTCCAGGTGAGGCCTCACCAAGGCCCTGTACAACTGCAGTAATCCCTCCCTGCTCTTATACTCAAATCCCCTAGCTATGAAGGCCAACATACCATTTGCCGCCTTCATCGCCTGCTGTACCTTTCAATGACTGATGCACCATGATACCCAGATCTCGTTGCACCTCCCCTTTCAGATAATATTCTGCCTTCGTATTTTTGCCACCAAAGTGGATAACCTCACATTTATCTGCATCTGCCATGCATAAGCCCACTCACCTAACCTGTTCAAGTCACCCTGCAGCCTCTTAGCGTCCTCCTCACAGCTCACACCGCCACCCAGCTTAGTGCAAACTTGGAGATATTACACTCAATTCCTTCATCTAAATCATTGATGTATATTGTAAAGAGCTGGGGTCCCAGCACTGAGCCCTGCGGCACCCCACTAGTCACTGCCTGCCATTCTGAAAAGGACCCGTTTATCCCGACTCTCTGCTTCCTATCTGCCAACCAGTTCTCTATCCACGTCAGTACATTACCCCAATACCATGTGCTTTAATTTTGCGCACCAATCTCTTGTGTGGGACCTTGTCAAAAGCCTTTTGAAAGTCCAAATACACCACATCCACTGGTTCTCCCTTGTCCACTCTACTAGTTACATCCTCAAAAAATTCCAGAATATTTGTCAAGCATGATTTCCCTTTCATAGATCCATGCTGACTTGGACCGATCCTGTCACTGCTTTCCAAATGCGCTGCTATTTCATCTTTAGTAATTGATTCCAATATTTTCCCCACGACTGATGTCAGGCTAACCGGTCTATAATTATCCGTTTTCTCTCTCCTTCCTTTTTTAAAAAAGTGGTGTTACATTAGTTATCCTCCAGGAACTGATCCAGAGTCGATAGATTGTTGGAAAATGATCACCAATGCATCCACTATTTCTAGGGCCACTTGCTTAAGTACTCTGGGATGCAGACTATCAGGCCTCGGGGATTTATCGGCCTCTAATCCCATCAATTTCCCTAACACAATTTCCCGCCTAAAGGATTTTGTTCAGTTCCTCCTTCTCACTAGACCCTCGGTCCCCTAGTATTTCCGGAAGGTTATTTGTGTCTTCCTTCATGAAGAAAGAACCAAAGTATTTGTTCAACTGGTCTGCCATTTCTTTGTTCCCCATTATAAATTCACCTGAATCTGACTGCAAGGGACCTATATTTGTCTTCACTAATCTTTTTCTCTTCAGATATCTATAGAAGCTTTTGCAGTCAGTTTTTATGTTCCCGGCAAGCTTCCTCTCATACTCTATTTCCCACCTCCTAATTAAACCCTTAGTCTTCCTCTGCTGTATTCTAAATTTCTCCCAGTCCTCAGATTTGCTGCTTTTTCTATCCAATTTATATGCCTCTTCCTTGGATTTAACACTATCCTTAATTTCCCTTGTTAGCCACGGTTGAGCCACTTTCTCCATTTTATTTTTACTCCAGACAGGGATGTACACTTGTTGAAGTTCATCCATGTGATCTTTAAATGTTTGCTATTGCCTATCCACTGTCAATCCTTCAAGTATCATTCGCCAGTCTATTCTAGCCAATTCACATCTCATACCATCGAAGTTACCTTTCCTTAAGTTCAGGACCCTAGTCTCTGAATTAACTGTGTCACTCTCCATCTTAATAAAGAATTCTACTATATTATGGTCACTCTGCCCAAGGGACCTCGCACGACAAGATTGCTAATTAGTCCTTTCTCATAACACATCACCCAGTCTCGGATGGCCAGCCCTCTAGTTGGTTCCTTGACATATTGGTCTAGAAAACCATCCCGAATACACTCCAGGAAATCCTCCTCCACCGCATTGCTACCAGTTTGGTTAGCCCAATCTATATGTAGATTAAAGTCGCCCATGATAACTGCTGTACCTTTATTGCATGCATCCCTAATTTCTTGTTTGATGTTGTCCCCAACCTCATTACTACTGTTTGTCTGTACACAACTCCCACTAGCGTTTTCTGCCCTTTGGTATTCCGCAGCTCCACCCATACAGATTCCACATCATCCAAGCTAATGTACTTCCTTATTATTGCGTTAATTTCCTTTTTAACCAGCCTTTCTGTCTATCCTTCCTGAATGTTGAATATCCTGGATGTTGAGTTCCCAGCCTTGGTCACTCTGGAGCCATGTCTCCGTAATGCCAATTATATCATATTCATTAATTGCTGCCTGTGCAGTTAATTCATCCACCTTATTACGAATACTCCTCGCATTGAGGCACAAAATCTTCAGGCTTGTCTTTTTAACACATTTTACCCCTTTAGAATTTTACTGTAATGTGGCCCTTTTTGTTTTTTGCCTTGGGTTTCTCTGCCCTCCACTTACTTTTCTTTTTCTATTTTTTGCTTCTGCCCCCATTCTATTTCCCCCTGTCTCCCTGCATAGGTTCCCATCGCCCTGCCATATTAGTTTAACCCCTCCCCAACAGCACTATCAAACACTCCCTCTAGGACATTGGTTCCGATCCTGCCCAGGTGCAGACCGTCCAGTTTGTACTGGTCCCACCTCCTCCAGAACCAATTCCAATGTCCCAGGAATTTGAATCCCTCCCTTCTGCACCACTCCTCAAGCCTCGTATTCATCTGAGCTATCCTGCGATTCCTACTCTGACTAGCATGTGGCACTGGTAGCAATCCTGAGATTACTACCTTTTGAGGTCCTACTTTTTAATTTAACTCCTAGCTTCCTAAATTCACCTTGTAGGACCTCATTCCGTTTTATACCTATATCCTTCGTACCTATAAGAACCACGACAACTGGCTGTTCCCCCTCCCCCTCCAAAATGTCCTGCAACCGCTCCGAGACATCTTTGACCTTTGCACCAGGGAGGCAACATACCATTCTGGAGTCTCGATTGCGGCCGCAGAAACGTCTATTTATTCCCCTCACAATAGAATCCCCTACCACTAGAGCTCTCCCACTCTTTTTCCTGCCCTCCTGTGCAGCAGAGCCACCCATGGTGCCATGGACTTGGCTGCTGCTGCCCTCCCATGATGAGTCATCCCCCCAGCAGTACCCAAAACGGTATATCTGTTTTGGAGGGGGATGTCCGCAGGGGACCCCTGCACTACCTTCCTTCCATTGCTCTTCCTGTTGGACTCCCATTCCATATCTGTCTGTGTAACCTTTATCTGTGGTAAGACCAGCTCACTAAACGTGCTATTCACGGCATCCTCAGCATCGCGGATGCTCCAGAGTGAATCCACCCGCAGCTCCAGCAATGCGGTCTGTCAGGAGCTGCAGCAGGATACACTTCCCGCATATGTAGTCATCAGGGACACTGGAAGCGTCCCTGACTTCCCACATAGCACAGGAGGCCCCCCCGCTGGTTCTGCTGAGCTCCGCCGAGTCCGAAGGAGGCCTGATGATCGTGGAGAATACCATGGTAAGGATTTGGCCGCTTTTTGTTCCAGAAAGTCGGCGGATCTCATGGAGGTGCGCCATTCTAAGGGTCGATGGAAAATTGGCCCCATAAACTTTAGTACACAGGTCATTGTAGATGACTCCGCTCGCGAACTACGTGCTTATGTATACAAGTTTCTGACACAATAGTTGACCAAAGTAATAATGTTGCCAGCATTGGATTTGCTGTCAAGCTGTAACATGCCATCGAATGTGATTTTTGTACCCTAGTCTTCATTTACCACCATGCCGTCACTTTTTGCAAATAATTGACGGAATTATATTTGGTAATAAATAGAATATTAGTACAGTCAACACTTAATTTAAAATCACTTAATTCAGATCATCTGCTATTCCATTTATTGCATTAATTTCCAACTTTCCTATGTTTTTTAAGTTACTTAATTTACATGACTAAATAATTCTAATTTTGAGTGAAAACGAAGACTTATCAGGAGTAGACGATTATAGTTTACGGTATAGATTTGTGGTGAAACAGACTTGCCAGTCAGTAATAGAAAACATCAGTCTGTTACTGTAAATCCACAATTAATATAAACATCCTTTCAATACAAAGCGTTTGCAAACAAAAAGTATTTTATTGATTGAGTTCTTTATTGAAGTGTAATATACTTGGATCGGTTTATTTACAGTAGTGCAAATGGAAAACATGTTTTGGTTGGTTGGATTTAATAAAACTGTATTAATGAATAAAATCCAAAGCAATAAAAAATTGCTCATAAAATGATTTATAGTAACATAATTTTAACATCTCTCCCTCCCCGCTGCTAATGCCATGAAAAGCTGTTGTCATAAAATGTCCAAATCAATGTTCCGAATTCAGAGAAGTGGAGAATGAATAATGATACAAATTATTTTTATTGATAATACGTACATTTTATGATACTGCAGTTAACATAATTCAAAAATGACTTTAAAACATTGGCCCGGATTTTGCGCTCATCATTGAAGTGATGGCGCTCGCCGCTGACCTTGACGAAAGCTGGCCTCAGAAATCTAGCGATCTCTGTGGCGTGGATTTCACCTCTCCCGACGTTAATTTGAATCTGGCGCCAAGTCTTAACGATCGCCAGCAACAGTGATGTCATCAAGCTGGCTAAGCAGCCAATTGCATTGAAGAATTCTCATAGACAGCAAAACCAGGAAATAAAATGCACCGATTTTTCTTCACATTTTAATCATTTTACAGAGAATGGAATAAAGATTGGGACATACATATGGGATTAATGCAGAAGCTGAAATATCATAAACAAACTTTTTAGAAAAAATTACTTTATTAAAAAATTTTTTAATATTTATCATAATGGAAAAATTGGACGTTCCACAAATATAAAATTAGTTTTTCAGGGTTAGAGCGGTTGTTCAACAGTAATTATGACTCAGTACACTGTTTAAAAACCCAGTTACATCTCATTCAACAAGACTTAGTTCATTTGTGGGTTTTTACCAGTGATATTCTGCGTAAAAGCGAAAATTTTCATCAGTTCAGTGATTTCAATTGATTGCCAGCTCCGGAGAGCTCAGTAGCGTACCCTGTGGCCAAGCAGGGAATGACCGAGCAACTTCTGGATTCCCACGTCTAACTGCGCATGTGCGTACTCCAGAAGATACTGTTAGATTGACGATTGTAATAATGACGAACGCTGACAGTTTCGCTGTTATTACAACTGCAAATTCGGCCGTTCACGGTAATATTGATATTTAGTGGGCAATGCAAATTATAATTTACTAAGATACATACACCTCATTCTACATACGAACATATGAAATAGGAGCAGGAGTAGGCCATATGGCCCCTCGAGCCTGCTCCGCCATTCAATAAGATCATGGCTGGTCTGATCATGGACTCAGCTGCACTTCCTTGTCCGCTCTCCTTATCCCCTTATTTAAGAAACTGTCCCTTAAATTTATTCAATGTCCCAGCTTCCACAGCTCTCTGAGGCAGTGAATTCCACAGATTTACAACACCAAGAGAAGAAATTCCTCCATCTCAGTTTTAAATGGGTGATCCCTTATTCTAAGATCATGCCCTCTAGTTCTAGTCTGCCCCATCAGTGGAAACATCCTCTTTGCAGCCACCTTGTCAAGCCCACTCATAATCTTATACGTTTCGAAAAGATCACCTCTCATTCTTCTGAATTCCAATGAATAGAGGCCCAACCTACTCAACCTTTCCTCATAAGTCAACTCCCTCATCTCCGGAACCAACCTAGTGAACCTTCTCTGAACTGCCTCCAAAGCAAGTATATCCTTTCATAAATATGGAAACCAAAACTCCATGCAGTATTCCAGGTCTGGCCTCATCAATACCCTGTATAGCTGTAGCAAGACTTCCATTGGCCTTCCTGATCACTTGCTGTACCTGCATACTATCCTTTTGTGTTTCATGCACAAGTACCTCCAGATCCCGTTGTACTGCAACACTTTGCAATCTTTCCTCATTTAAATAATAACTTGCTCTTTGATTTTTTTTCTGCCAAAGTGCATGACCTCACACTTTCCAACATTATACTCCATCTGCCAAATTTTTGCCCACTCACTTAACCTGTCTATATCCTTTTGCAGATTTTTTGTGTCCTCCTCACACATTGCTTTTCCTCCCATCTTTGTATCATCAGCAAACGTGGCTACGTTACACTCAGTCCCTTCTTCCAAGTCGTTAATATAGATTGTAAATAGTTCTGAGCTGCATCCATTCTAAGTTTTAATTTATTGACATCGAATGCAGCACTTTTTTAGTCTTCTGCTTGTGTTACTTACCGTTGCATATTACAAATGTTTTCCAGAGTCTTGCACGCAGGTTTTATGCCCTGGCACCTCCATGTGTGTGATAGACCAAACTCACAGCGCGCACTGTGTGATGTGCAGAGTGATGCCATGCCCGGAACCATTGTCATCTGAGCAAGCGCTTTGTGGGAACAATGGTATTACCTATCATAGTGTGTGCCACTTGAGACGTGCTACTTGCTTGCTGGGAAAATCCATTGGTGTTGCCCACTATGGAAGATGCAACTGTAAGTTAACTGTGTTTATCAACTGTCTCAGAGCTTAAATGCATAGGTTAGAAAATGGTACTGCAGTTTTGTAAATTAAAAATAAACGATAAAATTGACATTTTATATGTATTTGGAAATACCATACGGGTAGCAAATGCTATGCATTGCGCCCATTTGTTGGGTGTAAAATGGGTGCAGTGCATACCAATTTAGCAGTAGAACGGCCTCAATCCAATTTGCGCAGGTGTTGCACCCACTGCCAAATTCGTGGGGCCCATTTTTAGGCATCCCGAACCTCTTGGACAAATTGGTCACCTCATGAAAGAGGTAGGCATTGGGCTAAAACGAGTCCAGACTAATTTCTAACCCCATGGATTTCTTAAATGTTTCATAGCTGCATATGTCTTCAATGCTCCTTTATCATGTACATTAGGAACATTGAGAAAATTATTTTTGCAGATACCAATGCAAAGTAAGAAACTTTTAACATGAAATGTCAAATGTGGATTTGGAATCTTCAGGCTATAGTGCAGTAATCACTAATGTAAAGGAATTGCTTTGGTTGCTACAAATGGTAATATTGAAAATACAAATTCTATGCAATGATTAGCCTCCTCATACATCTCTCCTGATGCATTGAAGTCGTTAGAAATGAAAATTGGGAGAGATGTATATGGGCAGCTGATTCATACAACAATTGTACATTCCTGTCTGGCATAGAAATAAAAAAGGGAAGGTGGCTCAACCGTGGCTATCAAGGGAAATCAGGGATAGTATTAAAGCCAAGGAAGTGGCATACAAATTGGCCAGAAATAGCAGCGAACCTGGGGACTGGGAGAAATTTAGAACTCAGCAGAGGAGGACAAAGGGTTTGATTAGGGCAGGGAAAATGGAGTATGAGAAGAAGCTTGCAGGGAACATTAAGACGGATTGCAAAAGTTTCTATAGATATGTAAAGAGAAAAAGGTTAGTAAAGACAAATGTAGGTCCCCTGCAGTCAGAATCAGGGGAAGTCATAACGGGGAACAAAGAAATGGCGGACCAATTGAACAAGTACTTTGGTTCGGTATTCACGAAGGAGGACACGAACAACCTTCCGGTTATAAAAGGGGTCGGGGGGTCTAGTAAGGAGGAGGAACTGAGGGAAATCCTTATTAGCCGGGAAATTGTGTTGGGGAAATTGATGGGATTGAAGGCCGATAAATCCCCAGGGCCTGATGGACTGCATCCCAGAGTACTTAAGGAGGTGGCCTTGGAAATAGTGGATGCGTTGACAGTCATTTTCCAACATTCCATTGACTCTGGATCAGTTCCTATGGAGTGGAGGGTAGCCAATGTAACCCCACTTTTTAAAAAAGGAGGGAGAGAGAAAACAGGGAATTATAGACCGGTCAGCCTGACATCGGTAGTGGGTAAAATGATGGAATCAATTATTAAGGATGTCATAGCAGTGCATTTGGAAAGAGGTGACATGATAGGTCCAAGTCAGCATGGATTTGTGAAAGGGAAATCATGCTTGACAAATCTTCTGGAATTTTTTGAGGATGTTTCCAGTAGAGTGGATAAGGGAGAACCAGTTGATGTGGTATATTTGGACTTTCAGAAGGCGTTCGACAAGGTCCCACACAAGAGATTGATGTGCAAAGTTGGAGCACATGGGATTGGGGGTAGTGTACTGACATGGATTGAGAACTGGTTGTCAGACAGGAAGCAAAGAGTAGGAGTAAATGGGTACTTTTCAGAATGGCAGGCAGTGACTAGTGGGGTACCGCAAGGTTCTGTGCTGGGGCCCCAGCTGTTTACACTGTACATTAATGATTTAGATGAGGGGATTAAATGTAGTATCTCCAAATTTGCGGATGACACTAAGTTGGGTGGCAGTGTGAGCTGCGAGGAGGATGCTGTGAGGCTGCAGAGCGACTTGGATAGGTTAGGTGAGTGGGCAAATGCATGGCAGATGAAGTATAATGTGGATAAATGTGAGGTTATCCACTTTGGTGGTAAAAACAGAGAGACAGACTATTATCTGAATGGTGACAGATTAGGAAAAGGGGAGGTGCAAAGAGACCTGGGTGTCATGGTACATCAGTCATTGAAGGTTGGCATGCAGGTGCAGCAGGCGGTTAAGAAAGCAAATGGCATGTTGGCCTTCATAGCAAGGGGATTTGAGTACAGGGGCAGGGAGGTGTTGCTACAGTTGTACAGGGCATTGGTGAGGCCACACCTGGAGTATTGTGTACAGTTTTGGTCTCCTAACCTGAGGAAGGACATTCTTGCTATTGAGGGAGTGCAGCGAAGGTTCACCAGACTGATTCCCGGGATGGCGGGACTGACCTATCAAGAAAGACTGGATCAACTGGGCTTGTATTCACTGGAGTTCAGAAGAATGAGAGGGGACCTCATAGAAACATATAAAATTCTGACGGGGTTAGACAGGTTAGATGCAGGAAGAATGTTCCCAATGTTGGGGAAGTCCAGAACCAGGGGTCACAGTCTAAGGATAAGGGGTAAGCCATTTAGGACCGAGATGCGGAGGAACTTCTTCACCCAGAGAGTGGTGAACCTGTGGAATTCTCTACCACAGAAAGTTGTTGAGGCCAATTCACTAAATATATTCAAAAAGGAGTTAGATGAGATCCTTACTGCTAGGGGGATCAAGGGGTATGGCGAGAAAGCAGGAATGGGGTACTGAAGTTGAATGTTCAGCCATGAACTCATTGAATGGCGGTGCAGGCTAGAAGGGCCGAATGGCCTACTCCTGCACCTATTTTCTATGTTTCTATGTTTACACAATTTTGAAAATTCAAAATGACTCCCCTGGGTTTTACTTCGGCCTGAACACCGACACTGAACTGCACACCATATTAACACACAGCTGTAATCTTACGTGCTATGTGGTATGTAGTTTAGGAAACTTTGACATTTCTGCGTTCAATTATGTTTCCCAGCACTGTACTAATTGTATGCTTTTGTTTGCAGCTTCGCAAGAAGGTATCAAGCAAAAAGGAGACAATCATGAGAATATGGTGTTTTCGAAACTTCTCCTTGGATGGTAGTTTATAATGAATAAAGAAGTTATAAGTAGAGAAGAAAACGACATTGGGGCAAAAATTCCTCTGGGCATTCGAGTGATGCCTTTGCTATGTGAGCGCTGATGCATAGTCATTTGACACTTCAGCGCTAACAAAACATCCATTCACTTCTTTCCCCGCCTCCTTAAACTGCTCATGTATCTGATTCGTTGTCACATGTATTAATGCGTAGATCTGCGCACAATTTTTTTCCCTTCCAAGGGCTGATTAATGAGTAATTAAAGGGGCTTGTGCTAAATTGTTCAGGCTAGATGTCATGTGCACATCCCTTTAATTATACCCAGTAAAAACTGCTGCTAAAACAACAGAGAGTAATGGCAGAGTTTCAGCAGAGTACAGAGCAAATTTATTACTGGAGTTTAAATAACCAAACATAAATGTACAAACAGGAGCTTGGCTATCGCATCCAGTTGTCCAGATCCTCAATGGTCTTCCAGTGTGTGATCCTCATGATGGTCTCCTTGAAATGGGGTTTTAGTTGTTCAGCATAACTAGTCCGCAGATACTTGTACCCATTGAAGGCTACTTTCTTTTGCAAAGAGAACCACAGAATGCATTGAATGCTAGATTCTTGTGTAATTTGAAAGTGCACTGCAGCATAGCCTATATAATATCATGTACAGCATTGTACAGGTTGAGTTACCAAGATGGTGGGAGTTACCTAGATGGCTGAACTGCAAACACATAGCTGAATGTATTTGTGCTGTCACTTCTTGGTGTGCATAATGATCGTTAGATATTAATCATTCTCACCTGTGGCTCAGTGGGTAGCACTCTTGGCTCTAAGTCAGAAGGCTGTGGGTTCAAGTCCCACTCCTGAAACTTGAACATATAATCCAAGCTGATGCTCCAGTGCAGTATTAAGGGAGTGCTGCATTGTTGGAGGTGTCATCTTTCTGATGAGATGTTAAATCGAGGCATGGTCTGCCCTCTCAGGTGGACATAAAAGATCCCATGGCACTATTTCGAAGAAGAGCAGGGGAGTTATCACTGGTGTCCTGGCCAATTTTAATCCCTCAGCCAACATCTCCATAAACAGATTATTTGGTTATTATCATATTCTTTTTATTGACCTGTAACTTCATACATTGCCTGTTCACATACTAGTCTTTGTTAGTTTTCTTTGCGCTCTACTTTCACTGCAATATTTGATAAATGTAGGTTTGCATTACTCTTTGTCAATCTGACTCAGCAAACGGCTGCAAAGTCCTTTCATATCCATATATGGCAGATTTGAGTCATTCAGTTGCTTGCTCACTGCATAGCGTTGCACATTCTTCAGGTCAGGCAGCGTGTGTACATCCTTCCATGTGCGGTGTGTGGCCAGCACCACAGACACTGTCTGTGTGATTGGCCTCCACGCCTGCTGTGCTCTGTAATTGTAAGTTACTGTTCTTCCCAGACGATGGTGCTTTGCTGGGCCTTTGAACAATGTGCGATAATCTCCAGGGCATTTTCTGTAAACAGAACTTCAAGATTTTCATCTTCCCTGCACGAGCGCTGCAAATTGCATAATGCACAATTCAATTGTCCCACTGTGCGCTACTTATGCCCGTTAGCTGCCTATTGAGTTCATCCACAACTGCCTCAGCACCTTTATTGCAAGTTTCCTCCAATAGCCTTTTGCATTGTGTATTAAGAGTAGTCCATTTTTCCATAACAATCATTGACAAAAATTGTGTTTTCCTGTGAATCCATTACAGCTAATAGAGAAGTTAACTCTGAATCCATTACAGCTAATAGAGGAGTTAACTCTCACTTAACACATTCTCCGTGCACTAAGAGGAATTTCAACCCTGTTATGTTTATATTGTACATACTCAAACCATATATTTATTGTAAGAAAAACAATGAAGAAAGTACTCCCATTTTATTTATACCTTATTATTGTTTGTCATATCCATCAGATGTAATTATAATTATTTGTCACAAAGTTTGCTACTTTTCGAACACATTTCCAACTGTAAAAATGGATGTATTTCGTATTATATCTCAACGGTGTTAAGCTGTTTCAATCCTACCACTAGCCTCATTTGGAATATATTATCAATCATGTTAGGTGAAAGATGTATATACTAATAAACCCTTTGGGGTTGAAATTGCATTGTGTGATATTAACAATGAATGATTGGTCTGATTTTTTAAAAATAAACTGATCAGTACCTTCATTGAAATAGTAAGCAGGAGTTCACATAAATGGCCTTGTTAACTCATAACACACAGTGCATTATCAACCCACTTTATAGTAGCCATCTCCAACTCAACTTAAATGTTTGCAGTTACAAGGAATTTTATATTTTAACATGCTTATGTTATCCTTGTTTTGTAGAACATGTTTTGGTTTGTGAAAATTACTGTTTGAAGATTATTTCTATATGTCAAACATTATTGGAATGAAATCATGCTTTGAGCTATCGAGTACTCATATGAAATGTATTAGCCTGTTCAAACTTACGGGCTAATGCTCCCACTGAAATACTGGAGAGAAATCTTCATGCAAAATGTAAATGCACTAACATCGTAATGGAAGAGTTTGCCCCATCTATTAGTAATGAAGGTCCAAGTACAGAAATAATTTTGGGGTGAAGTATTAACATAAATGAGGCATGTTTTTTTACACAAAGATTCTCACATAAGTCTATTAGAATGTAAACCTTCTCACAAAGAAGAGTATAATTTAGATTTTCAATTGTACCTTTTACGCCTTTGTTGGACTTTTCATTCTGAACAATGAAGATTCATCCTTAAAATATTTTTTCAAAAAAATTAATAATGATGGATATTGTAGGTCATAATGAATGCAAAGTATTATCTTATGGAATAGATCTCTGTTTATGAAACTATCTGAGCAGAATGGATATTTTTTACCTTGTATTATTTTTGGACATCATAAATAAATGCTATCTGTACTGCAGTTGTCATTGTGAAATTCTCTACACCCCTCGGTCTTTCCTGTCTCCTGTATGGTACAGACTTAAAAAAGGCTTTCCAATCGCATTTCCTCAGCATTAAGCCTCGCCCACTGAGAGCATACAATCACAAAATGTACCTTTTTAATGAAGGTCCAGCCAATTCGGTTCACTCCAATGAAATTACTGTGTACTGGACACAGTAAAGGCTTTAAACCTTAACAACATCAGGATAGTGCTGAAGATATGTGCATCAGAGCTAGCTGCTATCCTAACCAAATAGTTCCAGTACAACTATGATACTGGCATCATCCCTACGATGTGGAAGATTTACCGGGTATGCCTCATTCACAAAAAACAGGAAAATCTAAATCTGGCCACCCTATCAGCCTTCTCCCCATCACCAGTAAAGTGATGGAAGGAGTCGCAGCTACTCACTAATAATATGCTTACAGATGCTCAATTTGAATTTCATCAGAAGCACTGGGCTCCAGACTGCATCACAGACTTGATCCAGACATGGATGCAAGAGCTGAATATCAGATGAGAGGTCAGAGTAAACGTCCTTGACATCAAGACAGCATTTTACAGTATGACACCAAGGCATCCTAGCAAAACTGAAGTCACAGGGGATCCCTCCAGTGGATGAGACAAACTAAGATGGTTTTGGTTGTCGGAGGCCAGTCATCATAGCCCCAGGACATCACTGTAGAAGTTCCTCAGAGAAGCAAACTCAGTCCAGCCATCTTAATCAATGACTTTCCTGCCATCGTAAGGTCCAGAGTGAGACTGTTCACTGAAGATCTCAGTTTTCAGCTCCATTCATAATTCGTCCAATAATGGAGCAACCATGTCGGCCTACAGCAGGACCTGGATAACATCCAGGCTTGGGCTGACAAGTAGCAGGTAACATTCATGCCAAGCTCTGGCCACCTCAAACAACAGAAATCCCAGCCAACTTCCTGTGACCCTCAACGGCAGCACCATCACCAAGTCGCCCATTATCAACATCTTGGGGGTTACTATTGAAAAAGAAAAAAAGACTTGGATTTATATAGCGCCTTTCATGACCACCGGACGTCTCAAAGCGCTTCACAGCCAATGAAGTACTTTTGGAGTGTAGTCACTGTTGTAATGTAGGAAACACGGCAGTCAGTTTGTGCACAAGCAAACTCCCACAAACAGTAATGTGATAATCACCAGATAATCTGTATTTTTGGTGTGTCGGTATGTTGATTGAGGTATAAATATTGACCAGGACACTGGGGATAACTCCCCTGCTAATAAGAACATAAGAAATAGGAACAGGAGTAGGCCATTTGGCCCCTCGAGCCCGCTCCGCCATTCAATAAGATCATGGCTGATCCTATCATGGACTCAGTTCCACTTCCCTGCCCGCTCCCCATTACTCCCTTACCGCTCAAAAATCTGTCTATCTCCGCCTTAAATATATTCAATGACCCAACCTCCACAGCTCTATGCGGCAGAAAATTCCATAGATTTACAACGCTGAGAGAAAAAATTTCTCCTCATCTCAGTTTTAAATGGGTGGCTCCTTATTCTAAGCCTATGTCCCCTAGTCTTAGATTCCCCTGTGAGTGGAAATATCCTCTCTGCATCCACCTTGTTGAGCCCCCTCATTATCTTATAAGTTTCAATAAGATCACCTCTCATTCTTATGAACTCCAATGAGTATAGGCCCAACCTACCTTCATAAGTCTACTCTCTCACCTCCAGAATCAACCTAGTGAACCTTCTCTGAACAGCCTCCAATGCAAGTACATCCTTAAATACGGAGACCAAAACTGTACGCAGTACTCCAGGTGTGGTTTCCCCAATACCCTATACAGTTGTAGCAGGACTTTATACTCTATCCCCCTTGCAATATAGACCAACATTCCACGCGCCTCCCTGATTACTTGCTGTACCAACATACTAACTTTTTGTGTTTCATGCACACGGACCCCCAGGTCCTTCTGTACTGCAGCACTTTGCAATTTTTCTCCATTTAAATTATAATTTGCTTTTATATTATTTCTGCCAAAGTGGATAACCTCACATTTTCCCACATTATAGTCCACCTGGCAAATTTTTGCCCACTCACTTAGCCTGTCTATATCCTTTTGCAGATTTTTTGTGTCCTCCTCATAATTTGCTTTCCCACCCATCTTTGTATCATCAGCAAACTTGGCTACATCACACACTTCTTCGAAATAGTGCCACGGGATCTTTTACGTCCATTTGAGGGAGCAGACGGGACCTCGCTTTAACATCCCTGGAGCCTCTGACAACTAGAACCATCTTAGTTTGTGTCAGCCACTGCAGGGTTCTCCTTTGACCTCAGTTTTGCTAGGATGCCTTGGTGCTCAAATCCCTGGAGTGAGACTTGAACCCACAACCTTCTGACTCAGAGGCGAGGGTTCTACCCACTGAGCCACAGCTGACGGAAGCTTGATCAGAAGTTTCACTGGACAAGCCATATGTATATAAACGCCATGTTTAGAATCGCAGGGCAGCGGCTGGGTACTCTGCGATGCATGGCTTGACTCCTGAAAACCTACGAACCATCTACAAACCTCATCAGGAATGTAATGCAACACTCTTCACTTAACTGGTAGCATCTAGCTCAGATTGGTCATTTGATCAGTGCCCCTGCGACTGCACTCAGTACCCACACCTTCAACACTGGCAGCAACTCTCCAAAGTTATTTCGGCAGCATCTCCACAACCTGCAAACTTTACCATGACCTGACTCTTTTCAGCCTTGTTGGTGTCTTGGAGTATGGAGTTCACCTGCCACTTTGGTTTCTCAATTTTAAAAGAATAGTTATTAAACGTTTAGCCAAGTACTTATTCAAATTTGGTTTCAAAGCTCAGGAATAGGATGAACAGAGGATGCACAAAAGGGTCCCATTAAATGGAATATTTATCCAACAAACCATACCAGCCATATAGGATGTTAGATCAACATGTTGCATAAATGTAATAGCAAACATGACCTTAACACTTGAATCTGAGTCAGAAGGTTGTGGGTTCAAGTCCCACTCCAGGAACTTGAGCACATAAATCTAGGCTGACACTTCAGTGAGGTGCTGAGGGAGTGCTGCACTGTCAGAAGTACCTTCTTTTGGATGAGACGTTAAACTGAAGCCCCGTCTGCACTCTCGGGTGGACGTAAAAGATCTTATGGCACTATTCGAAGAAGAGCAGGAGAGTTATCCCGGGTGTCTTGGCCAATATTTATCCCTCAATCAACATAACAAAAGCAGTTTATCTGGTCATTATCACAATGCTGTTTATGGGAGCTTGCTGTGCGCAAATTGGCTGCCTCGTTTCCCACATTACAACAGTGACTACATTCCAAAAGTACTTCATCGGCTGTGAAAGGCGTTATATAAATACAGGTCTTTATGATTTGCATCTACTTCACAGGTTTTCTAAGTTACATGTGAAATTATTTTAAAGGTTTTAAAATTGTTTTGTTAGGACTATGTGCCAACAAATAATTTGGATTTGGAAATTGTATCGTGCCTGAATTGAGGCGTTTTCCGGGTGCAGGGCAGGCTGCATGTGCCTAAACAGGCCAGCTGCAAGACTAAGGCAAATTGAGTCCGCCGGCCTCAATTGTTTATTACTGCAGAACTGCTGGTTAGGCCGCATGTAGTCCGGGCAATCCTAAACGCAACAGGCCCGACATCTATGGCATTCAGTGTAAAGCCATTTTTAGTTTAGGTCCTAAATTAGGTCCCATATTAGCATACTCAAGGTGTAACACCTGTTCTGGGCTGCCACCAAGGACCCTTCTACAGCACCCAACCCAACATGTGGTCAGACATGTTTCCAATGCCGTTCAGACATGGGATGTTGGCTCTCTCAATTGGACCTCTTTGCACTTGTTTTCTGCCTGGAACACGGAGGCAGAGCAATTTAATTTCTACACCTTGATAAGAACATAAGAATTAGGTGCAGGAGTAGGCCATTCTGCCCCTCGAGCTGAAATACTGAGAACTTGTGTTCATTTTGTTATCTTCCTCAGAATCTTTACCAGAGCCTATAATTACTCTTTCTTGGTAGCCGTTCAATGAGATCATAGCTGATCTTCTACCTCAACACTTTTGTGCACTATCCCCATATCCCTTGATTCCCTTAATATTCAAAAATCTATCAATCTCTGTCTTGAATATACACAACGACTAAGCATCCACAGCCCTCTGGGGTAGAGAAGTCCAAAGATTCACCACATTTCTCCTCTCCTCAGTCCTAAATGGCCGACCTCTTATTCTGAGACTGTGACCCCTCGTTCTAGACTCCCCAGCCAGAGGAAACATCCTCCCTGCACCTACCCTGTCAAGCCCTGTAAGAATTTTGTAAGTTTCAATGAGATCAACCCTCATTCTTCTAAATGCTAGAGAATATAGGCCTAGTCTACTCAATCTCTCCTCATAGGGCAATCCCCCCATCCCAGGAATCAGTCAGGTGAATCTCCATTGCACTCCCTCTATGGCAAGTATATCCTTCCTGAGGTAAGGAGACCAAAACTGTACACAATACTCCAGGTGCAGTCTCACCAGGGCCCTGTATAATTATACTCAAATCCTCTTGTAATAAAGGCCAACATACCATTTGCTTTCTTAATTGCTTGCTGTACCTGCATGTTAACTTTCAGTGATTCATGTACAAGGACAACCAGACCACTCTGAACACCAACATTTCCCAATCTCTCACTGTTTAAAAAATACTTTGTATTGATGTCCTATTTTCTATCCCTGGATACTCCTCCGTGACCATGGAAGAAAGGTAAAATTGTTTTTTGTGTGGCTGTCAGGGAAATGCTAGCTGTGATTGGTAATAGTGTCATATTGGAAAACATTCAAACAAGGAGCAGTGTTTCAAGAGCACCTTAAATTTTAATCCTAAGTAAAAAAGAAAGAAAGACTTACATTTATATAGCACCGGACATCTTGAAGCACTTAATAGCCAATGAAGTACTTTTGAAGTGTAGTCACTGTTGTAATGTGGGAAATACAGCAACCAATTTTCACACAGCAAGCTCCCACAAACAGCAATGTGATAATGACCAGATAATCTGCATTGGTTGAGGGATAAATATTGGCCAGGACACCAGGGATAACTCCTTTGTTCTTCTGCAAAGTAGCAACATCCACCTGCAAGGCCAGACAGGGCCTCGGTTTAACGTCTCATCCGAAAGACGGCACCTCCGACAATGCAGCACTCCCTCAGCACTGCACTGGAGTGTCAGTCTAGATTTGTGTAGTTAAGTCCCTGGAGTGGGACTTGAACCCACAGCCTTCTGACTCAGAAATGAGTGTGTTACCCACTAAGCCACAGCTGACACTAAAGAGGTTGAAATCTTTGAGGCTTGTAGCATTAAAAATGGGGAGAGAGAATACTATTTTTGTATTCACATGCAAATGCAGTATGTCTGTATTGTTACGGAACTTGCATCAGGTGTTTTGGTTAAAAAATCCATTCCATGTGGAATTAGTAAGACAACTGGACTTGTATTCAGTGGCATTCAATCAACTCACATGAACTTCGGACTGCTGGTTGAAATCATATTTTGTTTCTCTTGCAAAAGCAATATACTGCGGATGCTGGAAATCGGAAACCAAAACAGAAAATGCTTGAAATAATCAGCAGTTCAGGCAGCATCTGTGGCGAGAGACAGAATTCACGTTTCAGGTCTGTGACCTTTCGGCAGAACTGTAAAAAGTTAGAGATGTAATTTAAGCAAGTGCCGGGGCAGGGAAAGGGGGGGTGAGGGGAGGAAAGAACAAAAGAGAAGGTCTGTGATAGGGTGGAAAGCAGGAGTGATTAAAGGACAAAAGATATGATAATACCTTGTTTCTCTTAGTTCTATAATAATTATCTGAACACCCACTAAAGTAACAATTCTGCGACGGTAAAATAAACAGAAGGATAGGTGAAATGTGGAAACACAGATTATCTTAGAATGAAAGTCCACAGTCAATAATACAAGCAAATAACAAACAGAAAAATACAAAATTTTGTTAAAATGTCTGAAACAAACCAAACATTTCTAATATGTTATGGGGGAGAAATTCCCTAGCGTCCCGTTTGGAGATGGTGACCCAGTCAGGAAGGGACTTCCTGCGTCCAGTCGGAAGTCCTGCCTCGGCCGCAAAATTGGGGTTACCGCCCTTCACAGGAAGTGGAGTGCAATGTCGCGCTGTTCACTTCCTGTTAGAGTGGTATTCGGGGCAATACTCGGGCGGGATCGGCAGCGGGATTGGCAGCACTACACGGCTTCTCCGGGTAGCACTCTTGCCTCTGAATCAGATGATCGTGGGTTCAAGGCCCACTCCAGGGACTTGGGCACAAAAATCTAGGCTGACACTCCAGTGCAGTACTGAAGGAGTGCTGCGCTGTTGGAGGTGCCATCTTTTGGATGAGACGTTAAATCGAGGCCCCATCTGCTCTCTCAGATGGACATAAATATCCTATGACACTATTTCAAAGAAGAGCAGGCGAGTTATCCCCGATGTCCTGGCCAATATTTATCCCTCAATTAACATAACAAAGACAGATTATCACATTGCTGTGTGTGGGAGCTTGCTGTGGGCAAATTGTCTGCTGAATTTCCTACATTACAACAGTGACTGCACTCCAAAAGTAACTAATTAGCTGTAAAGCACTTTGGGACATCCTGTGGTCATGAAAGGTGCTATATAAATGCAGATCTTTCTTTTTGGGACTTAATTGATTATGCAGTGTAAGGTACTGTGCAAATATCATTGTACGACGGAATCAAAAATAAAAATGTTAACATTGTTTGTCCTACAGAGTCTGCAAGCTGATTGTGTGAATTTTATAATACATTCTTCTATATATCACTTTATAATGGGCAAGTCACGTTGTTGCATAGATCCATTACAGATACTATTCTGCAGAATGTTCATGATGCACCTCTGCGTTTTGACTCTCCGCAGCAAAAAAATCCGGTGCTCAGCTGTTTTTTTGCTCAGTCGCGATCCTCGGCTCGGTTTTTGCGGTGGCGTTGAGAAGCACCGCCGGGGAGGGCTGTGCTGGGGCGGGGGGTTGGGGGGTAACGACTCAGATTGCGACAATGTCTGAGCTTCGAGACTCACCCGACCAGCACGCCAGGGAAAACACGGCGGTCCTGCCCTGTCGGCGATGGTAAGTTGGAAAAACTGAAAGGTAAGTTACAGTTTTTATTTTTTTATATTTTTGCACCGATTTGTCAGGTAAAGGTGTTGGCAATGTTTTCAAAATATTTTTTTGAATTTTTGTCTTGGTTTTTTTCCCCCTCCCAAAGTCTCTCTCGGCCCTGCACTAAAGTTGGCGAGAATCCCGTTTTTGCGCCTCCCTTTGCGCTGCGCACCTGACCCCAAATGCCGAAAGTTAGGCAATTAATTGGTAACGTTAATGGTAGTTTTCGCCCTGGAGCGGAGAAAGCCGAAAATCCAGCCGCTTTTGCCTTCAGTCTTTAAGTATATAGAGGACACATGATAAGACTTGGTGGTTTCAATAAAATGAATCCACTACTAAGTAATGTCTGGCATATTTAATGTGCTTGAAGTGTGACTCCCTGGTGGGTTACTTTGATATAAACAATCAAGTCCCATCTTGTATCTTGTATATACCACATTTTGTCTTGTTTTACAGGTTTGCTTAATTTACCATATTATCTTTATTTGTGAGGACTTACCATGTCAGAAAGATAAGGGATCTTTAAAATCAATTCTTACCTATTTTCATCATTAATTTCCCAGACTTTTCCTCCCGAATGAGAAAAGGAATTTATATCTCCCACTATTTTCTTCCCCCAAAATTAGGTCTGGAAATGCATGCAAATCGTATCCATGAAGTAAGTGGCGCATTGCATGCTGTATATGCAGTGCTGTGATCCTCGTACACTCCGGGGCCCGATTCCCTGCAGGAAATGAAGTGAAAGCTGTGAAATCTGGATCATTTCTAAGAGGATCTGGATTAATTTTTGTCATTGCTGTGAGGGCGATATTCTTTACCCTACAGCATGTATCAGTCTTTCACTCCGAGTTAGGTATGGAGCAAGGACTGCTGTGAATGAGCACAATTAGCACACTGATAGTCCCCAGTGCACTACCCCTCCTCATCCTGCTTGGCCTATCTGCAGTCTTTGACATGATTGACCACGACATCCTCCTCCAACATATCTCTTTCGTCCTGCCCTTGCCTCGTTTCATTGCTATCTGTCCCAGTTGTAGCCAGAGAATCTACGAGACCTTCACACGTCTCCAATTCTGGCCTCTTGTGCCTCCCTGATTTCCACCATCCCACCATTGGCAGCCATGCTTTCAGCTGCTGAGGCCTTAAGTTCTGGAACCTCTTTGCCTCTCTACTGTAGGGGAGGACGAAAACCCCTCATTTTACCCAGAAGGAAAAGGGCTGTGGGATCAGTCTGTGCTGTGAATTGAAACCGATGGAAGGAAAACTTTGGGACACAAATGGAGACCCCCCCGTGTTTGGACTCATAGGAAAGGGAATTTAATTTGGAACTATCTACCAGAAAGTTTGAAATCCTAAAGTGCACATGGAAGAAACTATGAACTTTAATCGAATTTGGGATTTTTTTAAAGGTCTGCAAGAAAAGGGGTGGAGTCAATATCAAAAGGGCCAGTTTGGACATTGGAACTAATCAAATTGTCTGGGAACTGTATACCCTCGAAACTTGCCCCTTGAAAACATTAGCATTTAAACAATGCCTCATACATATTCCAACACCTTTTTCATCAGGCATAGAAATATCTGGCTCAGGCCAGACTAGCACAATGGCTACAGGAGGCCAATGCAATCAACACCCACTCAAACCTTGAGTAGGTTAAGATCAGTGGGGGAAAAAACCTAAAAACCTCAAACTGTTGCATTTTTCAAAATCAAAAGTCCACCAATGAGAAGAATCGACTTCAGCAGGAGAGGCGGACTGGATAATCTGGCTATAAAAAAGGGGTTTCTGACGTAGTGAGGGAGAGGAGTGATGATTTTCCCTGCCCTGGTTGATTCAACAACCACAACCACAGGCCTCTCGACACGGAAGGAAAACCAGTGTCCGAAGACACTGAAGATAGAAGAAACAAACCACCAGACTGCGGAAGGCACAGTAGTGAGTATAACCTCTGGTCCCCAGAACTCCCAACTCAGTTAGGCCAGGAAAGGTGGGAGGTTGGGCATTGTACTGCTAAACTGGTGTAAAGATTTTCGTTGTGTCCGTTTAGTGGGATTTAGGGGGATTGTTTTGTTGGTGTATTGCTGTTTTGTTGAGTTACACCTTGCCAAATAAATTGGAAGCCTAAAGTTCCTCTTGGAATCACCTTGTCTCAGTTCTATTGTATTACATCTCCTGATCGTGAGTCTTATGTCAGAACCGTGTAAGGGAAGCTAGGAGCGCCTCGAAAACGCTCAACTGTGTGTCACAGGCTAGGGAAGAAGGGGTTAGGAGTGTTTGACACTCACAGGTGCCTCACAGGCTAGGCATAAGCTGTGGGGACGCACGAGTCTCAAAACCCCCTTCATAAGCTGTGGACACAGTCTCTCCAGGGGTGCTCTTGCAGCACTCAGGGTACCTCACAGGCCAGGCATAAGCTGTGAGGGCAGAAGCCCAGAGAGAGACACCCAAGGCACAACAACAACCCTGTGAAAACCCCTTACAGAACATGGCAACCACGAAGGGACATAAGCAAACAGGAGATGTTAATATAACAGATGAGGTGATAAGAGAGGAAACTAAAATGGAGGAGAGAATTTCCTCATACATTTTTGGCAAGGTGAACCTCACCAAACCTTGGGTACAAGCCCTCACTCGGGCAGAGCGCCCAGTGGATGCTGCTGCTCAGTGGACAGCAGGGAAGGACCACAACCACAAGGTGGAAAAGGCCATCTGGCTTATCTGCCTCACCCGCCAAGTCCGAAAGCTCGACCAGCGGGTGAAGGACTTGGAACAGAGTCTTCAGAAATCAGAGGAGCTCTCTGCTATCCGGGCTGTGGTTGGGGACAACCTGCTGGCCGAATTAGCTGGGGAGCAGCAAAGGAACCGGCAGTTGGAGGAGACCTTCCGAAATAGCCGGGACTATCTTCAGTGTCAGGTCACTGAGGCCAAGGGTAGTGAGGGGTCCCTCCGGGAACAGAATTCTCGGCACACCCAGAAAATTTGGGAACTGGAGAATAAATTAAAAGACGTACAGGCAGCCTATAAAGTGGCCAGTAGCAGTGAGTTCGCAGATCACGGTCCCTGCCAGGAGAGGATTAAAACTCTCACCCACGCTTTATCCCAGGCAAAGGGGATGGTCGCCCTGATAGGACCTGGAGGGTCCACAGGGGACAAAGGAGAGTATTGGGGGGTAGAGGAGAATCCAAAGGCAAGAGACGCCCGACCGCCTCCTGAGGCACCGGTGGTTTGTCTGGTGGGGTACCAGGAGGGGCGGGGCACGCAGGTAGTAGCATACCCAGGGCTGGGGGCAGGACCAATGTGTCCCGCTCAGCAGCAGGGATGTGAGGCTCCAGCCGAGGGTCAGTTAAAGGCTGGATCAGGCGACCAGGCACTGTCTGCTGCACCGGGTATGGTGGGACAGCCGGAGGTAGAGGGACCAGCGCAGAAAGATCCTGAACCAGGGCGGATGTGCCCGGTCAGGCAGCGCAAGTACGGTCCTCCACAGGCAGGTGGCCAAGGTCGGGGAGCACTGGAGAGCGACTTTATTATTCCCCATGGAGTTCAATCACTCAGGGCCATGGTGGCCCATTTGGCCAAACTCACTCGCAGCGGGGACCCGTCTATCCACTTCATGGAGGTGACGCAGGCAGGGGAAATTAATGGGTGCGACGAGGAAGAGACAGCCAAGCTGCTGCTCTTCTCTCTGGACAGCAAATTGTACCAGGCCCTACCGGCAGAATGCCGGAGAGGACAGCGTACATTTACTGAGGTCCAGAGGGCCGTCCTTGAGGCTATGGGCTTCGATGACGGCAGTCCTTTCGAACAGGTCGAAAGGACAAGGCAGCTCGCAGGGGAAACCCCGCAGGCGTTTGCGGACAGGCTGTGGGTGGTATACCACGCAGCCTGTGGGGAGCTCCTCGACCGGGCGAATCTTTCCGCGGTACAGACTGGCCGCTGGCTGAGGATGCTGGTGGCAAACTGCTTGCCCCGGCTCAAGGCCAGGGCAGAACTGTGGTTCGATTCCCGGGACCCCAACCTCACCGAGGAAGCAGTGGTCAGGCAACTGGCACTGGTCCAACGGAATGGAGGAGGGGAGGAGGAGAAAACCTCCAAAGGTCGGGTAAATGAAGTAAAGCCCAACTCGATTCCCAAAAGGGAATGGCACCAGGAGGGTGGCCGCTCGATTGATAAGGAGGGTGTGTGCTACGGGTGCGGGAAAGCTGGGCATTTTAAAAGGGATTGCAGGAGCCCAGTAAAGAGATATGGGGGGAGAAGTCCTTCAGGAGCCGCCCAGAGTGAGGGAAGTGGAGTGAGCTCCTCACTATCCCTTGACCAGATAGTAGCTGCAGTGAGGACAGCGCTAGAGGGGACTGGGAAGGTAGCCACGGCAACAGGCAGGGAAGCACCAGCAACCCTGCCAGTACAGAGACCGTGACTAGCCCAGACCCAGCCTGCATACCTGTGCCCACTAGAATATGACCCCTGGGGACGACCCTGGGTCAAGATGGAGGTTGAGGGTGTATTGGGTGCCTACCTTTTGGACACTGGTGCTTCCAGCACGATAGTCCATTCGGAGGACCCCGCAACCTCACCTCTATCAAACGGGGTGCCGTATCAACTAGTTGGGTTCACAGGTAATGAGAAGGCTGGGTTTTTCTCAGTCCCGCTTGCAGTTCGTTTAGGAGCACTCCAAACACAATGGAAGTGCGTCCTGATGAACTGGGAGCAGGTGGGAAAAGGGATCTTGGGGGCTGATTTTATCATCGCTCGCCAGATCCTAGTAGACTTGAGGAATCACTGTCTATGGGGCACAGTGGGCATGGGAGCAGAGGGAGAAGTCATGGTTATTGATAAGAAACAGGGAAAAGGGACTCTGTGTACAATGAAGCCAAAAGGGGGTTACGACCTGGAGGTTCTGGTCAGTAACACCCCGGCCGAGTACCGGGACTATGTGCAAGCAAATCTTGCAGCATTTGCCACCCATAAACACGACTGTGGGAGAGTCACAGGAGTGGAGGTTCGAATAGATGGGGATCCCATGTCGCGCCCGCAAAAGCAGTATGGCTTTCCCCGAGAGGCAGAAGCAGACTTGGAGACAGCTTTAAGCTCGCTTGTCGAGCAGGGTGTTTTGAGACCCATAGCCACCCATGTCAACTCCCCGCTTTGGCCGGTTAGGAAACCGGATAATTCTTGGAGGGCTACGGTGGATTATAGGGTGCTCAATAAAAACATCCCAGCTTGTGCCCCCACAGTAGCGGCGGTTGCGGATCTGATAGGGGAAATCCCTGCATCCGCAACCACGTTCACAGAGTTGGACATATCCAACGGGTTCTGGTCTATCCCTGTACGGAGGGAAGACCAGTACAAGTTTGCCTTCACTTTCCGGGAACAGCAGTATACATGGAGCTGCCTCCCACAGGGCTTTCATAATAGTCCCAGCATTTTTCACCAATGCATGGCGAACTGCTTAAAAGGCTTCAGCCAGCCACACCAGCTGGTCCAGTATGTGGACGACCTGTTGTTGTTCACAGACAGCAGTGAGGAACACGGTCCACTGCTGGCCGAACTGCTGGTATTACTGAAGGAAGGGGGTTTTAAAGTTAACCCCAAGAAAGCCCAGATAGGTCTAGGAGAGGTAAAATTCCTGGGCCTGACGATAAGGGCAGGAGAAAGGGCCATTGATGAGGCTAGAAGAAAGGCAGTGCAGGAACTCCCTGTCCCTAGGGATGTGTCGGGGGTAAGGTCTTTCCTGGGAATCACTGGCTACTGTAGGGACTTCATCGAGGACTATGCAGCCACTGCCGCCCCTCTGCTCAGACTCCTACATAAGGGGGTCGAGTGGGAATGGGACGAGGGCTGTGAGGCAGCATTTGTCCGTCTTAAGAGAGACCTGCAGGTAGCACCAGCCCTAGGGGCAATTGATGGGGGGGAGGAATTCTTCCTGGAGGTGGCAGCCAGTGGCGACAGCTTAAGTGCAGTGTTGCTCCAGGGGCGAAACGGTCAGCTGAGACCAGTGGTGTACTCCTCCAGGGTCCTCACGGAGGTAGAAAAGGGATACTCCAATTGTGAGAGGCACTTGCTTGCCACCCACTGGGCAGTAAAGAGAGCTCAGATCTTTACCGGAATATCCCCCATTACACTCCTCACCCATCATACCCCGACGCAGATGCTGTTGGACGGGAGGATTAAGGATGGGACAGTGAGCAGTGCTAGAATCACTCGCTGGACCCTCCTCCTCTCCCAAATCACTTTAAAGGTCAAGGGCCTCTGCGAGCCCAGGCTCGCAGCAAATTTAATCTATCCAGGGCAGCCGCATCGATGCTCTGTGGAGGGAGTATGGGACATTAACTTTGGATTTCGGGCAGGGATACACCCCACAGGCCGCGAGATCTATGTTGATGGCTCCAGTTCAGTGTCCGCGGGTACAAGACTCACGGGCTGCGGAGTTTGGGATCCCAAGGCAGGAATTGCCTTGGCTCTTAAACTCCCATGCACCCTGAGCGCCCAGCAGGCGGAACTCTCGGCGGTGATGTATGTGGTCACACACCCCGAGGAATTCCCTACCCCATACACGATTTGCTCGGACAGCATGTTCACTTGCAATTCATGTACAGAGTATCTGGCGATTTGGTCACGCCGGGGGTACACCTCTGCGGATGGGAAGCCCCTTGTGACCAAACCCCTGCTAGAAAAGATCGTGGCTGCAGTGGGAGAAACCGGGGATGTATATATCCATAAGGTAAAGGCCCACTCCAAAACTGAGCCACGGGGGGAAGGTAACCAGCAGGCAGACCTGCTGGCAAGGGAAGGTGCTCGCACAGGTCGCCCATGGGACCCATACGAGGCAGGCAGGATAGCAGCAGCAAGAAGCAAGCCAGGGACACAAGGGGGCGTAGGGGCGGCTGCGGCCCCGGACCTTAAAGTAGTCCAGATGCAGGATCCGATCCTGAAGGCTGCCTTGGCTGCTATCAAAAGGGGGGAAAAGGCAGAGGGCCCATACAGTGCTGTAGATATTGCTGTGCGGGAAGGCATGTTGTTTAAAGGGGACAAATGGGTAGTGCCGCCACAACACCGGAGGAAATTCCTTCAGCTGGCCCATGAGGGTCCAGGTGCGGGACACCCTGGGCCAGAATCTACCTGGCAACGGGTAGAAAAGGCAGGGTGGTGGCCAGGCCTCCGGGAAGACGTTCGCAACTTCTGTGCGGGCTGTCTGGTTTGCGCTGCACCCTCAGAAAAGGAAGGCGTCTATAGGACACGTCAGGCGGGTAGAGGGACCATGGCAGTCGATCCAGATCGACTACATCGGACCCCTACCGGCCGCCCAGGGAGGTTATAAATACTGCCTTGTCCTGGTGGATGTGTTTTCCAAGTGGGTGGAAGCCTTCCCTTGCCGAACAGCTACCGCGGTGGGGACTGCAAAAATCCTGGTGAGGGAGGTGTTCTCTCGGTGGGGTCTACCTCAAATCGTGGAGTCCGACCGAGGAAGCCACTTCACCGGCCAGGTGATGCAGGCCACCCTAAAGGTGCTGGGGATAAGAGCCAAATGGCATGTCGCCTACAACCCTCAGTCCTCAGGCCCCGTAGAACGCCTGAACCGGACCCTAAAGGAAAGGCTGCGCAAGGAGACGGGAGACTCACCAAACAAGTGGGTGGAGGTCTTACCGTTGGTCCTCATGGGAATCCGGGCCAGTCAGTCAAAGAGCACAGGGTACTCACCCCATGAGCTGATGACGGGCCGGATCATGAGAACCCCAGTGCATGTGTTGGCGCCGGTTCTCACCGAAGGGCAGCTCCGAGAGGTGAACCGGGACCGGTTTGTCAGGAACCTGTTTGAACACCTGAAACAGATTCACTGGCAGGCTGCTAGTAACATGGGCAGACAGCATCAGAGTAACCGATTGCTGCTAGAACCCAGCAAACACCACGAATGGGAGATAGGGGACCAGGTAATGGTGAGGAACTATGCTCGGGTCGGGGTTTTTGAAGCATTATATATGGGACCATACAGCATAGTCGACAAGGCTAGCCCTATGGTCTATGCGGTTCGACTGCCTCGCCGGGTGAAGTGGTATCACATTAATCAGTGTAAATTGTTTGACCCCAAAAGAGGTAAAAAACAGAGGGGACGAGCAAGGGAAGGGAATCAGGCACTGGGGGAAGAACAGGCCCCGGTGGATTTGGAGGCTCCGGAGGAGGCAG